>NW_017304438.1:553582-561183 GCF_001594115.1 Trachymyrmex septentrionalis | reverse complement strand
AACCCCCTCCACCAAACATCACTAGACAAAAGTGATTGGCACTCCAAGACCTTAACAGGGACACAGACATCATCGTGCTTCCAGTCGAAAAAGGCAACACGACAGTAGTCATGAATACACTATAAAAAAAAGATAAAAAAGAATATGATTGGAAACGAGACCGTTTATATTAAAACTTGACATACGAAGCGCCTTATCGGTCCGAGTGTTAAGATGTTGAACTACTATATAATATACACTTATTTAAATTTATATAGTAGTTCAACATCTTAACACTCGGATCGGTAAAGCCTTCGTATTTCAAGTTTTAAAGATGAAAAACCTTCTTTCGGACAAAGCATACAAAAAGCTTGACAAAGATTCATACTAATACTATCGCACAAAACACCAAGATCCTAATGGAGAAAAGCAACATTCCTAGTAAAACCAAATCAACATTAAAATCTACAAATCCTCTCCCACTAAGACTACCAAAAAAAAAGTACACAAACATCCCCTCAGACCGATTATCACTATCCACTCCCCGACATATAACTTATCCCGCTTTCTAGCACAAACACTACAACTCCTCCCTGGAAAATCCGAATCACATATAACCAACTCAACGGACTTTATACAAAAAATCCGACTACGTCCCACAGACCTGCTTGTAAGTTTCGACGTAGAATCCTTTTTCACACAAATTCCAATAAAAGATACATTAAACATAATAAAGGCTTCACATGAAGTCCCCTCCGACTCCCACTTTATAGAACACTGCTTAACAATTACTTACTTCTTCTATAACAACCAATTTTATGAACAAACTTCAGGAGCGGCAATGGGTTTTCCTATTTTTCCGGTAATCGCCAACATCTTCATAAAGCATTTTGAAAGAGAGGCCCTCAGAAAAACATCTAAAAAACCAGAAATTTGGTTTCGTTATGTAGACGACACATTTGTGATATGAAGACACGGCAGAGCCGTACTCTGTAAATTCCTTATTTTCCTCAACAATCAACATCCAAAATATTCACTTTACTATAGACATAGAGGAAAACGGAAAACTCTCCTTCCTAGATGTTCTTGTCTCTAAGAAAACTGATGGTACTTTAGGCCAAGTGTACAGGAAACCAATACACACAGATAAATACCTACATGCCGAGTTGCACCATCACTCAGCACAGAAACAGTCTACACAATCAACTCACTTATACATAGAGCTTTCACCATCTTTGACAAAGAACATCTACAGAACTCAACACTTAAAACTAGCCTTATAGAAAAATGGGCACGACAAAAAAGACATAATTAAAACAATCAATAAACATGTAAACAAGATAACGGTCTCTGACACACAACCAGACGAAAGGATTCTATCCATTCTTCCATATGTCAAAGGAACAACAGATTGAATTGGCAGGATATTAAACAATATCCGAACTATCTTTAAACCACCCAAAAAAATAGGACAAATCTTAAGAAATCCTAAAGATCAAAGACCTCCACTCAGCTCCACAGGAGTATACAAAATACCTTGTTCCTGCGGGCAAGTATACATTGGAGAAATCGGGAGAATGATTAACCTACGGATAAAAGAATACCAACGTGATGTCAGGCTAAAGCACGTCACGCAATCAGCATTATCAGAACACAACATCGAAACAGGACATCAAATACTGTTTGATAAAACGACCACAATAGCCAACATTACTTCATACTTTCCAAGAAAGTATAAAGAAGCCATAGAGATACAAAAACACCCTAACAATCTCTAAACAGAGATAATGGTTATAACATAAATAAAATATGGAAAACCCCCGGTTATTAAAGACCGACCAATTTCTCTCCTTCCTCCCTCCCCCTCACCCACAATTCTCTTCTTTCCCACCACCTCTAATAAATAGTGTAATATAAAAGGAACAACTCGGAGGAACAGCTCAGTATCAGGTTGCTCCTTGCCCTGATGAAGTGGACTGCAAAGTTCACGAAACGTTATTCCATGAATAGATCTGGACACGGAGGAAACTCGCGAAACGCATAACTTTTATATAGAAAGCACCCGTGCAAACCTCAAGAATAACTACTAATATTACTATTCTTCCACGTCCAAAAAAACTGAAAACTATATAGAAACGTAGGATCAATTGAACTCATATTTTAATTATATTTCGGATAATCAAAAAGTCAAAATTAATTATAGTTTGGCCCAATTTTTTATGAATGTAATATCTCTTTCAAAATAGTTGAGTCAAAGCTTTTTTCGGATTTTATAAATGTTATATGACACATATATACACACATATCATCATCCGCAAAAGCGATGTCAAATGAGATTTTTCATGATCTTCACGCAGAACTTGAAAAACTTTCTTTCAATGAACTTTCTCCTATTCAGAAAGTGTATTAGTCATTGTAAAGACAAAAAAAACTAATGTTGCACGTGATTAATGTTTTATGCAAAACAATCTAAAAACATGAGACATCCAAAAAAAAAGAAAGATAACAATTTATCATTTATAATTAAGGAAACAATAATTCTTGCGAACATAAAACTCAAAATAATAATTTACGCTGTTATCTCTCACTGATGAAGATAAATAAATATAACAAACTGTGGATTTTACAATGCAACATATCTTTTGCGAAAAGGAGTTTATCAATTTAGAATTTGTTGTCAAAAAAGTTCGTTATTTGTTTAGCCAATTTTTAAGTAAGGAATTAGAAAAGGATTTAATATCACAAAGAGGGATAGCTATCGTGTTATAGAAGGCAATTTGTTTCATCCCTGGTAAATTACAATCAAAATAATATAGAAACGGATAGGATTTCTAATTGTCGGTTTCTAATTGTCAGCAGTCAGTTTTGTGTGTAATACAAAATTCTTTTTCAAATGCCATACTTTAATCTCAACCGCGTAGGCGTCTCCCTCTCATATACCCGTGCGCGCACATTGATCGTACACAACGTATATGGGAACCTACAATTTAAACGCCGATTCCGAACGGCAATTTTTGGTAAGAAGGTTTCTGATCAAGTATATTATTCGATTTAGTATTGCCTTCCGAGAGGAGCGAATATACGAAAATTTTTCGGTTCTGCCGGGGATCTAACTCGGGATCTCTAGTATAGCAAACCAATACGCTGTCTGCTACACCACGTTCGCGTTCTCATACGAAATTGCTAATGCTAATTTGTATCTGCTTCTAGCTGCAACTACCAATACAGACACCTGTCAGATAAAATATTATCACTTTGAATAGACTGCATCTTCGATTTGTCTCTTGTGAACTGCTCGGGGTCGCTCCGAATGAATCCAGTGTATTTAAAATGTAGGATTCATACTATGTATTCATTGTAACAATGAATGTCAGATGTTGTATGACGGATGTCGTATATAGTGTGAATCCTACATTTCACGCTGGGTTCATTCGGAGCGACCTTGAGCAGTCCCCGAGAGACAAAACAAACAATGCTTTTCTGTCCCCATCGGTGATCCAACTCCATTTTACATGTATATGATGAGTAACACACATCACCACAGTGTCCAACATGGTGCTTTCCAGCAACGATTCGCCACGGCACGATTAGACACAACCGAAAAGCATAGGGCGCATTCAGCGGATTCAACAGTTAAGTGAATGCTCGCTGTTATTAATGCATTCTTTTAGATCTAAAATACTGATTGGATGATCTAAAAGAATACACCAATAACAGCGTGCGCTTACTCAACTGTTAAGTTTGTTGAACGCAACCATAGTCAAACACAGAGTTTGACTCACAGTTGTCAACTTTTAAATGATGCTCTAAAATATTTTTATCTTAGGCCCTGCGCACAATTGAATACAATAAACGATTTCAACTTATCAGAAACCATGTATTCCGATGTATCTGATTTCTGAGGTTCTAAAATCGTTTATTCTTTATTCCTTATTCCTTCTATTGTGTGCAAGATCTTATATATACATGTGGTATTATATAATAATTATTTGCCATTTGCATTTTTTATAGATTTTAGTAATATATTTTAATACAATTCTGTTTTTTGTTTAAGAGAGCTTTCCAACAAGAGACATACAGTAACACGGTGTGAGCCCGAATCCTCAAACGGGCAACAGTGCTTTGACACCTAAGGCTGACACGGTGAAGATTGAATCTCGTGAGGCATATTTGCCGCGTATTGCGTCAGGACCAATCAGTAAAACATGAAACCACAACAACGGATTGCTTCTGATTGGTTATGTCTCCAGCACACCAGCGCGATGTTCACACGTGACACGTGATATTCAAGTGAGTGTACAGCATTACCGATATTATCATTCTAAAGGTATACTGTCATTGGATATCGTGTGTTGCGCGTGACTAACATCGCTGGTGTGCCGGAGCCATTACGCGGTTACGCGATACGCGATAAATACATGTCATGAGATTTCAACCTGAATTGTTGCATCCTTATTCGCCAATATCAGGGGCACAGTGTAAGAATAATAGGGCCGGTATTCACAGTCGATTCTTATTCCAAGACCGTCTTAAGACGGTAATGCGGCTCTCTGATTCGTAACATCTTAAGACTATACTTAAGACGGTCTTAAATCTAAGAATCGACTATGAATACCAGGTAATTCCACTCATGTAAAATCACTGTGATTTTCCTGAGAAAACTCTGCAGTTAAACAGCAGGTGGCGTATATGTATAACACCTCATAAGCCTCAGGAAAAATGTTTTATACTATAAAATTATACATACATTAAAAAGATTATATATAAATGTATGTAATTATATATAATTATATATAAAACATTTTTTTCTGTGAAGTTTCAAGAGACAGAAGTAAGATTAAGATAAGTGACATAATAATAAATAATTTTATTATTTATATTACATTTATTTATACACATGATTGGTGAAATAATTAGGAAGATCGTAAAAGTTGTGGAAGATACATGCTGCAGATTTTAATCATAAAAGAAACGCCAAAAAGAACGACACTTAAACTGCTATGAATTGGAAAGATTACTAAGGCCATTAGATCTCAGACTAGGGATGTTTGATTCAAGATTGATTTTTTTTAGAAAATCGATTGGTTTACCTTCGATTCTCAATTTTTTAGATCAATTCTTAAGCTCCGATTAAATCGACGAATCGATTCTTAAGATCCGAGATCGATCTTCCATGTACGCCCAATTCACTATTTGAACTGCATATGATGCAGGAATAAAGAACCGACCTTACGTTTACGACCTGGTTTACGTATAGACATAAGGCCATGGCACACATCTTCCATAAGGTGCCCATACAAAAACGTGGCACATACAAAAACGTAAGACCGTAACACATAGTCAGTAAGCGAATTGGCCAATCACGGTACAGACCGTAAGGCCGATAGCGAATCTAATCTAATGCGTGGTCTACAATGGCAGTAGCAATAAATACCGTAAATATATCGGGAGTAAGCTGGTTTTCTAATTAAACTATTAATGGTTAATCGATCAACGTCAAATCAATGTTAATATAACGGTTGATTGCTGGACCAATGAGCATACAGCATATATCGCCATATTGATTTACATAAGATATTCATTGGTTCAGCGGTCTTATGTTATGCTTATGCCTGTTATGCATTTCATGTGTGACAGGCTTAATAGTGCGTTCACACCTTGACAGAAAAGCAGAATTCAATAGGTGCATCCAGAAGCACGACCGTTCATTGAACGCTCATTGAGCTCTTGTATCTTTGGTTTATATTTTTAGATCTAATGGAATATGCCAATCATGTAAAGCTCACTGAACGTATTTCTGAACTCACGCTGTACCGCCATTTGTTATCAGCACAAGTTTTGATTGGCTTCTGCTTTTCTGTTCAATATAAATGCACTCTAAAGCCTGCGGCACACGATGCTTGTTTTCCTGCTGGATTCCCTAGCTAGATTAAAATCTTGCCATCGTATTGGTTGCGATATACCTGATTAAACTTGTGCAATAAAATAAAAAGAATAAAGAGCACGTATATATTTCATTCTATATAAATAATACAAGAGATATATGCGCGTGTGCATTGAATTTTTTGTTTATAAGTTTACAGTATACAATTAGCTTCGATCATTTAGATCGATTTCCGCTAAATCGATTTTTTGGTGCTCGATTTTTTGGTAAATCGATATTTACAGTTGTGATTCGGCTCGATTAAAAAAATCAATTCTTTTGCCGAGATCGATCCCTATCTCAGAGTATTATGCCCTCTAGTAGTATTACGTGTCTAAATTGCCTCAATTTTATCAATTTTTCTGGGCAAAAATAGACGAGAAAATCACCTATTATTCTTACACCGTAATCAGCCAATATTAAACAAGCTGTGTCGCTCAGTGGCCTAGTTTCCACCGAGGGTTTAAACCGGATCAAAATGTAAGAACCAATCAACTACAGTCGAGCATTCTCCTGTCGTTCGATTGTAACAGGGGAATACTCGACTGTAGTTGACTGATTCTCTTACATTCCGGTTTAAACCCTCAGTGAAAACTAGGCCAGTGTCGCTTGTTAGAAAGGTCCCATGGTCCCTGCTTAAGCAAAAGAACAAACTTCTAACAAGATAGAATCTGATTTCATGATCTCTAGTATCTTATCAATAGTCAAATCAACATCATTTGGAGCATACCTGTAGAATATGGAAGATAATGAAAAATTGTTTAAGTGGTGTCCAAATTTTACTCTTGAGGAATTCTGACTGTCAATATTGCCAGAATAATTAAAATGACCAAGACTAACGAATAAAAAGTAATCAAGTGATCGAAATCACTATGACTTTCGACTTTATTCAATCGATCATTGTTCTGCATGCAGGCATGAACGCGTTAAAACATTATGAGCGATTCATGTTTCCTCGAATACGCTATATATATTTGCCTATAATTATGTAATTTTATATTGATTATTTAGACTTTTTTTAACCAAGACCAGCATTTGGTGCGGTTAATGCGTCTCTTCTCTATTTCTTGCCACGTATTCTAACGTGTCCCTTGATCTCTACCAGTGCACCACTGTGCGCTACAGTGCTCTCCATAGATCGTATTCCAATTGAAGTCCAAACCCATCAAATTTTTATATAAGCAATTTCTCTTCCTCTAAAAACGAACATTTAACTTTCAAGATGAATCGTTTTATGAAAGTTCTCAAGAGTAAGGAAACTCGTGATTATTTTATGAGGCAAGTAATGGTTATGTCATTTAAAGGTGCGTTCGACTTAAAGTCCACAACGCTTGTGAGCATTATTTGTCCTTGTTTAACATTCGATAAACAAAAAGAATGATTCGTAGAGGTTAAAATAGGTAAATAATTCTTATCCTACTAATTCAAGTTACTCAGTTGACATAAATTTAGAGATAGATTATCTTGACAATGGAGTTATTAATATAATTTTAGCATCGTTGTTCATTCTTTACCCCGCAAACACGATAGAGTAGTAAGTCTTAAGCCTTAAAAAATTGATCACAGTCAAAGAGTGAGAAGAATAATCGACTATGATTAGTCAATTTTTTAAGACTTACTTTATTGTTTGCGGGGTTAGATTTTACAGGAGTGATGTGATACTGATATCATATTCAAGTGTCTTTGTAAAGCTTTACAA
>NW_017304438.1:550961-553482 GCF_001594115.1 Trachymyrmex septentrionalis | reverse complement strand
ATTAGACTTATCTGTTTTAATGTTTTATTTCCATATAATTTTAGCAAGCTCGCCAGTATATATATATATATATATATATATATACTGGCGAGCTTGCTAAAATTATATGGAAATAAAACATTAAAACAGATAAGTCTAATCTAAATTATAAATTTATTGTCAAGATCCAGGTAAATTATATTTTTAGATCACTTGTTATGTGTTAAACAGAAAATTAAATTAATTATTTTATTCTCAATGATTCTAGCTGTGTTATTTTCAAGGAATGGAAATTAGTTACTTTTAACGTTATCATATCATTTCTATTATAATAATAATTTAGCAATAACGAATTTTTTTTAACCGTAATGGTAACATCACAGTTAGAAAATCATTCAAATGATTGTTACTTATAACGAGTTAGAAAAGTCACTAAAAAAATTAACTTGGTACTTATAATTCATTATTTTTTAGTTGTTACTTGTAAAGAATAACATTACTCGTTAGTTACAAATTACTTTTTTCAAAAAATAAACGCATAATGTGTATGAGTTACAAGTTACTTTTTAAATAATTACTTTAAAAGGATTTTCCCAACCTTAGCGCAATTTCAACGTTTAGTTAATTATCATTATAGTCATAAAAAAATTGCAGCATTATCAAATTACAACTATAGAAGTAACAGAATAGTAACTCTTCCATTCCCTATTATTTTAATATAACAAAGATTTTTTTCTGTATTCATCATGAGTTCCATTATAAATTACTTCAAATCTAGGACAGAATATATAAAAAACTGTCTCCTGTGTGTAACTTGTGTGTATGTGTGTGAATGCAAATTATTAAATTCATACACATTTAAATTTTGACATTGAGCAATATGAATTGTGTGAATGTCAAGTTGGGCGCATTTTGAATTATCAATACTTATATAGGTCGTGATGGTGCATATATACATTAAATATTATGTGATGAATAATAATAACATTTTTTTAGCACGCACTTTTGGGGACCCATTGCTAATTGGGCGATACCAATTGCTGCCATCGCTGATATCCAAAGGGATCCCAAGTACATTAGTGGTAAAATGACCTTTGGTTAGTTTAATTATCCTTACTACATGCATTGCATTTTGTTCACGAGTTTCAAGGTATTTGAAGGATTCGATTTACATATCTATTCGTCTAATTCGCGTTAATGATTTTTATTTGTTGAGTTCTAGTAAGCATACAGTTAAACTGTTTTCCTTTAAATATGTTTTCTATTAATTTACAACATTTATGATATTTATTTTGTATTTATGCTAGCTACAAGATTCATGTGATAATTTAAATAAAATTTAATAAAATTAGAATTAAAACCATACTTGGCAATCAGTGTTTTTATTATATAACAATATCTATTTCGAATAATAAGACTTCAAAGAAAAAAATTATAGTAAGTAAAAAATGCAAACCAATGTAAACTGACACTGGATAAAATATTGCTTTTTTCGTTTTTTAATTTAATTATCTTATATTCAACTATAGAATAGAAGATAAATATTCACTATGTGAATCTTTATAACTTGTTCTATATTATTGTAGGTTTTCCAAAAATTGATATGTGAATAGCTCTTCGAATTTCCATAATTTACATTTACTGGTATCAATTTTCAAGACTTTATGCTGATTTTTTTCAGCCTTATGCTTATATTCAGCAATGTTCATGAGATTTGCAATCAAGGTGCAACCACGCAACATGCTTTTATTTGCCTGCCACTTTGTTAATGAAGGTGCACAAATTACGCAAGGTTGTAGATTTATTAAGCATCATTATCTTAGTAAGAAGGAACAATAAGTCGAAAGATATACATGATATTAACTTTAAGATAATAGGAATTTGTATTAATATATATAAAGATCATGTTATGTATAGACATTTGTAAAACATGTAAATATATAAACAAAACTTGTTTCTTGATGAATAATGTGTTATCAACTTTTCTCTCCACTAATTTTTAAATTTAAAAATAACGAAAAAATTGTTAATTAAGAGATTGAATACTCTTATTAAATCTTATACGATTGTTATTTTTATAGAAAAATATCTTAGAAATTAAATCACAAATTAAAATTTTATTAAAATAAAAACTGTATTTAAATAAAATTACATGATAGCAATGATATAAACTCACATAAAATATTATATTTGTTTTTCATATAAAATACTAAGTACTAAATATATTAAATACAAAAAAGCTACAATTATATTGTTGTCAGTTTCAATATCGATTTATTATATTATAGATAATCAATCCTATTATAAGATAATAGAAATAATTTTAAGATATAATTCATACATATATTTTATATAAAATATAAACTCAATAAAAATGTGCTCCATATTTTTTTCTGAAACTATATTTAAATGTACTCGTATGTAAATCGTAAATATAAAAGGTTCTAAAATATACGCGTAAATAGATAAGATTATATTATAATAAAATTTATGAAATTACGTATAATTATAATTAAAACACAATAAAGATGTTTATTAGCAA
>NW_017304438.1:547307-550861 GCF_001594115.1 Trachymyrmex septentrionalis | reverse complement strand
ATATATATATATATATATTTAAAAAAACATTAATCTAACGCTGTGTAGAAATTTGAAATGCTTACGCGCTTTAAAGTGCTCATAAACATTCTATCTTTATCCTTCATTAGACATAAAGATAGAAACGCTAAAAGCATCCAAACCGAGCGCAGTCCCAATCTCTTATACACTCATCAACTGAACAGTTGTAACACTTTTTCCGATAGTATTTTACATGAAAAAAGTTTCGGAATACAAGCTACGAGTGATTGATTCTTAATTATGGATCTAACTATTTAGGTTCAACCACTTTATAAGTAAGACAGTTTCAAAATCCATTGAAAAAAAAAGCTGCAAACTTTTAGTTCATGAGTGTACATATAGTAAACAAAATGTTAACAATATCAGTTTACTAATAAATTCGATCAGAATATTGCAACAAATTGATATCAACTGTTTATGTTTGCACTAGGCTTATCATATTTTACAAGGCCACACACTAAGGGCTGCCACAAACAAAATTCCGTAACAGGCGTAAACTTAAGCCGATGAACCAATCAGGATATTGTTTTAGACCTACGTAATCTAATGGAAATAGAAATAGTAGTAAACTTATTCATAAGGAAAATTTCAACCAGTTGCTATTACGCTTATTATTACGGAATTTTGTCTGCAATAGCCCCAGGAACTTTGACCGGACCGTAATCATTATTTTTATCGAACTGAAATCGATAATCGAATCGAAATATTGTGCAAGTCGATATATTATAGCCGGACTGAAAAAGTTTTTCGGTTCGATTTCAGTCCAGTTTTCGGTTCGGGTTTTTTAACTTCTTCGGTACGATTGTCGAGTCGACGATTATATCACATAGTGACTACTTAGGAGTCTTAAAGAGCAATATTACAGTCCACGGAGTGTTACTTATTTCCTTGCTTGATTATAATAGTTTGCGTAAGATTAATATGTTATTTTATAGAAAATTATAAACAAGCTGTAAATAATTAAAACGATCAGAAACGCTGCGAATTGTTGACATAGAAGAAAAAAAAGTGTAGCAAAGAAAGGATAGAAATGATTACAGTGCTTACACATCTCTTATTCCAGGTTTCTTTTGAAAAATGTTCCTTTCAATAAACGTGAATTTTTATATGCAATTTATGCTCATTGTATTACCTTTTTCTGCAATAGATAATCATACATTCGTAACTGTAATAAAAAAAACTGAAATCTAAACGATTACGATCATCATTATCGATAAAAGAGTTGAAACTGCTTGGATTTCGGACTTTTCCGAGCCTGAACTGAAAAAGAGCGAAAAAGATTTCTAAAAAGACCGAAATTGTTATCGGTAAAAGGACTGGAATCGAAAATTGGATAAGGTCTCTGACCGTGACCGTAACCGGATCGAAATTTCATTTCGGTCCAAGTCCCTGGATAATCCTAAATGACATATAAGTTGCATAACCATAGCATAAAATCGCTGGACTAATGAACATCTTATGTAAACCAATATGGCGTTTTTATGTCGGATGCTTATCCAATAGTCTTATGCTATGCAGCTTATGTCATTTTGTGTGCGATCGCCTTAAAGTCTATTGAGATAATCTGACAATAGACTGCAGTTAATCTGCAATCTTCTATTTTAACAGATTTTGATGTATTTTTCTGTTAATATCTTGTTGACAAAATTAACATTTTGCACTATTTTTAATAAATTTTGCTATTTGGATTTTTTTTACATTTCTTTTAAGCTAGTTTATAATAAGAATAATAAGTTTCTTACAAAAGCATATTTATCAAATATTAATAGATATTATGATAAACAATTCATATTACAGAATATTTTTTAGTTGTTATATTACATAAACTGCTAGTGTCGGAGATTCGAAAATAATTGGATGGATTCGTTTTCGGACGGATTATAACTCAGTTATATTTATCTGAATCTATCAGATCATTTAATGTCATTCGCATCATTCATTATAATTATAATTGAATGAGTAAAAAAATAAACACACATGTTCTTATCTTCAATATTACGTTATTATAAAATTCCGAAAATTTTTATGCAGAGATTCGATATGAAATTCGATCAATGTATTATAGATATAAAAATATTAAAAAATAATAATAAATTATTGTCCCATGTGCATTTATCATTACAAAAATTGTATTTAATAATTTGATTCATAATTCATTTATATGTAGTATATATATTGTACCAAGAATAGGATACAAGCAGCATTGGGGACGCAGAAGGAATCAAGGGAATAAAAAAGTCTTATATTATTTTAGGATATTTGCTGTAATTTTTGATTTAAAAAAACCGTCTAAGCCAATGACGTCATTTATACCGAGACTTAATATGCGTACTAATCAGTAACTTTCTATTAAATTATTTTAATTTCGGCCATGCATGTAAACGTATACACGATATAGCTATTTAATTAATCATTTAGATGCATATTGTATCAGCTTAGTACACCGTTCCTTAAATGTATTGTCAAAATTAAAGCCTCATCTACAATAATAGTCATCTATACAGGTAGCCAGTGTCGCAGGTATACTGTTTCTAGTCGTATGGTTGTCGCAGTAGCAAGAAAACAAAGGCATTGATCTCTGTTACATGGCACGCTTTACGCCGAAGTTATAACATCGATATTATAGCCAATCATAGCTATTCCTCTGAAGATTGGAATGACTGTGATTGGGCAGTTTCATAACATCGATGTTATAACTTCGACGTAAAAAGTGTCGTGTAAACGTAGTAATTAAAATAGACTTTAAATGTAAAATAGACTTTATAGAATGGTAAATAAGACAATAACTGTGTCTAGCAGTAAATGTTCGATGTTACAAAAGATTACATGTTAGATAAGGACAGATGCATTTGAGTGAGACAGAACGATAAATATAAGAAATGAATTAAAGATGTCACTATTATTAACTTTTTTAATTTGGAATTTAAAAAATCTGTACTATTGGCATCGATCAAGTTCGACCGTTATTCCAACATCCTCTTACAACCGGATCTATAACACAGATCTGCAAGGGTTTGTTGTTGGGCAGCTGAGAGCCATTTCCGCACCAGTTTTTTGCGTAGAATCCGAATCCGAGCTGAGAATTGTCCCATCACGTCAGGGTTTTGAGATATTTGAGGTAATGTAACCGAAAAATGGCTATTTTGGGGATGTTTGAGGTTAGAAAAAGTGTGTAACAAAATTTTTGTAATTTTTTCTACCTATCTAATCTTTTAGTACTAGTTTTCCTCTACAAAAACAGCCCCTGAGCGTTGCCCTACGTTGTTCCTTTCAAAAGTTATGTCTATTTTAAGATCACATATTCGCGGTATTTGACTGGTTGCTTGTTAATGAGGTTATCAAAAATGAACGGATTCACACCAACGTTGGTATTCAGGGGTTTTCGAGGTTGCTGATCAAGAACCTGTTGTCAGTAAATATTAGAAGTATCTCCAGGTACCTCTAAATGGTCAAAGAATGGGGAATGAAATCGAAAATTTCGATACACGACGAGGAAATTTCTCCCTCGGAGTCTTCCAAGACAAAGATCACAT
>NW_017304438.1:544075-547207 GCF_001594115.1 Trachymyrmex septentrionalis | reverse complement strand
TGACCCATTTAGAGGTACCTGGAGATACTTCTAATATTTACTGACAACAGGTTCTTGATCAGCAACCTCGAAAACCCCTGAATACCAACGTTGGTGTGAATCCGTTCATTTTTGATAACCTCATTAACAAGCAACCAGTCAAATACCGCGAATATGTGATCTTAAAATAGACATAACTTTTGAAAGGAACAACGTAGGGCAACGCTCAGGGGCTGTTTTTGTAGAGGAAAACTAGTACTAAAAGATTAGATAGGTAGAAAAAATTACAAAAATTTTGTTACACACTTTTTCTAACCTCAAACATCCCCAAAATAGCCATTTTTCGGTTACATTATCTCAAATATCTCAAAACCCTGACGTGATGGGACAATTCAGCTCGGATTCGGATTCTACGCAAAAAACTGGTTCGGAAACGACTCTCAGCTACCCAACAACAAACAAAACCCCATTATTTGCAGATCTGTGTAATAGGTGCTTTCCATTTGATTTGATGACACAAGTATCATTTTATCTTTGTCACTACCTGAATGTCAAGAAGCTTGTGTCGACTTGTGTCATCAAATGGAAAGCATCCAAAAAAATAGGTGTTTTAAGCCTTAAGCCGTAAGAAATTGATCAACAATCGAATACGAGAAGAATAATTGATTGCGATTCGTCCATTTCTTGTGATTTAAGACTTAAAAATCTATTGTAGATCCGAGGTGTGGTTCACTTGACGTTACAAATGCTTCAAAGCTTTTGATTGATCAATCGGAAGAAAGAATTTTACTAATTGATCAATCAAAAAATGCTTCGAAGTATTTATAGCATCAAGTGAATTGTAACCCCGAGCTAATGAGTAAAACCATAGTGGAAGGAATAACATGGTGTGTGAATAGCAAGGTTCGTGTATTATACATACGTACTATACGTAAGAAACAACTCGCAGCTCTAAATTGCTGCGAATTTACGTATGTATAATACATATGTACGAGTATAATACGTATAATACGTATAAAACCGTATAATACCGCATGTAATACGTATATAAAAATCATGTATTATAATATGTTTAATACGTGCCAACTCTGGTGTGCAGTTGGACGGTGTCTCTCTCTAAATCTCCGCCGTTTCTTTCTATGGATGTCGCCGAATGTCGCGTAAGAGACAAAGGCTACCTACTGTGAAATGCAAAACATGGAGTGGTATTCATAGTTTGTTTTTATCTTAAAACTGTCTTGAATAATGTCTTAAGATACTAATAATAAGTCTTAATATGCTAATAATAATGCTAATAATGTCTTAAGTACAGTCTTAAGATGTCATAAGTCAATCCGAGAACTATGTATATTAGCATTTATTTTAAAATGTGAATACATCGTCCCATGTTTGGCGTTTCATAGTTGGTAGTTTTTGTCTCTTACGCGACATTCGGCGACATCCAGAAAGAGACGGCGGAGATTTCGAGAGAGAGACACCATCCAATTACACACACCATGTTATACACCTCGTATAAGAAAAATTTCAATTAAAATAACACTTTCGAATAGTATAAGCGCGATGAAACACATAAGATTACTATGCTAGGCAGCGGCACGTCATCCTTCCCCTCGTCGTGCGCCACCGCCATCAAGCGAGATGCGATGGGCCGTACTATAAGTTTGAGCGATCCGACGTCATCGCTCAGAAGTTTTACAAGTCGAAAATTAAAGCGAATATCCCAAAATATAATGAAAGACTTTCTATATACGCTCCCAATGCGACTCATATCCCATTTCTGGAACACTTTCTGCGTATTTATGTGTATGTCATGGTATAAATACAAGGGTATGCTCTTGTATTGTCTGACGCATGGTAACGTCAGACAACAATGAGAATTACAGCCTGACTATGTCATTATCACAATAACACAATTCTCCTAATTTTATGTTAGCCAAAATGGAGTGCAAATGCATGAAATAAAGTAAGCATAATAAGTTGCCCCGCGTCTCGTTTCCCCCCCCCCTTCCTCTCTTTTTAAATGAGCATTTCAATGTCCACTTAAACATTTGTATTACGTGTATTGTCCATTTGGTGAAATGTTGTGTGAAAAACCTCGAAAAATTGATCTAATTTTTGTGAAAAAATGATAAAGTGAAAAAGTGAACAAGAAAACATAGAAAACAAAAGTTCAAATTATTTCATTGCAATAGTAGGTTTATTCACGTCGCATGCTTTAATAGGATGATTTGTGCGTTTTTGTCGTACGACAAATTTTTCAAACCTGTTGATTGGCTGTAGGATAGAGAGGACTTCACTGTTCTGCACACATTTATCGTACGATAAAACGCACGAATGAAATAACATCAATATGCTCTAATATATTCCTACAATAGCACTTACTCACTTCAACGAATTCGTTGGAATGCGATGCGAATAAATCTAATGAGTTTTGCGAGGAATTTTGACAGAGTGAAAAAAGGATGAAAAGAAAAAGAAGTTTAGGTGGTAACCGTGACAACGCTAAGTAACTTACTTATTTTATGCAGGCGCACTCCATTTTGGCCAACATTAACATCAAAGGTGCCGACAGAATTGCGCTACTGTGTCATTATTACGCGGCAAATTCAAACGGTTAAAAATGAAGTAAATCATAGTAGCGTCAATGCATTAAGGAGTGCATTCCGAATTACGCATAAAGTGTATACGCATGATGTATCATTTGTCTTTGTTGTTCAATGAAGAATAAAAAAAGATAAAGTGATACCTCATGCGCTTCACTACAAGCAGTCATTGCAGCCAAAACTTTAATTTAAACAATAACTAACTGTTTTGCAAGAAAACATACAGAATTTTTACAATGTTTGCGTGTAGCTATACCACTCACGCAATATCAAGCGACTTCAAACGTGGTAGCCATTATGGCAGCCATATTTTTTTCGGCCATTTTGGCCGAAGTGCTCCGAACGTAACCGAGATTACACGAATGTGACGTGTAGGCAAGCTGCTGCGCAAAGGCCTTCTAAACTCGTCAAGATGAGCATACCTTTGTATTTATACCACGGCGTACGTACGTACGTATGTATGTATGTATGTATGTATGTATGTATGTATGTATGTATGTATGTATGTATGTATGTATGTATGTATGTATAATATGTATGTGTGTGTATG
>NW_017304438.1:538670-543975 GCF_001594115.1 Trachymyrmex septentrionalis | reverse complement strand
TATGTATGTATGTATGTATGTATGTATAATATGTATGTATGTATGTATATATATATATATATACATACGTATATGTGTATATATATGTATGTATGTATATATATGTATGTGTGTGTATGTATATATATATATATATATGTACAGGGTGTCTCAAAATAATCGCCAAATATTTCATGGGCAGATAGAGCGAATTAAACTGAGTCGAAAAGTCCTCTACCATTTTGCAATTTTCACAAGATAGTTAACAAGATACTAATTACTAAAAATTGTCGAAAATTGATCTTTAATAATTTTTTACTCAAATAATATCAACTTTACAGAAAAACTGCAACAGATAAAAATTGTTTATTTTCTTCTCATAGAACTCTAAGAATTTTTTCATAATTTTTTCAGAATTTTGTAATACGTATTTCTCATGTTAATAAAAATAAGAAAATGCAGTACTAGAAAGTTGATAAAAAAATTTTTTAAAAATTTTTAGAACTATGAAAAGAAAATAAATAATTTTTTTTTCTTGTAGTTTTTTTTATAAAGTTGGTAGTATTTGAGTAAAAAATTATTGAAGACCAATTTTCGACAATTTTTAGTAATTAATATCTCGTTAACTATTGCAAAAATTGCAAAATGATAGAAGATTTTCGACTCAGTTTAGTCCGCTCTATCTGCCCATATTTGATGATTATTTTGGGACACCCTTATATACCCTTATATGGAGTGTCTCCAACCTAAGGGATCACCTCTCACCTCTCGTGAGCAGATAGAACGGATTGAACTGTCGAAAAATCCTTTACGGGGGGATTGTCTGATAAGCGTACACTAAGAGCCATAACTCAATTGGAAAATTTATTAAGCATTCCTCGCGTAACAAGCAACCGCGACAGATGGGCGTATACTTGGCATTAGTCCGCGCGGATATATACAGGATTCGTCACCAAAATTCGAACAAATCGAACAATTTCTTTAAATAAAATGTTTTTAATGAAAAATTAAATATTACAAAAAATTTTTTTACATGGCACTTGGGGAATTCCTGTTGAGCACAATTATTCGATATATCCCCCATTAGTTTGAATGACTGCCTCTATTCTCGGTCTGAAGCGTTCGCACACGCTGTAATGTAGCGCTGTCCATGCCGACGAATGCTGCCTCAATAG
The DNA here is from genome assembly GCF_001594115.1 of Trachymyrmex septentrionalis. Classification (NCBI taxonomy): domain Eukaryota; kingdom Metazoa; phylum Arthropoda; class Insecta; order Hymenoptera; family Formicidae; genus Trachymyrmex; species Trachymyrmex septentrionalis. The sequence goes on along the minus strand of NW_017304438.1, from coordinate 542,821 downwards.
CGATCCTTAATGACGTCACATTGGGAAGCCGACTTGTTTGTGACCCTTTCAACTACGCTCCATACGTAGTGCTCTAAGAGATTTAAATCTGGGCTGTTGGGAGGCCAGAATTCCTTGGATCAAAACATATTGACGTTCTCTGAGAGCCAATTTTGAATCAAATGACTCGTACGAGCCGGTGCATCGTCCTGCTGAAAAACATATGGCTTTCCGGACGCCACAGTTTTCATCCACTACATCCATCAGAACGCGCAAATACACTTTTTTTGTGACAATTTCCTCTTTTTTAAAGAAATGTGGTGGCATGACATTATCCTCACTGGACACAACACTTAGCACGTGAACATTGACCGGAAATTTCATTCTGGCAACAACAGGGACACCCTCGTTGTAGGCAAGCCATCGATCATTCGTTCGGTTGATTTTCGCATCAACAATACAAATTTTTTCGTCAGAAAAGAACCTGATTCATCCCGATGCTTCGTTTTTCAAAGAACACGATAGCAGATTGCAGCGAGCAACTCGGCTTGTTCTGGCAGCCTCAGAGAACATCTGTCGTATCTTTAATGTGTACAATTTGTATCCTTCTCGAACCTTGCAATTCGACACATTGTTGGCTCGCTTACACCAACGATCGATGCTAATTTTCGCAACGATTGCTCTAGGTCATCCGAAATCAGCGCTTGAACCCTTTCGACGACGGGGATCCTCGCGGTGCGACTCTTTCGAATGACTCTTCCTCGCTGGTATACTGGAACCTTCATTGGATTGTTCTAAAGCTGTATATTTGGCCACAACGTCATAAACGGTTGATCTCGAGTATCAAAAGAACCGAATTATTTCCGTTGCTGAGTGCCCAGCGCGAAGGCCTTTGATGATCATGGCTTTTCGATTATACTCCACATTTGGTTTCAACATCGCGGCCATTTTGAGAATATGACTGTTTACTAGAAGCATCAGGCTTTCTCGGACGCCGACACACAACTTCGCGGAGGTACAATATAGCGGAAAAAAAAAAAAAAATTAAATTGAAATTTGTCCGAATTTTGGTGACACACCCTGCACTTATTCAGTGATCTTTAGAAATTAATATCTCCTAAAGTATTGCGAAAATTGCAAAATGGTACACAACTTTTCGACTCAGTTTAGTCCGCTCTATCTGTTCACGAGAGATGATCTCGTAAGTCAGTCACACCTTGTGTGTGTGTGTGTGTGTGTGTGTGTGTGTGTGTGTGTGTGTGTGTGTGTGTGTGTGTGTGTGTGTGCGTGCGTGCGTGCGTGCGTGCGTATGTAGAGTAAGGTCTAAATGTTTCTAACTCGATATAGAAGAAAAGAAAAAATTTTAACGGAGAAAACGGTGATTATTATTTTTCAATATAATCTTTAAGTTCAATACACTCGGTATACCTTTTTGGAAGCATCTTCATGTCCTTAAAAAAATAATTAATATATGTTATCCTTAGTCTCAAAATAGGTCTCAACGGCTGCTTAAAGATCTTCGTCGATGTGAAATCTCCTCTCTTGCAAGTCTAATTTCAATTTAGCAAATAGTTAGTAATCGCTTGGAACCAAATCTGGACTATAGGGTAGGTGAAAAATTTCTTTCACCTGGAACCTACATTTCTTCATTTGCAGATTTCACACCAACGAAAAGCTTCAGATAGTCATTGAGGCATATTTTGAGACTGAGAATAAAAATTGGTTTTTTAAGAACATGGAGATACTTCCAAACTTATGTACCAGATGTATTGAACTTAAAAGGGAAACTAGAATAAAAAACAATAATCGCTGCTTTTTTCTTTTCAATATTTCTTCTATTTTAGACCAGAAATTTTTGGATCTTACTATGTTTGTGTATATCAGGAAATAGAAGCGTTACTATTCCATTATTTTTTATAATAACAATTTGATAATGATATTGTAATTGCTTATGACTACATAATGATAACTAACTAAACACTGAGAAATTGTACTAAGGTTGGAAAAGTCATTTTGAAGCAATTTGCACCATTGCACGTTTACTTACTGAAAATAGTAATTTATAATTGAAAATAGTAATTGAGTTTAACAAGTAACGTTATTTATTACAAATAACAATTAAAAAGTAACGAGTTACAAATGTCAAGTTAATTCTTTCAGTAAAGTGAGTGACTTTTCCAATTCATTACAAGTAACGGTCGAATGATTTCCTAACCGTAATGTTACTGTGCAATCATAAAAAATCATTGCCAAATCGTTATTATAACAGAGTAACGATGATAAATAATGGCGTTATAAGTAACATAGTTACTTCCTAGTGTATGTGTGTATGTATGTACGTATATGCGCGCGCGCATACATATACATAGTGTTTCAAACTTATCACATCATCTGCTATTACCAGATACTGAAGTCACTTAGAGATGAAAATTCTAATACCAAAATGTCGAGGATATATTAGTTTTTGAATAAGTATTTAACCCCTTCAGACTTGATTTTATTGGAACTAAAGAGGATTAAATAGTGGAAGGTTCGCGTATACCATAACAAGAGTCATTTGTCAAATCCGATGCACAATTACGTTCCTAATTTAATTTTTATTTGATATAGACAGAACAAAATATTAATTGTAAAGAAGTATTCATATATCAAAATGAAGGATAACGAGTTCGAATCCCGTTCGGTTTCATTAATTTTTTCGTTACTGTTACTATTGATAAATACACTATCAGACTCAAAAGAAATACTACTTAATTAATATAGATCATATATCTATAGATCATATACAATAATAATAATAAACAATAATAATAATCATAAAAATTATAAAATTTATAAATCGTTTGTTACACAATTATTAGTAGATAATTTTAAGACAAACATATAATTTTTGTACAATTACAAAGAGAAAAAATATAAAAAAATAAATTTAAGATGCAAAAAAATTAAAAGTGCAATTTCTATTTAGCAAAATCTTATTCTGATTAAATGTACTTCTTTAATAAAAAAAATGCATAGTTAATAAAAGTTAAATGTATGATAAATTAAGCGACATGATTCGTTAACTTTAATATTTACAATTCAAAAACTATTATAGACCCAACATTTTGGTATTAGAATTTTCATCTCAAAATGACTTCAGAAATCTGCCATTACCAGATAGTGCGATACGTTTGGGATATCCTAAATATTTTTAGTAGTACTTACATTTATAATGGACGGCTTAAAAAAAGGCAATTGCTAATACAGCAATTGTAGCACTAGCTATTTTATCTCATAAAATATTAAAAACGTTTTCAATTCTTCTTTGAATTAGAAAGAATATCATCAGTACTGATAACAGTAGTATCGAACTTACTTGAATTGACGAAGCACCAGCCAATCGACACTTGAACATATCATATCTAAAATAATATATCTATAGATCATATACAATAATAATAATAAACAATAATAATAATCATAAAAATTATAAAATTTATAAATCGTTTGTTACACAATTATTAGTAGATAATTTTAAGACAAACATATAATTTTTGTACAATTACAAAGAAAAAAAGTATAAAAAAATAAATTTACCTTGTTTCTTTATCATTAACAATATTGTTAAATTCAGCTTCCACTAATTGTCCATCATAATATGTAATTAAATCCTCAAATGGATATTCAAAGCCTTGTTTGCATTCACACTTGTATCCACCTGTTTCAAATCCTCTTCCAAGGATAGGTACGCACTATAGAAATTAAGTAATTAAAATTTATTATTAATAAAATTATTAAAAATATTAACGTAAGTAATATTATACTAGTTTGATGAAAGTGCTTTGAAATTATGAAATATAAAAATATTTTGCAATATTGTACATTTATGTACATAATATAGATATTATTATTCAATAAAATAGAATGATGCCTACTTACATATGATGTTTTTCTATCGCACTTGTGTGTATCCTTGAATGCATTTGGTTTGTAAAATTTATCATCGCATTGGTTTATATCTAACTGAAGCATATCCATAGTAACAGCCACGATACCCCTATAAGTATCTTACTATTAAATGTGATCTTTCTTGTTTCTTCCCTTTTTATTACAAAACTAGTTCTATGTCTCTACAGTGTCTCTCATATTAAATTTTTTTTATACATGCGTGCAAACATATACAGATATAC
>NW_017304438.1:524219-538570 GCF_001594115.1 Trachymyrmex septentrionalis | reverse complement strand
TATATATATATATATATATATATATATATATATACATATATATACACACAACATACATAAATACATACATTACAGTGCACTCATTCCTATTATGTGTGATTACATTCCGATGAGAACACTTACTTGAATTCCAGTTTCACCTTCAAGCTGTCCCAGCCGAAAAATGGGGATGCATAGGTAATTACCCACTTATTCGTACCGTTACAATCGAAGTATGGAGTTGTCCAATGTCCATGATCCAGGTTTGCTGCCCTACACAGACAGTCCATTCGCCGCATTCCCATACATTAGAATAAATTGTACTTTAGAGATTGGATTCCCCCCAAGCTTTCGAGAACGTAATCCTTTTATACTTTAATGCTCCACTGCTTTATGATCACTTTGAAGCACATCAACAAAATACAATCACGCGAATTTTGCACTAACAAATGACTTTCTTTTACCTGTAATAATTTGGATAATGCTCGTACTTTTTCAGGTGTTCTCCTGTTTCATTAAATCGAATTTTTATCTTCATATAATATTTCTCCAATTGATCAAAATTTGTTGCCCAACGTTGCTTCAATGTTTGAAAATAACTTTTTTTCGTGTATATTTCATCTGTAATCATATAAATTGTATTAGATTAAATCAACGAACATAATAATGAACCGAAATTAATTATATTTACATGCATTTATACATAAATTCACTCTAATGAAATAAATTTAGTTAAAAGAATTTGATTCAAAATATATTTATATAATAAATACGTTTCAATTTAAATTATATTTCAGCTTGTTAAATAAATTATTTTATTTTAAAACAATATTATAAAGGGTACTACGCAAGATGTTGGCAGTGAACAATAATCAATTTTATTAAAAATACAAAGAACAATAAAATATAAACGTTTCTTGTCTTGTGGTCTTAATTAGACCATATTCAGATATCATCTTATTTTATTTTACCTGTTTTATTGAGTCTAGCTAAATCTTCGAGTTTAAAGTTGCGCGTATTTAACTGTGTCTTGTAAGCATATGGGGCAAAGAATGTTCTGTTGGTAAATTTATTACGATCCCAGAAAGTGCCAGCTGTCCATATCTTTGTATCACCAAGCACCAAGGCTAGTGTCTCCCCTATCATTTGATCTTCTGTTAGCGGTCTGTCGGCTACTCTCTTGCCAGAGTAAACTTCCAAGGGATCTGATACTTGTAGAAATGCACTGATAAAGTTTGCTAATCTGGTCGCCATTTTCGCTTCATTTTCGAAAAACTCTTCTGCACCAAAACTAATGTCTCCACGTAACATTAACTCTGGTAACGTTTTACTGAAATTATAATTTGGAAATTACGCAAATTCGAATATCTCAATAATAGGAAATGTATAATGTGTTACCAGGATAACATACTTCTTGCAAGTGTCCTTGTTCATACCCAAAATGAATTTAAGAGCTTGGTCAATGTTCAATTTTGTATCCTGTAACGAAGATGAACCAGTTGAATAATTTCTATAATGATGATATTGCTCGAGATATTTTTCTCTGAGATATGGTTTTGCTTTCTCCCATTGTACTGGCATTTTATGAACCCCTGCCGAATAAAATTCTTGTTAAAAAAATTCTTGTGCTTGGCAATATCGTGCTTAAATTTAAAAAAAATAATAATAAAATCAAATTAATGCATACAGCCAATCCGCGAACATTCGAAACCATTATAGTATTGTTCTTGTGTGGCTCTTTCCACTATTTCACCGAGATAAGATCGTCGTACGACGGTCGGTAATCTATAACCTGGTTTACATCTACATTGATATCCACCTCTTCTAAAACCCCAACCATGTATTGGTTCACACTGTAGATCATATACATATGTATGTATTAGTTCATTGTTCCTTAATAAACTTAATAGGATTTAAATATATACCTCTGTAGTATCAGTCTTGCACCTTGCGGTATTAGCAAATCTGTTGTTACCACTGTTTCCTTTACCCTTCGGACATTGATTTATATCTATTCTGTCAAAATCCATTTCCATCACTGAAACAGCAGTGTATTTTGGATATTCAATATGTCTAAAACCAGTGTGCCGTGGATAGATATCTGCTACAGGTGATACCGCAGCTACAAGCCATCGATTTGATCGGCCACAATCAAAATAAGGTCTAGTCCATTGCACAGGTCCAGGATATTCATCAGCAGCTGCATAATAAAATTAAATAATGAAAATAAATACAAACTTGACATTCTAAAGTAGCTTCTGTAGTTTTTTCATTACCAGGTGGACCATGAAAGTTAAATGTTTCATTTGTATTGTTAGCATAACGAATTTCAACGTGATATGTCGTTTTAGTATCATGTCTTTTACCTACATTATCTGGTAACCATTTTTTGTACCTGTAAATAAATAAATTCAAGTAGAATATATGATTCTATATCCATCAATTAATAAAATTTATTTTAAATATAAAAGTTTATAGACAATTATATACATTATAAAAGTAATTAGTTTTGCTAGATAATTTTTTTTAATACAACAGTTTCGACTGTTCACTTTCACTTACCATTCGTTTATACGATAAAAATCAGTGGTATAATCATCACTGAGTCTGGTACTAGGAAATGAACCTAAATCCTGTACAGTGAATGTGTTTCTAGTAGATATTCTTTCCAAATGTATAGGATCATTGAAATCATCTGCTCTGAAAGTTCGTGGTGCAAATCTGGGATAAGTTTTATTGAAGAATCCTCTATAGGAAGGTGAGTAAGACATATTAGGTGAGAAATAGATAGCTGAAGCATTGATGTATGGATTAGCAGAAACATCTGCTACTGTGGACAAGAAATAGTACATCATGCCAGGATCATAAGTATCATTGATCGCTGGTCGGATGAAGCGTGATTGCAGAATGTAACTCCAGAAGAAGCTTCTGCTGAGTGCCATGTTATGAAGATGTAACAGAGCTGTACGATTCGGAAACACTGGATTGATGTTGATGTCCTTTATGTCAGGCAAATGCGATACCGAGTCATCCGGCAGATACAAATCGCCGAGATGCTGTATTTGGCAATTATCCTCATTCACCTTATCCATCTGCATACGGATCTCATCGAAGGAGTCGCGAGTTTGCCACTCATACTGACCGACAACGCCCAACAGGCAGTAGAACCAGCAAGCGATGATGATTGGTGTCATTGTTTGGAGAATGGTAATCATTTTCGAAATGTACACTTTCTCTCTCTCTCTCCCCCTCTCAATTCGAATTACAATATCGCTGTTGAAGATTTTTGAACACTTTAGCATAGGCCATACATTTTCGTTTTTTCGCTCTCACCGTATTTCTTCCATTTCTTTTGAGTACTTATTCGTATAAATAAATCTTATGTTTCCCTAGATTAGAAAGATTCTTTTATTATGTGAGTAGATTTTTATCAATACGTTGATAACAGAACTGATTTTTGAGTTTTCTTACCTCGTAAGAATATCCGAATCCAACAATTGTATCGAAGATTCGAACCACTAAGAATAAACACGCCCAGTCGAGTGCGGCGCGTTTGGGCGCGTTTCATGACTTTCTACAACACAATTCCTTCGGTGACGTCATCTGGGATCGAATCATAGAACTTTTTCCCTAGAACGGAAATGTAAAAAATGAAAATTTTTTTATATGATGTGTATGCGCATGTATATGTATATGTATGGTGGAAGTAATACTATGTGTATATGCATGTATATATGTATATGCATATATGTACATATATCATATATATATATATATAATACGGCGTCATTAATGCCTAAACATCTGAATTTGCAGAAGTATCGAGGTATATTCAAGACACGCGAATTCCTTTCTAAATATTCTTGCATTATGACTAATGGTTATTCGAAGAATGTATAACGTAAAGTGAAAATTACGAAAGTGATCGAATTTACTAGAATATTTATAACTTCATTGATTAACATCTAGTGAGTTTCTCATTTTTGTAATTTTTACTTTATTACAGACTTTTGCATAATGCATAACACCTAAGGCATAAGAATCCAACCAATTAAATTCTTTCTTTCATGGAAAAGAAGGAAACGAAGCTAGGACTTTGATTGGTATATTTTCTTATGCATTACGTGTTATGCGTTATGAAAGAGTCTGTGTTCCCCGCTTGAGACTGGCGTTCCATAAAGTGGAAATTTACAGCGGAACAGAACAATGTGACCAATTACAACTCCGCAGTCAATGAATGCATTTAAATTGACAAAGCGACTAGCCTGCTCGCTGAGCAAATGAGCATAATTGGTTATTAATTATAGATCCAACCAATCATATTCAATCGCTCGGTAAGAATGCCTAGCCTCTTTACTGCTTGAACTCGGCCAATGGCTGCGTTCAGCGGACTCAACAGTTGCGTGAGTGCTTGCTATTGATGTATTCTTCTAGATTTAAGGCCGCAGCACAGACTTTTGCATAATGCATAGTACATAAGCGAATCAACTAATCAGAATCTTTTCTTTCCTCCCATTTTATAGAAAAGAAGAATTTCGAATGGTTAATTCCCTTATGCACTATACATTATGAGCTTCCTACAATAAGTCATTAGTCATAAATCAGAAATCAGAAGCTAAAAATTGACTAATCATAGTCGTCAATTTTTGGCTTCTAACTTCTAATTTATGACTAATAGCTTATTGTAGAAAGTCCATTATGCGTTATGCAAAAGTTTGTGCTGCGGCTATTAAAATTCTGATTGGATGATCTAAAAGAATAACTAATAACAGCGAACGCTTATTAAATTGTTAAGTTCACTGAATGCAACGTATGGGTGCATTCAGTACTACAACCGATCACTGAGCGTTCAGTGAGTTCTTGCATCTAATTGATACATTCCATTAAATCTAAAAATATAAAACAAGTACAAGAGTTCACTGAATGCTCAATGACCACGTTTACACAGCACACTTAATCGGATTGGGATATATCCACACAAACTTGCATAGCCGCATAAACGTATGCATAAAGAAAATTATTCAATCACATTTTACGTGCGTCTTTGTAGGAGAAATGCGATTGGATAATTTTCTTTATGTATACATTTATGCGACTATGCAAGTTTTTGTCGATATACCCTAAGTAATCGAATCCCATAGCTGTGTTCTAAAATTCACTGCTAGCACTGAAAATCTAGGACGGTATTTATTGGCTGCGTTTAGCGGACTCAACAGTTGAGTGAGCACTCGCCGTTATTGGTGTATTTTTTAAATCATCCAATTAGCATTTTAGATTTGAAAGAATACATCAATAGCAGTGAGCGCTCACTCAACTGTTAAGTCCGCTGAACACAGCCATTTTCGTGGCCGGTTTTACCAATGCCGATTAACCCTAATTGGGATTAACTGTTAACCATAATTGGTCAATTCTATTAAACAGCAAATGAGATTGGTTAATTAACGGTCGATTAAGTTAACTAGTGTAAAATCGGCCCTATAACTTCACGACATACATATACTGAGTGCGTTCCAATATTTACTGCCAGTACTAAAACTGTACAGGGCTTCTATTCTCGAAAAGTATCGCATACGAAAAACTAGAGAAATGCTATAGTATGCGTTACATATACTATAGCATTTCCCTAGTCTTCCATATACGATACTTTTCGAGAATAGGGGCCTAGTATATACGTACGCTATAGATTTTCAGCACTGACAGTGAATACCGGAACGCACTCATTGTAGATTTTCAGTCCTGACAGTGTCCTATTAATTTTGTCACCAAAATTCCTAAGAGTAAAACTATAAAATCTGTCTTAATTTCTAGCCTATTCATGCATAATAAGAAAAATATAGCGTGGATGATAAATTAGATTTTGAATTACTCATATAGCCAAATGAGTTCAAGATGTTGAACTATTGATTAACGTTAAGGGGATGCTGGAGTGGTCAAATTGTTGGTATTTCGCAGATCGATATAAATTCCGAATTTACAGAACTAAATAAAAAATCTTTACAGGACTAAAGTAAACACAAAATTTGGATGTGGTGCAATATATTTTGTACTACTACTAAAATAGGAAAAAAAGTTCAAAACTTACATTTTTTCAACTCATAGAGCTGTCACCTGACGTAGATGTTTCCTTAATACAAAAGTTTTATAGCTCATCGTATGGACCACACGATAGTGCACCACTCGGCGCATGACGTGTACAAATAATACTGAGTTTATAAAACTAAAATTAAAAGCTTCAAAAGAAAGATTTATATCGATCTGCGAATGATGTATATATACGAACGCGAAGACTCGGAATGATAAACAAAGCAATAATTATATCTAGCAATAGGTGTCCGATCTTCTAAGAGAGCGTTACGATATGTTAGATAAGGATAGATGAATTCGTTCGAGCGAGACACAAAGATATATAATAAGTATAAAAAATAAATAATATCGCTACTATCGAATTTGGAATAAGTCTATCGATAATACAGACGACTCCAGCATTCTCTTAATCGAAATTGGTGAAAGAGGCTGTAATGCCCGTTTTTACCAATGTAGATTAAAGCTGGCGGCACACGATGCTTTTTTTTCCTGTCAAATTTCTAGATAGATTTGCGTTTTGCTATTGTGCAGTGCTAGTACAGTCAAAACGCAAATATAATTAGAAATATATTCAGTAAGAAAGAAGCATTGCCGCTGGCTTAACTTTAATTTCAGTTCAATTAATAGCATTTTCGACTGTAGCGGGTTTTGAACCACAGATTCTATAAATAAACTGCCAACTTCACCTCCACAGTTTATGTTTGAAGCCAGCGCTGGGCAGTATCATATTTGAGCTCTCTCACTCACTATGTATAAATTACATGAATAAATTTACACGATATTCACATATAGAACGCATATATACGCATATAGGAACTAACAAGGACATCTCGAAACAGGTTCACCTCTTTTTATCACATTGAGAATCTATTTATATAAGTCTGTATTTTGAACCGATCCGGATTAGATTAATGATACTGCAAGTTGTACTATTGATAGTGCATGTAATATCAACAAATAAAGCATTAATCCAACTCAATTCAACATTGGTTTCAACCTACATTGGTTTAAAACCCAGTACAGTCGAAAACGCTATGGGCCGGTCTCACCAACTTCGATGGACCTAATTGATTAATTAAATATTGCCAACTGCAAGACTTGAAAACATCCTTTTCTGGCGGGGTCGAGTATTCGTGCTCGACTCGTATGGCTTTTTCGTGATTGAGAAATTTGGGATTAATAAGAATCTGTGCTAGTATTATCACATCGTTTTTCACAGCTTCCAGAAAATTAGATTATGTTTTCAATCTTGCAATTGGCAATACTAAAATTTAATCGACCGATTAGCTTAATCGGAATTAAGCCTATTCTACAATAGTCGTAAGCGTAAGTTGTAAGTGGTTGTAGTTGTAAGAATTGACCAATCAAGTCGAATGTGAAGAGAATATTTGACTGTGATTGGTCAATTCTTAGAACTATAACAGTTAGGTAGCATATTAGGGAACATTTATATTGGCCGTAATCGTATGCCGTATGCTGTAATCTATAAAAATTGACCAATCACCTTCGAGTATTCCCTTTTTACAATCGAATAAGAAAGGAATACTCAACTGTGATTAGTCAATTCTTACAGATTATATGGCATACAGTTACGACCAATATAAACGCTCCCTAATTTTTAATCAAGATTTAAGGGGATCCTAAATCAAAGTTCGAACTCCGATGAAATCACTAAATATCGCGTCGCGCGCTATATATCGACAAGTCTTTTTATACTACCACAGCAATATCTCACTTAGTTATAATACATGCAGTCATACGTACGTGTCAATTTTCACATAAGAAATTCATCGCGATAAAGCGTCTAAGTCTAACTCTAAGAACTCGACATTGTTTGTTCGTGCAATTACGTATCTAGATATCACTATTTCGTACATACAAGTTGCAAAGCTTTCATATCAAGCAAATGTTGTCACAACTTGACAGCTGAGACGCTACATTAAGAAATGGTAAAAAATATATCAATTTCGAAATTTTTGATTGTTCTGGGTATAAACTTCAATATCCAGATACATATTAATGCGTATACTTTAATCCTGGAAAAGGATTTTTGAATCGATGGAAGAGAAAAAAAGTATTTCTTATACAAAAATTATATGTGCTTACGTGGTAAAACAGGATCCCCTTAACTTATTCCTTAGGTTTGTTCGCGTTGCATGCTCTAACATGTTCTAACATGCTCCTACCATAGCATCTACTTACTTTAACGTGCTCGTTAAAGTAAGTAGGAGCACATTGGATCAACTTCTTATCTCTTTCTAATTCTATTAGAAATAGGTGCACTCGAGAAGATGCTATTAGCGTTATTTATTCTATCCTTGTTTTACGTCTAATAAGGATTAATAAGGACCTATCAGAAATCAGATATATCAGAATACACTTTCTGATAAGTTAAAATCATTATTCCTTATTCCTAATTCCTTAGAGTAGATAAGGTTCACATGACGTGTATTGTACGCGCGTATTTGCATATTCGTGTATTAAAAGATCCGATCAATCACTGACATTTTGCCATTTTACATACGCGACAATTTTGTTCTTATGTTCCATTCGGATTGCGCATAAGCAAATTAGTGGATCACCAATCACAGAATTGTTCTCTTAGATTTTCTTGCAAAATTTGCAGAGATCTTTAAGAGATCGATTCTGTGACAATCCGTTAATCCATTTATGCACGAACCGCTCCATGGAACATTAAGGACACAATTGTAGCATACGTAAAACGTCAGTGATTGGTCGGATTCTTCCATACGCGAATACGTGCGTACAGCAATACACGTCATGGGACGGCACTCCAAACATATTTGTCGTGTATCGCGTAACTAATCAGTAATCAGTAAAACGCAAATTCATAACCATAATCACTTCTGATTGGTTACGCGATTACGCGATACGCGGCAAATAGGTCTCATGCACTCTTATTTCTTTATTCCTTCTATTATTATGTCCTGTGTCCTAAACGATGAAGATAAGTGGCAGCCTATGACTACATTTACACGGACACCTTTAATCAAGTTTAATAATATCTGTAGTTAGAAACTGGTCAATCACAGTCATTCCATTCTTCAAAAGAATAACTACGATTGGTCAGTTTATAATTATGGATGTTAAATCCGATTAAGAGTGTCCGTGTAAACGTAGTCTATACCGCTCAGATAGGGCACTGTTTTAAGTAATGTTTTAAGGTTTCCGCACAATAAAAGGAACGGGGAACAGGGAATAAGAATTTCAACCTATCAGAAACTGTATATTCTACGATACATGATTTCTGATAGGTTGAAATTTTTATTCTCTGTTCTCTGTTCTCTGTTCCTTTTATTGCGAGGACCTCCCTAAAGATGATAGCCCTCTAATTGGTTCGTGACTTTTTAAGACTGTACTTAAGACACTCTTGAATATAAGATCTGACAATGAATACCTATGTTTTTGCTGACAGCATCTTCCCAAACGCATCCAATATATTAAGATGATTCTTTAGTAAACGTCTAATTTTTTTTATATAAGTATCGAAATCGATTAACATATGCTAAATTCTATGGTAGTTTAACGATAAAATAAGAGAGAAAAAAAATATTGAAAATGTAACTTTTGACAGTTTACTACGTATGACAGTGATAGATAAAACTTAGAGATGCTTCTTTAACTAATTGCACACAAATCTTACCATAGACTTTTCTCAAAAACAAGATTATAATAGTTTTAAAAATTACGATTTTAATAGTCACAAAAAAATAATAGGTTAACGGCCATTCTGGAAAGATATTTATGTACATAAACTTGTATATAAATTTAATCTAAAAAAATAAACATAATCTTACCTTCATTCGTTTTCATTCGATAAAGATCTACAAATTTTATTACACGCGCGTGTAGTTTTAATATTTTATCCAAATTATGCCGATATTTGTATGCCGATATTGTAATTTTGGATGGGCAATAGTGAGGCATCCCTCGGCACTACTAAAGAATTATCTTAATGCCCGATTGCACCAATGTACTTTAATTTTAAACGAAACTCTCAGTTTCTTTAAAACCGAAAGAAGGAAAGAGATAGAGAGAGTTTGAAACCTCGCTTAAAATCAAAGTAACGTAGGTGCAACCCAACGGGCCTGTATTCAGAACGCGCTTATAACGATCATGTTACCGCGCTTACATGTTATCCTTAATGAAAATGTAAAACTTGCCGAAGCGCCAAAAAAGTATGAACAAAAAGTTTTAATGCTTGTTAAACTTCATCGATTTTCTATTGATTCTTAGTGGTTTTAAATATTCATACACGTTCCCTAAATTCTCTCCAAATGCTCCATAAAATATACCGAAACTCATCTATCACATTTCTCACACGTTTTAAATATTTTTTTTTCATTAACGTTTCCCAAACGCTCCACAACACTCCGCAAAAAGTACATGGAGCATATCAACACTTCCTTCGTTAGTACTTTGTCTACACTTCCTAAACGTTCCACAAAGAGTACACGGAGCGTTCTAATACGCGTTGTATATACTTTTAGAATATAAAACTAAAAAACTTTTTTTTTAAACGGAGCGTCATTGAGTAGTTCGGCACATTAAAGGGACAGCGAGTTAAATAACCTCATAGGCCGGTATTCACAGTCCGTTCTTATTTCAAGATTGTCTTAAGTAATGTCTTAAGATGTTAATACAGCCTTTTGATTGGTTAGACATCTTAAGTCTGTATTTAAGACGGCCTTGAATACAAGAATCGATTGATTACGAATACCGCTCATAGACTACTAAACTATAAAGACGATAGGAGCAATAGGCACAGGCAACAATGAATAACGAGCCGTCTAATCAGAGCTCTGATGTGTAAGTTTGATATTATATACTAGAGCTCTGATTGGACAGCTCGTTATTCCCTGTTTTATTGCTTGTGCTTATTGTGTTTAAGCCTTAATATAACTGGAACTGACCACTAGAATGCGTGCTGAAAATCAGTAAATCGCAGGTATAACTCTTTTTACCGTATAGTCAAGTTAGAAGGTTTTAACCGGTAAATAGGGATAGATATGTGTAGTGATTTAAAATGAAAGCGTTGTATGAATAAAATAAATTACATAGAATAAAATATATCAGATCAAAGACAATAATTGTAATATATTATAAGAATCGTGTTGGTTCAGTTATATAAGACTAAAAAGAAAATAACTTTTACTTTTGAGTATGAATATGACGTTACGTTATGCGCATGCGCAGTTAAAAAGAGAAAGGTATACCCGCCAAACATCATCTGCTATTTCGTCCACGTTTTCCACTCTTTCAACTAATGCATCGGCCCGGCAGTGTACGTTCCAGTTGTATTATATAGTTCAGTGATACAGACTAGAATAAAAGACATAGCAATGATCAAGAGCTATTGCAGAAGCATGTTGGAGCATATTGGAGCATGCGACGCGAATAAACTTACTATTGCAACAAAATAATCTAAACTTTATAAAAATTAAAAAAAAAAATTGTAATTATATTGAAAAATAAAGAAAAAAATGTAGAAAAATTAGGAAAAATATTAAAATACCTTAAAAATATATATTTGTACAGAAAAATATTATATAATTGTATAAATATATGCTATAAAAATGTTGTGAGGAAGTTGATATAAAAGAATACATATTTATATGTCCAAAAAATAAATTAAAAATACATTAAATGAAAGGAAATTATTCTTGTTCGAAATTTTCTTTGTTACTTTTGTTCACTTTTTCAATTTATCATTTTTTTAGAGTTAAAGAATTAGACTAGTTTTTCGAAATTTTTCACACATTTCACCAATGGACAATGCACGTAATACTTTCTTCCAAATTTCTGTATCATGTATGTTTTAAATTAAAAATAAACGTTTAAATGAAACATTGAAACTCTCATTTAAATAGAGAGAGAGAGAGAGAGAGAGAGAGAGAGACAGAGAACAATAAAGGAGAAAATGAGACAAGACAACTTATTTATTTCATACATCCGCACTCCATTTTGATCAATCTAAAATCAGAAGAATTATGCTACTATACTGTAGCTGCGCTGATTTTGCTCTATTTTTTCCAATGGAAAACTGGTCGATATTCGAAGGCTGCATCCGGAAATAGTCAAATCTTATATTTAAAATCGTCTTAAGTAAATCTTAAGAAGTCATGAACCAATCAGAACATGTTAGCGTTAAGACATTACTTAAGATAGTTTTGATCTTGAAATACGAACCGACTATGAACACCGGTCTTAGATCACGCTTGCTTCATGACTGTGAATAGCATAGAGAATATAGACTGACACACGACAGGCACGACATATACGAATATGACTTATCGTAGAGGTGTACCAACCTCTGCCCTCTTTATTATGCTATTAACGTGCCGTAAAGCCCTGTGTCTACGGTGCTAGAACTCTGTCCGAGTTCTCGGATCTAGGAATATGTAGTCAATCAACATGTAGATTTTATAGAAAAACGGCAAGTTGATTGATTACATTTCTTGATCTGAGATTCGGACTGAGTTCTAACACCATGAACATACGGCTTAAGCGAACATAAAATGGCATCAATGGCTACATTTACAAGGCACCCTTAATCAAGTTTAATAATGTAGTTATGAAACTGGCCAATTATAGTCGTTCCATTCTTCCGAGAAACAGCTATTGGCCAATTTCATAACTACGGATGTTATTAAACCCGATTAAGTATGCCATGTACAGAAGTCAATAGAATGCTTTCCATTTAGGCCCGGTTGCACCAACGTTACTTTAACTTTAAGCGAGATTTAAAACTCTGTCTCGTTTTGAAGTAAAAAAAAAGAGACAGAGACAAAAAGAGTTTTAAACTTCACTTATCAAAGTAACGTTGGTGCAATCGAGTCTTAGTGATATAAGTCAACACAAGCATCATTCCATCTTTCTTTACATTTAGTAAGTAATAAAGATAGAACGACATCTGTGCTAACATATGTGTCAAATGAAAAGCACTGAATAGGTTTTATTGGGAATGACGAATGAATTTGACGATAAGAATATTAATAAAATCTCCCGTTTAAAAAACTGTTAGTCCTATAATATAAGGGTCCATAATATAAGTCCCCAATATCCGAAAAACTAGAATTTTGGATTCGGCAATAACTACACGAATTTATTTCTATTTCAATTCCTTAGGAAAATAGATTCATGTAGTTATTGCCAAAATTCTAATTTTTCTGTTAGAGTGGTCCTAATTGAGTCGGTAGTCTGTGAATTATAATAAGTCGGGATTGATCAATCGAAGTAGAGTTGATCAGCAGCCAAAAAAGTTCAAAGATACTACCGATTACCAATTCATTGTAGATCCGGCATTAAAATATTGTTTATATGAAAGGTAAAATTCCTATAAAGTATCGTTCTGGCATTTTATTCATCTTATACATTTAATATATCCTTTTTTATTGAGTATCTTTTTAATTAATATTTCATACATATGTATCTTCGAAATTTCCGCGTTACAAGTTAACCTAAAACGAGTTTCTGTTTTGATAGTTTTGATGAGGTCTATATTCGTAGTTCGTTCTTATTTTAAAAACCATTTTAAGTAATACTAAGAAGTTAGAAATGGGCTATTAGAAATCAACGTTATAATAATTGCGCTAAATTAACAACAATATTTTCAATATGATCAATTTAATTGAATGTTTCGGTTAATTTCTAGTCATCTTCAACGAGAATAATACATATATAGGGTAACTGCGGCAAATACGATGCATTGGGATTTACGCCGCAGAACAAATAGGAGGGGTAATTTTCCCACAACTATTCTTTTACATATCTTTATGTTATATTAGTATTGTATTATATGATTTCAGTTTCTTACTGTTAATATTAATAAAATTATTGTGATTTGAATCGATTTGTCACTGTAATAAGTAGCGCCATCATAAATTATAATTTACAAAAAATGATTACTATAAGGCACGTAAAAGACTTCGTGATTATTTCGTGATACGTATAGAGGAATAGTACAGCATGTTGTATAGCAAAATACAAGTGTTTTACTCTTATCTTCTTTGTTTAGTTTGTTGTTTTATATATTCCATCCTTTGGGATATATAGCATTTTTAGCGGGC
The DNA here is from genome assembly GCF_001594115.1 of Trachymyrmex septentrionalis. Taxonomy (NCBI): domain Eukaryota; kingdom Metazoa; phylum Arthropoda; class Insecta; order Hymenoptera; family Formicidae; genus Trachymyrmex; species Trachymyrmex septentrionalis. The sequence goes on along the minus strand of NW_017304438.1, from coordinate 524,417 downwards.
GAGATTTATGTCCAAAGCATACAAAGTGCGCAGATTGGATTCAGTGCATTAAATGTAATAAACGCATTACATGAAATATCCCAAGCAGATAACAAGTCACGATAACGTCAAATGATATTAAAATAAATCGGAAAAAATGATCAAAAAATGACTTTTAATGATTAACAAATGATTTTGAAATTATTTTGATATAATGAT
>NW_017304438.1:521442-524119 GCF_001594115.1 Trachymyrmex septentrionalis | reverse complement strand
ATGACTTTTAATGATTAACAAATGATTTTGAAATTATTTTGATATAATTTTGATATAATGACTTGTTCTGCTTAGGATGTACGTCATATAACATTTGTAACATATGTAGGAAGATTGTAATTATTATCTAGTGAGAAATGATAATGCAATTGACATTGAATCGATGCCGATTCGACGTTGAAATCATCAAATCGATGTTGAATCGACGTCGATTCGACATCAATTTCATTGCCATTTCTTTTCACTTTACTTCATACATATTTATCATTCTTATTCCTTAATAAAACTTTGTAAACATATTTTATAAGTTATTGTGTCATTTTACATCTTATTTATAAGCATTATTTGTAAATTTTTTATCCATACATCCCCCGTTCCTCATAAAGTAGCCGTCCCCCTGAGACGGCAAAAATGCAAGGGTTTAAAAAAATTCTTTTTTTTAATACAAAAAATAAGTATTTTGGATATCTAATATTTTTTTCATAGTAGTAGATAGTATAAAGTTTTTACTGATATAGTTTGTTTATCTTACAAACAGTAAATAATACTTTATAATAAATTAAGTTTTTGTTAGGTGCAGCGTATATACTGGAGTTACCCTAATAAAGTTTCACATGATGTAACACGTTATTCCCGTGGTCAATCTTCAATATCATATTTCCCATAACCAGTTAGTACGCTGATGGTCATCATCTTAAGTAATGTCTTAAGTTGCTAATACGGCTCTTGATTGGTTCATAATATTTTAAGATTGTACTGAAGACAGTCTTAGATATAAAAATCATCTATAAATACCGACTAAAAAATATCTCTCGAATTCTTATTACAATTCCACCCAGAGGCCTTTCGCATCGTGTCTCGTCACGCAATTTGACTCATCCCACCCTTGAATGGCGTCCGGATACGTCTCGAGTTTTACACAGGGTGTGTCGCGCGCGGAAATAAAGAAGCGCACTTCCCTTGCTACGTAAGAGTAGTTCCCAGAGTGCACAAGAGGAAAACAAAAGTCTGACTTAATACGAGATAACATTTAGGCGGCCTTTATTATGATAATCCACATAGCGCCCTGGTCCAACGACCCCCCAAGGGAATCGGGCTCTTCTTTTCCCTTTCCTGTCCCTCCTGCCATCTTTCGTCCGGGTTACGTGCGGCTGTTCCGCCGGGCAGTGGTATTATTGTCCTGCAATACAGGTTCACCCCTATTTATCTGCGAAAAAGGGAGAATTTCTCTTAGCGATAAACGAGTTTGCGAAGGAGAGCGAGAAGACAGCACGACTCGCTGGGGGTCTGCTCAGAGGACCCCACGGTTAATGCCACGCTGTTTATGCTGGCTTGCGCAGGGGGGAGGCCCTCCTGAGAAAAATCTTCCTTACTGTCTGCACTCGTGGTGCGGATCGCCGATATTAACGTGGGAAACAAACCGAACCTGTATGGCGCGATGTCATTAAGTACCGTCGTCAGAAAAAATCGTCGTTCGCTGCCTTGAGCCTCGATGCTCCTTTACATATGTCGGGTTACATATATTTCTCCTATTAGTCGTATATAAAGGTACATATTATATTGACGATATTTGGCGGAATCATTGAATTTATATTGCTCATGATTAATACAACAATAGCAAAGGATCTATCCAAGTATCAGTTATATGATAACGTGATTTAATAATAGTTTTCAACTATTTTTGTAAAAAAACAATATTATATGTATATCAAAAGTTTTATAGCGCTCACATAACTTCAAAAGTTTAAATTTTGAACACAATTTTAGATATATGTGATAAAAATGTGTCAAGTTTTTGTATAGATATGTATACAGGGTGAAATAATAACTCTGTCCACCAAGAATATCTCCGTTATATTTTTAGAGGTATGAAATAATTTATTTACTGAAGTTGTATAGTATTAAGAGAGATACAATATGCTACTAAGAATTTTTCTATGGATAGAGAAGCTTGGGAGATTTTAAGGTTATCTCTATTTTTTTAATTATATGATTTTTTATATATAAATATGATTCTTTTAGTTATTCTAGTATAAAAATAAAGAGTATCGAAAAATAGTTTACAAGATATTTTTTATTCTAGCATATGTTGGCATAAAATGTTAAATATCACGTAAACTATTAATTTTTTATTAATCGTACTTGAATATTTTTATGAACAGAATATAATGAGATAAATCCATTAGTGTAAAGAAAACGTATAATTGCTTATTTATAAATGTATTCATTTTGTCTAAATACATTTTTTCAAGCAATTATGTGATTTTTTTTATGCCAATTGAGTCATCTTAATATTCTGTTTATAAAAGTACTATATTAGAGTATTATTATCAAAAAATTAATAATTTGCGAAATATTTACCATTTTATGTCAAAATATGTCAGAATAAAGTATAAAATATCTATTATCTCGTAAACACTATTGGTTTTTGGATATCTCTCCAGCGTCAACTGTATAAGGCGCTCCTCAATCTATAATTGATCTTTGTTGTGCGCGTAATCTGTGTATGATGTTAAAAACGTTATAAATTAAACTACTACTACAAAGTATTTAAATAATTTATTGCTTATAAACTTATACATATTTTAATTATTAGTAAGAATTATTTTAATTATTAATAAGACGTCAATTTATATATTTTATATTTTATATTCTCCATAAATTTTAACAAAGTATA
>NW_017304438.1:518158-521342 GCF_001594115.1 Trachymyrmex septentrionalis | reverse complement strand
TATATATATGCCGATTATTTGATGTTTGGGTTAAATAAATATTTGACACGATTCAGCATTACTTTATAAACATATTTAATTCTTTTAATTTTTTTTATATTAAAAATAGTTTATCTCTATTAATATTATTACAAAAATGTTTACTATACGAACGAACATAGCTATGAATTTATTTTTTGAAATATCTCGCTATTAAATTGATATTTTGTTATATGCTTCGACATTAATTATGTGTACGTAATGTACAAATAGATTTTGTATAGAAGCAACAATAATTTCTTAATAAAAATATCACTGCATATTTGTATTATGATAATCTTAAAATTGCTGAGAGAGTCCTTCACAATTTGTCGTATTATTATACCTGAGCGCGCGAAATATCAGTTCCGTAATTAATAAACTTTAATCGCTATTAATTTAAAAAAACTATTGTAGTCTCGACATTTTCGTATTAGGATTTTTGTCTTAGAATGTTCCAAACAACGTTCTTAAAAGGACGATCGTGGGTTGTAGGACATCTCGTATATAAACTGTTATAACCTCAATATTTTATCAAGGGAATGCTGGAGTGACGGTCAAACTTGATCGAAGCAGATTTTTTAATTTTAACATAAAAAAAGTCAATAATAATGACATTTTTAATTGATTTCTTAAATTATCGTTCTGTCTCACTCAAACGCATCATACATCTGTCCTTATCTAACATACTGCAACGCCATCTCTTGCAAGATCTAATACCTATTGCTAGACACAATTAGGGAAAAGTGGGGGAACTGTGCGCACCTAAGGGAAATTTATTGCCCTGGAATGGTTTTCCAAGTTTAAAGCGATAGATGTATATAGTATAGAAATAAAAATTATGAATATTCTTCTATCATTACGTATCCTCATATTGAACAGATTTTTATTTAATAAGGTTGTATTTAGCAAAAAGGAGAAAACGAAAAAGCGAAAATATTTCTCGTGTGTCGAGTAATTGTGCGCAAAGCAAAAGTCGTAGAAAATGAATGAATTATGAAATATTGATAAAAAAATCAGAAAAGATATTTATTATATTGCAATATAAATACATATTAAATATATTTTAAATATATATTATATATATTAAGCAAAAATACAAAACTAATATAATAATAATACACATAGACTTTGGCAAAATAAAATAATAATAATGTAAAGAAGAAACGAAAAAATTAATGTTAGTTATATAGTATAATATATGGAAGATCGGTAATTGTACGCATTTCAAAACACATGCGCATAATCGCCTACTGCGACTTCACTCGATATGAAGTACAATTACTTTAACATTTCCTAATCAAACTTAATAAATAACAGCTCAACAGATATGCATGATAACGTATGCAATTTTAAACAAACAAATTATAAATACGGATTTATCATCTTATTTTCTGAATGCCAAATTAGCAAAAAAAAAGTGTGATTTTATTTTTCTGTTTTTCTTTGATTAGCAACATATTTATGTCATATCTTTGTGGTTATACCTTAAGATGACGACCTCCTGCGTAAACATTTTACCCCACAGTGATATCTTCATTTATTGGAAAAATACCAAACTAGAATGCGCACAATTACCCGTTGCGCATAATTTCCCCACTTTCCCTTACTGCTTTATTTACCATTCCAACTATCCCAAATCTTCGCTCAGCATTTATATACATATCATTTCGAAGATCGATACATCTTTCTTTTTAAACTTTTAATCTTAGTTTTATAAACTCAGTATTGTACATGTAAAACTGCTGAACTGTCGTTTTATCCATACGAGTTATTACATAAAACTTTTGTATTAAGAAAACATCTACATTAAGTGACGACTCTACGAGTTGAAAAAATGTAAGTTTTTAACTTTTTTTTTATTGTAATATAAAGTCCATTTCAACATTTCCCCATTTTGCATCTACTTTAATCCTGTAAAAGAATTTTTGATTCCGTTCCATAAATTCGGAGATTTATTTCGATCTGCAATGTCCCGACAATTTGGCCATTCCAGCGTTCCTTTTTTGACAATTTTTGTCTCAAAATGATCTCAAAAGTATTACCCTTGAACATTGTTATGGTTTTATAGGGGATATCCTGCATATATACACGAGTACATATGTATACCAGTAAAGACCATAATAACAATGTTTAAGGATAGAGAGAGATTTCTCTAAATTATTTTAAAATAAAAATCTTAATACTAAAACTCGAGGCTATTTTTTTAAATAGTTTTTAATTATAAGCATTTATGATTAACAAACCATATCACCTAAAGTTAACATGTTAGGTACGATTAACATTTTACGTCGGCATTTACCTACCATATTTGAACGCGCGAACTTTAAACAATTGGTTAATTTTAATTGTCTATAATTAAAAAAATTATTATACTCTTAACGTTTGGGTATTAAGATTTTTGTCTCAAAATAGTTTTAGGAAATCTTTAAACATTATTACTAACGTTACTATAATGTTTCTGACGATATCGAGACTGTCTCAATCTCGTCTCGTTGTCAGCATCGAGACTGAAATCGGGACGAAACTCTGTTTTTAAACAGATGGGTCGAGACCGAAACTATTACGCCGAAAGTCTCGGCGAGACTAAGTACTTGTGTGAATAGTCCAGAACTGGACCAGTCATCAAACCTTCATTTTGAAGATTATGTATAAGAGTTATACGTTCCTGCTACCGCATGCGAAAACCTGTAGGACCGATCTGTCGACGGTTTTCTAATCAAAAACTGAGATCACAAACTGAGCCCTTTTACGAAAGAGTCGTTAAAATAAATTTTTTGAGACAAATAATATTTGAGGAAAAATAGTTTCTACTGCACGTGGAAGTCGTCCGCGAACATCAGTTGTTTTAAGATACGTCCAGATTACCGAGTCGAACCTCGTTCCGCGAATAATATTCGATGAATATTTAATTATTTTGTACTGAGCCGCGTAACAATAACGCTTACCAAAATGTTCGCAGCTCGAGGTTTGGCTCGATAATCTGAGATCTGTGAGTTTTTTGTGGCTAGTGTACACTTTTGGAATTTAAAGTGTGTGCGCGTGTGTATGTGTGTGTATGTGTACAAGGTGTCCGGTAAAACCATAACAACTAGTGTTTCGGTCTCATCCAGTTTCGACTCGACAAGACCGAAACACTACTTATGATCTTTACCGGACACCCCGT
>NW_017304438.1:499542-518058 GCF_001594115.1 Trachymyrmex septentrionalis | reverse complement strand
TCCAGTTTCGACTCGACAAGACCGAAACACTACTTATGATCTTTACCGAACACCCCGTACACACACACACGCATGCATGCACGCACGCACGCACGCACGCGCACATACTATATATACGTATTCATATATTTTTTACATAAATGATACGTAATTGAAATTATTCAGTTTCTAATAAAGTTGCCGATAGTTTGCGATCAATAGTCATATTCAAACTATTTAAATAATAGAAAATATTTCGAAATTGATAAAAAAAAGTTAATGAATATTTATACCATAAATAATTGTTTGCACTTTGAAAATGTATTATACATGAGAATATATTGAAATATAATAGTAAAGTACACGTATGTATACAAATTTAAAAAGAAATCGACACTCTATAAAGAAATTATTTAATTCCGTTCAATTATAGTATAAGTGAAAAATGTATTAAAGGATATGTGTTTAGGAAATAATTAGAAATATTTGAATTAAGATACGTTTTGTTACTTAACTTTCCTTAAAATAGTTATAAATTTATGATATACGATATACATATATAAATAAAAAAAAAATAGATTTTGATTGTTTGTTTAAATGGGGCAAATATCTACAGGTAATAAAAGAAATCTGTTCTGAGGGAAATAAAAAATTTTATGTTTAACTTTTTGAGGATGTAGATTAAAACTGTATTAATGCCAACACATCAGTTTTTGAAATATGTTATAATAGCGTCGAGACACTACCATGTCTTCTGATGTTTCACGTAAGGAAAAAATTTCATTCCCCTTATTGTATATGTCTAAATATTTTGTCTATCTAATCAATATAAAATTGTCATATAACAGAGATCTGCACGAATCTCCGAAAACGTAAACAGAAAACTGGTGCATCACTTAAATTTTAACCTCCCACGACAATGCTATGCGAAGACTGTGCAAAAAAAGTGCATTGTCTGCACGACGCAGACGGTCGATTGGTACGATGAGGATAACATAACGTGAAGAATCGAGTATTCTTGAAAGAGAAAAAGGAAAAAACAAAGAAAGATAGTGAGGGAACAACAAGAGTAGGGCGACGTGAGAGGGAATGTGGGAAAAAGACAAAAGGAACAGAGAGAAGAAAAGAGAGAGGTGAGAGGGAAAGGAGCAGAGAAAGAATGAAACGAAACGAGAAATGGGAAAAGGAAAGTATACAGTTAACAGTATGCGATGAGATACTCGAGGAGAATTAAATTTTTGTAGCGAGAATGCAGTCTGCCGAGTCCAACCGTTGATAGTTTTTAGGATGGCCCGCTTCCGGCAGAGCCGGCGCGGCACAGCGCGACGTAACGTAATGCGGCATGGTACGGCACCCGGCCGGTTGGCCGGTCGGCCGGCTAGCCTGTCTACCCGCCTGCCTGCCTGCCTGCTTGCTTGCCTGCTGTGTGCGATTCTCAGCAGATAAAAATAATCGTCAAGAAAGTAGAAAAGTTCTGAACAGGTTTCTGCAAGGCGAGAGTGAGCGAGTCAGTCAGCCGACATATCTTCGCTCTCGCTTGCACTTTCGTTGGGCCGCGCCACGCCATAGCGTCGCCTCATCGGAACTCGTCGGAAGGATGCGGGACGCGAGTGCATGTTCCGACCAGACGGATAGCTTACAGTTAGCGTGCAGGGCCGTACGCATTGTCGATAAATCCTGTCCCATACGCTTGCTGAGATTGCTGACCATTTTTCTTTCAGCGAGACGCGACATGCGAAGACGTGTCGAGGTCACAGACACATGTCATTCGTAGGTATGCCTATCACAATTTACCGCACAAAATTTATATTATTAGAGAAAAAAAGAAAGGAGGAAGAAAGGAAGTAGGGAAGAAGGTATTTATTGCTTCTTTTGAGAGATCAGTTGTAGCTTTATTTAAAAAACTTCAATTTCTCGCTTTTCTATAAAACGGAAAATTCCTTGATATTGTTTCGTCGTACAAAATATATAAATGTGTGTTTCTTTTATTTATTTTTCTATTTTTTTTCCTTTCTCTTATATTTTGTTAAAATATATAGAGAGATGTAACACACTCTCTCTCTCTCTCTCTCTCTCTCTCTCTCTCTCTCTCTCTCTCATAGTATTTTGATAATAATTTATTATAAATATGGAAAAAAAATCTTAAAAGATTTATTAAATTTTCATGTTTAACTAAATTTTATATCCTTATGTATCGCGTGAACAAATTTTTCGGAATATTTTCATTAGTTCTTTCATGAAAGTATCAAAATGATGACTTATCATCAGCTTGATTATTATAATTATTATATCTTAAGAAAAATTAATTTTTTTTAAATATAATTAAATATAATTTTTAAAAAATATAATCTAACGATGAGCTATATCAAAATATGGAAAATAATATAATTATACAAGAGCAATATTCAATAATTATATTAATTAACGGCATCTTACATATATAATATGTGATTCAAACATCTATAACGGATAGATTTAAATGTAAAGAATAATTTAAATCTTCTAATGTAAAGTACACGTATCTCTTTAATGCGTAAAAAAGAAAAACATATACAGTGGTATTTGAAAATATTAAAACTCAAAGTTGTTCTTGTCTTGGGGCAATCAGTTTCTTGCGACAATCCTGAGCAAGGCGGGGTCCGCGTATGCCACGAAGAGAGGTAAGCGGTTGAATCGGATTGGACTGAGGTGCGTTTCTGGTAGCGAACAAACTGGTTTCAGTTATATGGAGCTTGCACCATTGCATCGCTCTTTCAGCGAGACAGTCCAATTTATGCATCACGACTATGTAGGCACTATACGATCAAAACGCTGCGCCTGGGCCTTAAACTCCACTCACCGTTGTCTCGTAGCCCTCATAATCATCTACTACCACCACTAACACTACCACCACCACCACCACCACCACCACCACCACCACCACCACCACCACCACCACCACCACCACCACCACCACCACCACCACCACCACCACCACCACCAGTACCACCACTACCACCACCATCATCACCACCACCACCATCACCATTATTATCACCACTACCACCATCACTACCACCACCTCTATTATCATCATAGTCGTCAGTATCACCGTCGCCGTCGTCATCATCGCCACCGCCACCGCCGTCGCCAATAAAATAATCTATGGGATTTGTGTGTCATCTGTTTGATCTGTTTCGGATTTTGGTTTTGGTCTTACACACAAGTGCCTGCACAAAACTAAATTTAATCGTTTAAAGTAATGCACATTGGCTGTACGAGATAAAACGGACATTTCTTTCGTAACCAATTCTTCACGCGCTGCACTCGCATATCACTCAGTGTAATTACGTGCAACGGCGTGATTATAACCGCGAGTGCAACCATTGTCGCTGTCGCCGCCGCCGCTACCATCACCGTTACCACCGCCTCGTCACCGCCGTCGCTGCTGCCATCGCTGTCGCTGTCGTCACCGCCGCAGCAGCAGCCGCCGTTGCTGCCGCTGTTGCCGCCGCCGTCGCTACTACTGCTGCCGTCACCGCCGTTGCCATCAACCTGAAGTGCGGAACACACACTTCGCGAAGAAACTGTGACGTGCCAATTATGAGTTTTACGACATTCAGTGGGAGATCCTGACTGTTTTCCTGTGTTGCCGTTGCAACTAATATTTCTTCATCCAAAGCAATAAATTTGCTAAATTGATACCGGTGTGAGGAGCACGAATTCGACACAGGTACACACGCATATCTTTTATCATGAGTACATCCCTCTATTTCTCTCTTCCTTTCGTTTTCATCTTTCTTTTGGCAGTACAAAGACTGTCGTTTTCCTTTCGTGTGAAATAATTGGACAAATCGCACTAACGCACAAGTGTTGCCAGGTCTGTTCGAAAATTATCCTCACATATTGCGATTTTCTGAATATTTTAGCCATAATTTAGATATTTCTTTATACTTTCCTCAAAAAAGTCTTCTAAACTTTTTATATACCCAAAAAAATCTCTTGATAGAAAGAAAAAAACCTAGCAAAATTTAAGGAAAAATCCCCAACCTGGCAACAATTTTTAAAAAAAGTCACATATACACGCAAATGGATTTTTTTAATGTAATAATTTAATGCGGGCAAAGTTAGGGTACAGACATAATAGAAGAAATAAAGAATTTCAACTTATCAGAAATCAGAGACATCGGAATATATAGTTTCTGATAAGTTGAAATCGCTATTGTTCCTATATCCTTACATGCGTGGTAGTAATAAATAAATTAATATGTTCAGAATAATTTTTCTTTGTCTTCTACAATCACATATATTTCCTTTTTTTTCTTAACTACTGACTTTTAATTTTGTTTCTAAACAGCAAAATAGAAAATATATAATGGTGTCTTTTTATGCTGACGCTCATTTTCATCGTCAAAATAAGTCACGTGATAAAAATTGACGAATATCAATTTTGATTACGTGACTTATTTTGACGCTGAAAAAAATAATCGAGTGTTAGCATAAAAAAGTACTTTAACGCTCGATGATTTTGAATTGTATATTCGATATTATTCAGATGCACCGCGTGAGCGAGATTTTCATGCGACCGTTATGGCTTCTCTTCACACGCTTTGTATAATGCGTTTGGCTGGTTCGCGCTGATCGCACATTGCGACAATGAGAAAAACACGCTATACGGGATAAAAATCATACTTAAAACGAACCTTGTCTTCATGAATGGAAATATACGGCAAAGTCACATTCTTTTCGCGAATATTCACACGTTTATGAGTACGTTCGTAAGTTATAATAGTGTGCTCGCGCGGAATGTAAAAGCGCGCGAAAATGATAGCAAGTGCGTAGCGATATTCACCGTGTTGGCAGATAAACGCGTTCATCAAAGAATAGCAATTGTATATCAACGAGGAAAATTATAAAAGTGAACAAAGGTATTGACTCCAATGAAATTACAAATATTCTAATAAATTCATTAATTTTTATAATTTTCATCAAGTGTGTGATACATAACCGAATTTCTTAGGTCGTGGCACACAAAAAAGCTTAAGTAAAATGTAAACAGTAAGTGAATTGGCCAATTATAGTAGATATAAGATTACATTTTTGTGTGTTTTTATCGTACAAATTTTTTAAGCCTGTTAATTGACTGCAGGACAGAATTTCTCAGATCTCTCTGTCCTGTAACCAATCAACATAAAGTTTGTGCGTTGCTTACATCTATAACTTAAGTACCATAAAAATCTTAAGATAATAAAACGTAAGTAGTAAGAAAATCAACATGTTAGATTGGCTACTGCTTACGTTATGGCTTTACGGACTCTTGTGATTGGTCAATTCGCTTACTGCTTACATTTTACTCCTTAAGTCTTTTTGTGTGCCATGGCCATAAGTCTAAGTAAGTGTTACGACAATTCTTGTGCTCAAACCCTAGAGCACATACAAAAATGTATATGACAATTAGCAATAATCGAATCAACCAATCACAGTAGAAAAGGTTATTGTCTTACGTTTTCTACTGTGATTAATCGATTCGCTTACTGCTTATATTTTATTACCTTGTTTTTTTTTATGTATTTCTGCCTTCGCACACACTTTCCGTAATAGGCTTTTGACAAGCTATTACCTAATAATGAATTCGGTTGGATGCACTAGTACACATTGATACACATTTCAAAGCCATTGTATACTGATTTAAAATGAATATAAAAGTAACATGCAAATATTTCGAATTATAAAATACGTATTTTACTTAAAGGAATCCTAAAGTCGTCTGTATTATCGATTAAGCGCAACTTTTATATAACAATTACTTTTTTCTTTTTTACAAATAATTTAAAAATCTTTTACCAGAATTGAACTATACGTATTAATATGTATCTGTGAGATTTTATGCCAAGAACAAAAAAAAATTGTTTATAAATTGAAATCTTTACCATTTCTTACTCCAATATAGCGTCAGATATCTGTCAATATCGTAACATTTGCTTTATATAAAAGCTTCGCAACCTGTACTTATGAAATTACGATAAACTAGTAATTTACATGAACAATATGGAGTTCTTCGAATTAGGCCAGTATTCATAGTCAGTTCTAATATTGAAAGCCGTCTTAAGTTCTGTCTTGAGGTGTCACGAACCAATCAGAGGGCTGCATTAGCGTTTTAAGACATTACTTAACATGGTCTTGAAATAAGAAATGACTATGAATATCGGCTTTAGAAGTCTAATTAGAAGTTCTTGTTCTATAAAAATTCGTTCGTTATTGTTCTATAAAAATTTATATACAGGGTGTCCCAAAATAATCGCCAAATATTTCGTGGGCAGATAGAGCAGACTAAACTGAGTCGATAAGTCTTCTACCATTTTACAATTTTCGCAATAGTTAACAAGATATTAATTACTAAAAATTGCCGAAAATTGGTCTTCAATAATTTTTTTATTCAAATACTATCAACTTTACCTGCCCATGAAATATTTGGTGATTATTTTGGAACACCCTGTATATGTATGCGTAAGATATTAGTGTAGTAATATATAAAGATGTGTCGATAAAACAGCGATCTCGTCAGGCTTCACTTTAGGATCTCTTTAACAGTACAATAGTATCCCCTACAACACGAAATATAACAGCAACATTGCAGCAATATTACTGTTAAAGATTGCAATATTTTATAAAACATTGGATTAGTGTAGCAAAATTCTTGTCTGTTAAAATATAATATTTTTTCAATATTTAAAGAAATATTGCAGATATATTGCTACAACGTTATACAATTTTAATAATTAATCTGGTTTTATTAATTGCTAAAATATTATGGCTTAGCATCACATTCCAAGAAACATAAGATAAAGTTATAATCAAAAAATATTCAGGCCTAGAAAGAACACCCGAAAAAGTGTATACGTCTTCTTATAGACCTTAGATATTTTCTTATTTGAAGTGCGTCCGTCTCGTGCCGGATCGCATGCTTACATATTAAATTATAATATTACAGCAATATATAGCAATATTTCCTACAAAATATTAAAATAAAGTATTTCACAATATTGTCGCAATATTTCCCATAAAATATGAAAATTTCACTGTTACAGCAATATTGCTGCAATTTTTATAATATTGCGCACTATTAAAATATTGCTGCAATATTGGTGCAATATTTCGTGCTGTAGGGGATGTATTGTAGATTTCACGGTTTAATCTGTTTTTATATTTATATTACACACACATCTCTTTTCGTCAATTTATGTATGACTGCTTTAATATGCACTAGTGCGCACTGAGTGTGTCTAATTGAATTCGCTATAAGTTTTAAATCTTAAACTATAAAAAAATTGATCAATCACAGTTGAATATTCTTTTCGCATATGACTTGATTGGTCAATTTCTTATTCTTACAGTCTCATTATTACTAATGATAATTGGCTAATGCCATTGGATGCTTTTCAATTGCAATATTTCTAGACACTTTCATGCACACGACGACACAAATTGCATTCCAAGTTGCCCGTTATCATCGATACAACACTACACATCTATATTCAGCCGAGGGCTACTAGTCGACTATGTAAGCTTGTATTTTCTAATGACAATTATATGTTATTAATCGCGACGACTATAAATGAGATTGGAGGACGTTGAGTGACCGGCACTTTTACTTTTTTTTATTTAATATAGGCGGAAAAAACTACATTTAATCTAACTCTATCCGAAGCGGATCGAAAACGTGCACAGTGTAAACATTCTGTTCCAATTGAATCGTGCACAATGCTACACTTTGTGCATTCCTGTATACGTTTGTGTTAAAATGTGTTAAACAATTGGAAAGCACCCATTGTAAACTACGCATAAAAGTCAGCCAATCAGGGTATCGATCATGTAACTTTTTCCTTAGGACGAAAATGTGAAAAATGAAACTTTTTATATTACTGTTCATTTTATATTACTGCCAGTTGTCAGTATAGTACAATATATGTTAAAGCTCTAGAGCATCAAAGTAGTGCAAAAGACTTAGACAATTAATAAAAATTTATGATTATTAATATAAATATTTCGATAATACATTATTAAATAATTTATTATATAAATGCTGTATAAATAAGTATGTATACTTTTAATACTATAATATCTTATATTGCCGAAAAATTACAATTTTTTCTCTACAGTTATCATCATCTCCATTGATAATCAAACTCGGATGATAACATAAAAATCAATTTTAAATAAAAATCGAGTATTATTAAATTCTAAACATATATATATGTTTATGTACGAAACTAATAAATCATTAGTACCATATTATTAGTTTCTTACTCTTAATTACTTAAATTTTAACAGGTACGCGAATTTCCATAAGCGCCGACCGTCTTTAATAGTATCTCGTCGGTGACACTGGACGAAGTGCTTGCCGCGCGGCAAAATGTGATGCAGTAGCCAATAAATTTACGGCTCCTAATGGCTTCTGCGCACAGAACACGGCAACGCTTGCCACGCGGGGGAAGTTGACGTGATAGCCAATCAACATTTCGCTTGCTCGAAAATAATAGACATATAGTAGTGCTGGGATTTAGTTGCACTGATCTTCAGCCTATTGGCATTTAGGCTGCGCATGGATTAATGAAGTAAGGGATAGAAACCAAACTGAAAATCGATTGAAATATGCAACTAAATCCCAGCACTGATGTATAGGCTACGTTCACTTAATGCTACAAATGTTTCAAAGCATTTTTTGATTGGTTAATTAGTAAAATTCTTTCTTCGGATTGATCAGTCAAATGCTTCCGAAGCGTTTGTAGTGCCAAGTGAACTGCATCCATAATTTCCACGACAGAAGTTCAACTCAATCCAACTTTTGCCACGTGGTGAAAGTAGTATTGCATTATTTCTAGAAGTTTTGTGAAGCCGACTTAAGCTAGAGGTTCCATGAGATCTCATGAGGTGTATTTATCGTGTATCACATAATTGCGTAACCAATCAGAAACGATCTGCTATTACGATTTTGTGTTTTACTGATTATGGATTGATTACCTTGCGCGGTTACACGATACGCGGCAAATATACTTCATGAACTCCACCCTAAAAACATAATGATTGCCTAGTGCGACAACTACCATCGCGCAAGGTTCCGCGTCGTAGTGTGCAGAAGCCACAAGTTGTAAGAAATTGATCAATCAAATGTTAATAATCGATTATGATTAGTCAATTTCTTACAATTTGCTGTTTATTACACAATATTACCTCGCAAACACAATAATAATCCTGTAATAATCCTGAAACCGTAAGAGACTGACCAATTATAATCGATTTTTCTTTTCACATTTAATGTGATTGATTACGATTACACGACTACTCGATTTACGCTGAAATTATAACATCAATATTATAAAACTGGGTCAATTATAGCTATTTTTCTGAAGAACGGAATGTGATTCAATTTCGCATACTATGATTCAATTTCACACACTAAAAAAGAATTTGATTAGATTATTTGGAAATATGGTAGATTCAACTCGTATGTCTGTTCAAAAACGGACAAATTAGAATTCTTGTAAATTACCGAATGCATTTGATGAATTCCTTCTAGTTAAATCTAGAATTTCTTATTGATAGAATAAATTGTTCCCGTTAATTTTAAACCAAAATTTCTTGTTGGTCACATAATACTTACAAAGCAATATAATCACAGAAATCCAAATTAATTGTATTACTAACTTTCAAAATTTCTATATACTTCTCAAAATTCCATGGCGGAGAAGTGATATTTTTTTTCGTCAGTCATGTTACATAATTTCGTTCCACTTTTTTTTCTTAATCCTTCCGAATTTCTGACCTGAGTACTTAACATAGAACGTGTTGGAATGAATTCCAATCAGAAAATGCGTTTTCCCTAGAAAATGCAATAGGAAATAATTAAATAATTCCGATCGGAATCCATACCGACTTTTTCCGTGATAAGTGCTCTGTTCAGTCACAGACGACTTACAAATAAGCTGGTGGCATATGATACTTGGTCTCCTGTTGGATTGCTAGCTAAATTAGAATTTGGCCACTGTATTGGCTGCGGTGCTGCCACCATCACATCAATACGATGGCAAGATTCTACTCCAGTTAGCAATACAGCAGGAAAACTTATCGTGTGCCGCTGGCTTTAGTTTGTTCAGTTGAACTTGCAATTATTGACTACATTTACACGGCACCCTTAATCGTGTTTAATAACATCCGTAGTTATGGAACTCACCAATCGCAGTCGTTCTATTCTTCCGAAAAACTATAATTGGCCAATTTAAAACTATACGGATGTTATTAAACCCGATAAAAATCCTGCGCATCCAATTTCTGAGGTTAAAATCGCTTATTCTTTGTTCCTAATTCCTTATTCCTTCTATTGTGCGTAGAGCCTAGCATGCCGTGTAACAGAGGTCATTGTTTCACTACAAGACATTATTTCAGTCACCGATGAGAGGTACTATTAAAGATCCTAGGCTTTTCGTGACTATCAATGGGGGTCTGGAAATAATTGAAAAAATGATGACATTACCGACAATTAATAAAAATTTATGATTATTAATATAAACATTTCGATAATTTATTATTGAATTTGTGATTTTTTATTATATAAATGCTGTATAAATAAATAAGTATAAATAAGTATACTTTTAATGCTATAATATCCTTTTTTTTCTGCAGTTATTATCACTATTGATAATAACTGCATCAAACTCAAATGATAACATTAAAATCACAGTTTTAAATAAAAATTGAGTATTATTAAGTTTTAAACATATGTACATGTCTACGAAACTAATAAATCATGAAATTAGCATCGTGTAATCAATTTCTTACTCTTAGGGCCGGTTGTTCCACATTTTGGTAAATTTTACCTGTGAGGTAAATCTGATAATCCGCGCATATGATTAGGTAATCTTGCTACTTACCCAACAGGTAAAATTTACCAAAAGATGAAACAATCTGCCCTTAATCACTTAAATTTTAACAGTCACACGAACTTCCATAAGCGCCCGACCATCTTTAATAGTATCTCGTCGGTGGCAATACGTATTCACTCGACTAACTTAGCGCATAAATAGATATGAATGATTTAAAACGAAAGCGTTGTATGAATAAAATAAATTACATAGAATAAGATAGGTTAGATGAAGATAATAGTTGTAGACCCGTATTCAGAATGCGTTTTTATCTCTGAAATTTTAGAATATGCGTAACATAAAGTATAGTATGTTAACATTATTGTAAGCGCGTTCTGAATACGGGAAATATATCGATATAAAAGTTATGTCAGCTATATAAGACCAAAAAGAAAGTGAATTTAACTTTTGAATATGAATGTAATATTACGTTATGCGCATGCGCAGATAATTAAAAAGAAAAAGGTATATTCACCAAACATCATGCTATCTCGTTTCTTTTCCATACTCAACTAATGTATTAGCACGGCAGTGCACGTTCTAGTTGTATCGGGTGCTTTCCATTTGATGATTGAACGACACTTGTGTCGACTTGTCATCAAATGGAAAGCATCTATTATAATTCAGTGGTTTAGTTAGAGTACTATAATATAGGTATTCGCATCCTCCATTTTTAGTCCTTTCTTCACTCTTTATTCTCTCTTCAATCTTCTCTCTTCAATCTTCTTAAGTTTAGCGGCGGAGTAGAGAGAAAAAGTAAGAGATTGAGGAAAGGAGCAAGAGAGTGAGAAAAGGACTAAAAATAGCGGATGCAAATACTCATATTATAGTGCCTTAAGATGCAGCCACAATAGAAGGAATAAGGAATTAGGAATAAGGATTTCAATCTATCAGATACTGGAATACACGGTTTCTGATAAGTTGGATTCCTTATTCCTAATTCCTTATTCCTTTTATTGTGGCCGCACCAGTTTAGTTATGTTAGGTTGGGTTGGATACATACGCGCCATCTGACCGTGGTATACGCTATATATTATTAGGGTCTTTTTTATTCATCTTGGTTAAGTTAATCGATGGTTGCATGGGGCTTATTTAGGCAACAACTATTATAACTTTAATCACAACTGATTATTACTCATTATAATACTCATTATTACTTAAAATAAGTTAAACCTCGGTTAAAAGTTAATCATAAATTGTGAAACTGGGTCTAATGTCCATTTCCACCATGTAGATTAATTTTAAGCTCAGTTTTCAACTTACTCTTCGTCTTTTTATAATCTTTAGAACTAGAACTCTCTTTTTGGGAGTGAGAGATGTGCGAAGACAGAGAGATAGAAAATAATCAGACTTTTCACTTCCATATATATGGATAAGGTTTGTTAGAAATGCGCGCATGCGTATTGAAGGTTTTAAGGACATTATCTAAAAGTATCATTACATGCAAGCGTCAAGCGTCGAGCATCTGTGCAGAACATTATTGTGCAGAAGTTTAAATCTCAAGACTCCTACGCAATAATCTTTTGCACAGCTTCTTGATGCAAAATGGTAAATTATGAGAGGTTATATTCTGATATACACTACCTATCCTAATATATAATGCTGAAAATTTATATTTATTTATATTATATAGTGTAAACTATAAGACTCAACTATTAATGTATTTCATACATTAAATTCAATTTCAGTAAAATTATGAAACATATTACTGCTCATGTTCTGACGCTCGACGCTTGACGCTGCCATGTAAAAGCACTTTAAGCGAGAGGTAAATATCGTCTGTACCGTGGTGTTTTCGCCAGCTCTTAAATGGCGTTCAGGGCCAGTAAACTCTCATTGTATTTTCTTTATCCGTATTTTCAGCGCCTCTACAAAACGTCTATAAAGCATCGAACTAAAAATCAATATGGCTGCGACCATTTCGTTGCATTCAACCGCATTGACACTTCCCAATCTTGTTGATGTACAATCTTGTACACAATATGCTCTCATCATTTTTAACAATATAATTAAATATGTGCTGTCGCGACTGGTGATCCACCAGTTACAGTGCCACTGATTTCTGGTTAATACCAGTCTTCTGTACACAGAAATTAAAATAAACATATATCGGAGAACTATACATACAGAATTACTATCGCGTAAATTTTTCCGTACATGTATTATTTTTTTTTTTTAACATCTGCTTTTGTCCTCATTTAACCTGTTTCGATCTTGGAGAAATACAGTTGAATGCAGTTGAATATAACGAAATGGTCGCAGTCATATTGATTTTTAGTTTGATGCTTCATAGACGCTTTGTGAAGGCGTTGAAAACACGGAAAATACAATGGAAATTTACTTGGTGGCGTTAGCAATATAGAAGTATTACATATATAGTCAAGACGAAAGATCAAAGACGTTTCTCCGCATGCTCTGTCCAGTGCTATATGTCAATGATTACAGTCCACGAAGTAAAAAGGAGACCAAGCTCAAGCGGCCGGTCACAAAAAAATTAGATTTGATTTCTGGCGAAAAAGCGCTGTACGGAAGAATAGAATTTCTCTAGTAAGAGTTAAATCATAAGAGCGGAAGAACGCCATTGTCGGGTGTCGGATACTGGCCGGAAACAGCACAATTTGACAGTTGATAGTCCGACTTCGCATTTGCGCCTTCTACACTATGGAACAGTTGCTCACACCAATTCACAGATTCATTATCACATCGAAAGTATCTGCAAATGGCGACGTTTAAAGGGACTCGAAATCTGACCAATCAGAAATCGGTGCCTCTTATGACTTGATTTTTACTAGAGGAACTCTATGGAAGAACAAATTTGAGCACTTCTGTCGGAGAAAACTGTCAACTTAAAGTATTTAATAAATATTTTTTCTTCCATTTTTTCCTATAATTCTATAAATTATGTATATTTATGCGAAGAAAAGTTGTCGCTCAAGTCCCGTTTTATTTTTTAATTTCAAAATTTTTTGATGTTGATAAGTTGAAAAAACGATAATTTAATGATAATTTATGACTATGTATGAAATGTATGTATTTTTCAATAAATATTAATGCATTTACTATTTAATCAAATAAAATGAAATTTTATACAATTTGAAATTTCTGCATTAAAAATAAAACGAGCGCGAGCGTGGCATGGCAGACAGCGCATTAGGCCCTTATCGCATACAAAAAACTAGGGAAATGCTATAATATACGTTACAAATACTATAGTACATTCCTAGTTTTTTGTATGAGATACTTTTCAAGAACAGGGGTCCTGGGCCTCTATTCTCGAAAAGTATCGCATACGAAAAATTAGGGCATTAGTTTCACAACTCATGGTTAACTCTTAACTGAGGTTCAACTTATTCCTCATTTCTTTCTTATGCTAGAATTGGTGAGTTGTAAAATTAGGCCTAAATAAAAAATCCAAAAATATTAAATAAACCTCAAAATATTATAAAATTTATTTATAAAAAGTTCATAATTTTTATGTATGTTGATATTTTCAATCTACATCCAAAAGGTGTGATTTTTAAGTTAATCTGATCACAAATACAAATTAGTAAACTTTACACCTTTTCCATTATACATCTTACGTTGCATTTTTTTACTTTAGTAGGATCAATTTCGACAAGTTGTTCTTAACCTTTTTCATTTTTTAATATTTTGATAAAATTTACTTTTATTAATACAATCAGTTATTACAGCTGGTGGTATTATGATAACAAGATATCCAACAGCAAGATATCCAACTTGCAAAGGCAACTGCAGCGCAGTTTGGCGTTCATTTATGCAGTACTGTGAGCAGAGCATTCTGAGCAGGACCTCCGAGATAACTGCACAATACAGATGGTATACATCTCTGTGTAAATGAATGACAAACTGTGTTGCAGTCGCCTTCATAGATAGAATAAACGAACGACATCTGCGGCAGCAACTGCATAAACGCACCCCATGTATTCCGTACGCGTTATCATGTAACATGTATGTACCTAGCGGTCATTAATTCTTTCCGCTGAGTTGTAACGCGCAAGCGTTTTATATAGTATATGTTACGTATACTATAGAAAATTTAGTGAATTTCAGAACGCAGTAGAAAAGCATTTCTGTCGGCAAGTGTACTTTCAATTTTTCTCGCAACGGCACTAAAATTGCATTGTCCTGATTTTCCATGTATTTTTCGAAGCCACGTTTTGAGTTCATGTTTCATTCCTAAGTTCGATCTCCTTTTTACTCCGTGTTATGAGCCTAATTTACACCAAGCACTTGATACGCGTATTAAGTGTACCATATCCGTACCAAATTACTTGTTGCGCTTGATACAAATGCTGGCAGATTATTTTGATCTGATTATTTTGAATCACGAGTATCAGATAAAATTATGTACACCTAAACTGCACTATAATACACATCGAATGAGATATTAGAATAAATTTTCATTTTGCTTTTTTTCAAAAAAATTGCTCTATATGAGCTTTCAGGAACCTTTTCTAATTATAAATATTGCAATTAAAACACGATTCATTCAATATTTTAGCCGTAATTTCAGCATAAAGGATATGCGTTATGTAAAAGTCTGTGCACCCTGCTTTAAGCTGCTGAATCAATAAGGCGAGGAGCACAGCCTCTTGCATAACACATAATGCATAAGAAAATGAATCAATTAAAGTCCTTTATTTCCTTCCTTTTTATGAAATAAAGGATTCGGATTGATTGATTTTCTTGTACCTTATGTTTTATACATTATGCAAGAATCTGTGTTCCCTGCTTAATCATTTAACATATAGACACCATATTTATTTATATAAGATACTCATTGATTTAGAAGCCTTATGCTATAGTTATACCACAGTTTATACAGTAGCACAACTCTCTTACTACGTTTAAGTGGGGAGCACAGACTCTTGCATAACGCATAACACGTAATGCATAAGAAATTTAACCAATATGAGTTCTTTATTTTATGGAAAGGAAAGAAACAAAAGACGTTGATTGGTACATTTTCTTATGTATTACATGTTATGTGTTATGTAAGAATTTGTGCTTCCCGCTTTACATGACGTTTTATGCCTAATTTACACTGGACGCAACAAGCGTCAAGCAGCGGAGCAGCAACCAACCAGCAAGGCGATATTGTTCACGCCACTATAAATATCGTCTTACTGATTGGTTGCTGCTCCGCTGCTTGATGCTTGCTGCGTTCAGTGTGAATTAGGCATTAAGGTATATCCACACATACTTGCATAGTCACATAAACGTAGGTATAAAGAAAATTATCCAATCGCATTTCTCCTATAAAGACGCATGTAAAATGTGCACCCTTAACCTCATTGTAGGTTTTCGCGCGATTGCAGATGTTCCGTTCCATGTAACGCGTTGCGAGTGGCAAGTGTAGCAAAATTCGTGTTGAGTTCCATCACATTTTCGATTTTAAGAGACTAATTTCGTTGTATTTTTGTGACTCACCATGAATATCCGATTTCATGCGACATTCGTCGCGTACGTACATACATATATACGTGTGTGCGCGCACGCGCGCGTAAATGAGCGAGCGAGCAAGTTCTCGATCGTGTTCAGCTCCGAATTTTGCGAGCGCAGTACTCCGATTTAACGCGCGGAACAGTCGGCCTTTTTTTCCCGTCGAGCAATTTTGCGGGCGCCAATCAGAATTCGCGTGAGCATGGCCGCGGCAAGAAAATGGCTAACATCGTATCGCTGGGTTCGAGCGTATCTTTGCGCGTCGTTTTGTGAACCCCGTAGTCCGCAATCACGTTGACGTCTGTCGCCATTTCCTCGCGCGGAGGAGCCCGTTCGTTTATTTTGCAAGGTAACGATCGCCGTTCGTTTTACATCATCGACACGGTTAATTTTCTAACATTTGAGCCACGGTACTGTTTATCGCTACGTTTTCGCGAGCGCGAGTGAAAAATACTGAGATAAATGCATTGCGAAGTGCATATGTCTAGAGTGCATACAAGTGCATCACGGCGACGGCCGTCGCCGCTGTGCGGAGTGCGATTGCATTTCGCCGGCCGGCGAATTAGCGCGTGGTAAAAGTGGAACCGCGAGTCTCGTGAGAATAACGGCGATGTTGGAGAGGATAGAAGAATAATATCATCGCGACAATTCTTGCCGCGCGAATCCTTTACTACAGCGGCGATTGCGCCGCTCCGTTCCTCTCCTTTCCTCTCCTCTCCTCGCCTCTCCTCTCCTCTCCTCTTCTCTCCTCTCTGCTCCGCTCCGCTCCGCTCCACGCTACGCTGCGCTGTTGCCGCGCTGTTGCCGTCACCATTGCCGTCTGTGGTCTACGCCAACCGATCGGCGATCGCGTTCAATCGTCCTGCTGCCTAATCGTTGGGCTGAACTCCGAGTGTCATCGATAACGTACGGAATTATATTGGGCATCACAAATTTTCCTCCTCGGTTTCTGCTCTTCTCGTTTCTCATATCAAACAAAAATGTAATGTCTATAGTCGGTTGCTTTGATATTTTTAGTTATTTATTTTCAAGTTTGGTGCGGTGCACCAGGGAGGTCTGATCGCGGACGGTTCTCGCTCAGATTTGTCCACTCCGACGTATATATATATATATATATATGTGTATATATGTATATATATATATGTATAATGTGTGTATTTTTTTATATGCGCGCGCGCGTGTGTGAGTGAATGAGTGAGTGAGAGATCTCTTCAAGTTTTCTTTCACATATTTTGCACCTATGCATTATGGAGTGCATTGTCAAGTACATGATTGGAGTATTTGTGATTCTTTCATCACGCACCGGCTCATTTTCCGACTTTGTTTCCAGACACTTTATCGTCCTACATTTTAAGAGAACGCTATTTTTCGTTACAAATAAATTTTTAAAAATATATTTTGTGGAAGAATGAGAATAATTGAAGTTTGATTGACAATTTAGATTTGCTCGAAATAGTGATTGCGCGAATTGCATTAAGAATATTATTTAAATTGTAAATTAATCTGCTCAAAAGCTTTTTTTGTTTCTTTTTTATCTCTTAATTAAAAAAAATAGGAGTAAGTTGTAATTATGCATTGTTATAGAAATATTAGAAAATAGTATCTTACTGTTGCACAATATGTGTTTAATTTTACCATATTAAATGTTATAAATATTTTGTTTTGAAAAGAATATTTTGTTATTTAATAAAATTTTATTATTTTTTTATTGTAACAAAAAATTTGTACAAGTATCACATATTTTGTGATATATATTATATAATCAATTAATTCATTACAAATTTAATTAATGTATTGACAAAAGATTAAATTTTTTATTAACATTGTTCCAGCTATGGCAGAAGGGAATGGAGAGATAAAAATGGAAGAAAAACAAGAAATGGAAAATGTAGAACGGACAGAAGATTTTAACAAACTCATGCAATACGGGCTAGACGAGAAAGTGGCTGCCAAATTGGATGAAATTTATAAGACGGGAAAATTAGCTCATATTGATCTGGATGAAAGAGCTCTTGATGCCTTGAAGGAATTTCCAGTTGATGGTGCGCTAAACGTGCTTACACAATTTCTGGAATCTAACCTGGAACATGTATCCAATAAATCGGCATATCTTTGTGGAGTAATGAAGACGTACAGACAAAAGAGCCGTGCTGGTCAAGGTACAGGCACCAGCACG
>NW_017304438.1:495167-499442 GCF_001594115.1 Trachymyrmex septentrionalis | reverse complement strand
ATATATCAATTTATATTCATATCTTTGTATATGTAAATTTCTCTAATGCCTATGTCACACTGTACATTGGAATAAGGATTGCAAATAGAAGATTAGAATTTAATCAGAACAAAATGGATTAAAATTAAAATTATCTGATTGGTCGAATTCTAATCTTTAATTTGTAATCCTCAATCTCCAATATGTAATGTGACATGGACATAGTTATTTTAATTTACTTAGTTATCTAAATACTCTATTTTATAATTATTTGATATTTAAATAATAATATTTTAGTTAATTCTGGAAAGAACCGGATATCCTTTGGATGTAACTACTGGACAAAGAAAATATGGTGGTCCTCCACCAAATTGGGAGGGTCCAACTCCTGGCACTGGTTGTGAGGTAAATTTATCTCTATATAAATTGTACGCGCGCAACGCCTCTTGCCTCTCCACCCTGCTTCTACACGCGCGCGCGCGCATATACAGTGCTATTACATATGTATATACTTAGCTTTATATATTATAGATACAATGTATAATATATTTTACTAATATTTTTAATTTATCTTTTTTGACATATAATAATTTCTCCAAAATCTCTAGCAATTATGATTTGCATTATTAACAAGAAACGTAATGCGCATATAGTGCAGTTATTACGGAATATATGAAATATTTTAATATATAAGTTGTTTATTATTAAACTTATGTCAAATATTTTTATAAAAAGGTATTTTGTGGCAAAATCCCAAAAGACATGTATGAAGACGAATTAATTCCATTATTTGAGAAATGTGGAAAAATTTGGGACTTGAGACTGATGATGGATCCCATGTCAGGTTCCAACAGAGGATACGCATTTATCACATTCACTAATAGGGAAGCTGCGCAGCAGGCTGTTCGAGAGGTATGTTAATATTTTTCTTAGATCTTTTCGTAATATTATTATTGTGTATATTTTCGTACAAAATATGAAGTTTTTTTTTTCTTAGTTATTAACGTATTGTCATACACACACATAGATTAAGGATCCTTTTATCTTTTTATTTTCAAAATTTTTAGAAATGTTACAAAATTGTTATTGCTACCAACATAATAGTGCTTTTTCGAAATGTTTATTAATTAAATAAAGAAGTTTGACTTCGCCACATAATGTTTTACATTTAGTTATATATTAAATTTAAAATACTGATATATTTTAGTTTTTGTTTTAAATAATATTTTAATATGAGCTGTGGCAGAATTACTCATTATTGATGATGAAAACTATATATATATGTTTGCGCGCGCGCGCGTGTGTGTGTGTATACATACACATATATACATACACATACGTTTGTGTTCTGTTGAACATTTCGAATGAGTGTTACTATATTCCTATGTGGCTTGTTCTATATTATCTTTTTTTTATATTTCGTTGTTTCCCAGTAGATTTAATGCAGATATATTAATTTATTAAGTTCATATATTTTTATAATTTTTTGAATTTACACATTAAAAAAAAATATATACACAATTTAGAAAAAATATAAATTTTGCATACATATGTACATATGCGTTGTGTGCAAGAAAGAATGAAGGAACAAGGAAGAAAGACAGGGAACGAATGAAAAAGCAAGACGGAGAAAGAGAGAGAGAGAGAGAGTGTGTGTGTGTAAAGTAAAAAGGAAGACAGAAAGAAAAAAAGAGAGAAAGAGAGAGGGGGGCATATGTACATGAGTATGTGATTCATATACGTATAAGTTTTCTCATTGATATCGAGAATTTAAAATATTTTTGCTATTCTAAATAATAAGAAAAAGTTGTTGAAATTACATGGTTCTATGGTTTTGTGAATGACACACAGTGATAAAAAAATCCGAAACCGATAAAATATCTTAAAGGGATTTTTTGTCAACCTGTACAGTGGCACAATATTTCGTTATATGTGGAGATGTGAAGGAGATTTTAGGGGCAATTTGATTTTTGTAAATCAAATATGATTTTTCTAAAATAAAAGTAAAATAATAATAATAAAGGACTCTAAATAATATAAATTAAAAATATATAAAATGACAGAGTATCGAAGAGCCAATCACAGAACTTGTTGTGTATAACAATTTATATATTCAATCTAATAATTACATTGAGTTATTATTCAAATCTAATTTCATAAATTCAAACTCTTGATATGTTTCGGCTTGTTCGAGCCCTCTTCAGAAAAAGCAATAAGTTTACAAATTAGACTTTATCTTTCCAATGATGAAGTGATTTTTTTGATTATCTTGTATAAAATTGTTAACATAAAATTAAAAAATCAATAACTTATAAAATATCTAATGTTTTAATGTGGCATAATTTGGCATAAAATATATTTCAAAAAAAATTAATTTTTTTAAATAACTTTACCTCTATATTTTTATATTAAGCCTACAGCATAATACAATACTGTTTTTCCTATTGGATTGCTTGCATTTTGATAAAATTAGTAGAAATTCTGCATTCTGTGTGGTGTAATTCTAATAATTTACTAAAACACAAGCAGTCCATAATAGGAAAACGTACATCATGTATGTACACTACTTTTATATGGGAAATAGGAGATTTAAGAGAGTAAGTAAGAAAAATCATATTTCAGTTTTATTTAAAAAAAAAGAAATGTTCTCAAAAAATATTTCATGTTTCTGCATAACGAAAGCATTGTTACTACATTACATGTTTTTTGAATTTGTTAAATCTTGTAACTTGTGTGTGAATTTTTTCTGAATTTTTTCTATTACTTAGAAGCAAAGATATTTAAAGTGCTCGAGAGTTAGGTGAGATATTTTGAAATAAATGAAAACACATATATACGTAATTTTATTATACACATACACACATACGTAGGAACAATCCACATATTATATGTTTTATATGTATATGTCCCTGACCATTTATTCGTGTTTAAATACGCAATTACATCCACTGATCCTATTTAATAACACTGAAAAATATATATTAATGATGTCCTATGGATGAGTTTCTTTTCCAGCTCTCCTCTTTGCTCAGAGGGCAAAATTGGGAGTGGAGAACCTTTCTGAAAATCATGATGATTGTGTGGTCTAATTGGTTAGGGGTATATTTATCTAATTGGTTGATTCTCATTGGACAGTGACAATTTTTGTAACAAAATTCTGAAAATTGGTAGGCTTAAAATTTGTTTACAGGAGTACATGAAAGGCCGGTTTGCTATATTGTGAAGACTCGAGCGACAAAGCGCATGCCACTTTCTCGCTTTCGTGAACCTACACCATAATAATTAATATTTGTATTAAATTGCATATTTAGAAAATTTTTTCCCAAATTCCGTCATATCTGCCGTAATTATCTTAACTTAAAAACCATGAAACCGCCTCATTGGAACAAAATTAGGCATGTGTCTGTTTTCTGCATCCCACAGCTCGATAATCACGAAATAAAACCCGGCAAGAGTCTGAAAGTAAACATTAGCGTTCCTAATCTACGTCTTTTCGTGGGGAACATACCAAAGTCAAAAGGCAAAGAGGAGATCTTGGAGGAATTTGGTAAATTAACAGGTAAAGTGAATTCGAGGCGTGTGTACCTACCTACCTACCTATTACCTACCTGTCTACCTGTATTGTATAATTTAAGAGTGCTAGCTTTTAAGTAGTGGTTGTAGATGGTATGGAACTATGGAGCATCCAAGGATCACATTGATTTTATGATCTACGAATATACCTTATGGCACCTTTAGTTCTGGTCAGTCTCCTTGCCTCTCGGTTTATTAGTGAACAGTAACACCTCTCTGGTCCAAGTCTTCTTTTCCTTGCATATTTAGGTTGACTTATGAGTTTATCTGCTTCCTATTCTATACATGCAAATACCTTATTATCCTCTTGAGTTCCCCGTCCTCGAATTTATGCAACTGATCAATTCATCAATCTTTATTACTGATATCTTCTTCGTCTTCTTTTTTTGGAACGGTAAAAAAGAAGCGAGATAAGAGAAAATGTGGAAGCCGTATGATACTTTTAGATTAAGAATTATTTTACGTACTGTGACAAAAATATACGCTGTCTTGCACCATTGCAATTTTGCAATATGCAAATGTAATTCATCACTAAGTCTTAAGCTTTGGGGGTATGGGAGATTTGCGTGGACCGCTGGGGCGTTTGGCTCGCTAACAAACGGACAGGCACTCCCACCCACCCTGTATAATATTAATCCTCTCAAACTATCAAAATGTCCATGATCCTTTGAATAATGGTCCTATATTTATATAAATGAAATTCATCCCCCTACCCCCCCCCCC
>NW_017304438.1:490358-495157 GCF_001594115.1 Trachymyrmex septentrionalis | reverse complement strand
CCCCCCCCCCCACAATCAACCCTCTTTCCTCAAGGACATTTCATGAAATCCTACGTTCAGACAGCCAATAAGCAGGTGAAATCATAAATGGCAAGCTTAATTGGCACTCTCCTTCCACATTATTCTTACAGCTGAATGATTATGAGATTCGGAAAGGGAAAAAGATTGGTGTTACCGTATCTTATAACAATCACCGCTTGTTTGTGGGAAATATTCCAAAGAATCGAGACCGAGATGACTTGTTCGAAGAGTTTACAAAGCACGCACGTAAGTTGACAATTGTCCTTAAATCAGCAAGCAGTAACCAAATGGAAGTTCTCTGGGAGATATAATGGGACAAAAATTTATCATCTTGTAACAAATCAGGTGTTTTTCTCTAGTCAGTAGCAGAGGTGCCAGGTGGGTTAAATCCAGCCCTCTTGCATAAATGTGAAACAAAAATTTTATTGTGAATTGGTACTCGGAGAAACGAAATTTTCATTATTCATTTTCAAAAATATTATTGATGTTTGGTAACGCTGACCAATTTATTTATAAGCCAAATGTGAACTCTTCTTATCATATAATTCCTTTCATTTCTAATAACTTTTCGTTTGCAAAACGTGCATAGTTGCAATGAGTAGACATTCGTAATTGTGTCCTACAACCAACTGAGTTAATTTTATGTTTGAAACATATATACACACATGTACGCGCGTGCACCGTCCATTTTATCCATTGATCCATCCATTCATTCATCCATTCGTCCGTCCATCCGTTCGTCCATTCATTCATCCATTCATCCATCCACTTACCCATCCATCCATCCACATTTATATGCTCATTTAATTTTTTTCCTTTACACACACAGGCGCGCACGCATACACATACATACACATACATATACATGCACGCGCACACACGCACGCCATACGTAATCATAAAAACGCACGCGTGCGCAGGCAGACAAGAGAGAAGAACAGAATGAAAGGGTGGGGAAGAGAGGGAGGGGGATAGGAAGGAAGGGAAGGAAGAAAAAAGGAAGGAAAGAAGAGAGAAAGACAGAAAAAGTATACGAGTTTTTATACTTTATACAATTTTGAAAAATTATTACGAGTATTTGGTTTTGGGACACAAAATTCAAAGTTGGAATGCAAATTTTACAGCTAGTATCGTTTATTGATATTTTCATTTACATATATAATTAAGAAATGATAACAGTTTTATTTTCTTTATTTATGTTTTGAAATGGAAAATATATTTTTTTTGTACACAATTAAATATATTCATAAAATAGAGACACAATCGTATTTCATGAATGAATAATTGTGTGTTTATTGTGATATCTTTAATTTCAGACGTTAAATTTAATATGAAAGGTATATTATTTTTGTATAGTATAAATGTAAATATGGCAAAAGAGAATGATCAGTGTGATCGAATGAATGTGTTTGTGATCATCACTATATTTCGTATGTATGTGCATAAGATTCTTGCATGTAATATTAATATATGGACACAGAGAGGAGATTAATATATAAAAGTGATGATAAAGGCAAACGCCTTGAATAATTAAATTTACATAGAAATGATCGAAAAATTAGTTTTAGGAAAGCATTCAATACGATCGATATAATGATACAAGGCATCTAATAACAATGAACATTTGATTTCCGCATGTCTTATTATGTAACTGACAGACAAGAAACTAAGAGAATTGATGTATTTTACTATGAATAATGAATAAATTAATATAAGTGAATTATATTTTATGCATATTAGTTAATAAAATTAGTGAGTAATTATAAAAATTACTCTATTATGATGAAATTTTATGGATTTAATACATACAAAATCGACGATTTGCTGCTTTATTATTTAAAATTAAGATTTATTATTTTAAAAATACATATAAAATGCCTTGTTATCCAGAGGTAGTATAACTTTTAAACTGAGAGGAAGGAGAGAAAGACTATCTCTGAAAAATAAAAGTTCAGAGGAATGATGTCAGATTAATTAAGTTGCCAAGTGATAATAAAATTGCTTCTTGTTTGGCAATCTTTCAGTACTTTTACTGCTATTTCCAGAAAAGCTCTGTCAAGTTAAATCGGAGTGAAATCAAATCGGGGAATGATATTCTTACATCTTAAGATTAGAAGACACTGAGAGAGGAAGGATATAATAATTATATACATATAATATTAAAATGTTGATTTCTTTATGTACATGTAATTGAATAATTATAATGCATGGGAATTCTAATAGCATGAAAATTATTCTTCTTAATAATATTTATATGCTTTTGAATTAAATAATCCTCTCAAATTCTTCAAAAATATACAGATTTAGTAAAGAAATGCTAAAGAACATATGTATATATATTAATATACATATAACTATTCTGATAAAGTGTTTTACAGAATTTGGAGCTTGCCGTCTCTCTCTTTGTAGCTATTAATAGTGTCTATTTTTTCTGTTCTTTTACTTCTGATTTTCTGTAGTTTTTTTATTTGAAATTTTATTATGACATAGATTGTGAGCATTTGGTGAAGTAATGTTTCTTTTATTTCTTTTTTTTTTAATCCTCAAATAGTTTTTTATCAAAGAAATTTTACTTGATAAATTCATCTTTGAAGCTTGTTTTTCTTTTTTTTTTATTGAATGTTACGTGTGTTTGTTCTCAAACGTGCAAATATAAATAAATAAAATTTATAATTTATGAAATAGGAACATTAACAATGTTTAGAAAAGACTTAATAAACAATATAATGTAACTTTGTTTTATGAAGATACATATAAATATTTTAGGAATCGTACTGATTAATTAATGTAGTCGGACACATTAATGTAATTATTATATTTTTTTCTTTTTAATTTTATCTTTATTTAATTTTTTACTCTTAAAGTATTCTTATGCTACATATATAGATATGGAATTATAACATCTGTGAAAAAAAATAAAAAAATTACATACGATAACGAATTTTTATGATGTTTTTACGTATATGAATATGTAGATAATGTTGTTAATAATATTAATGTAAAATAATCTATGATAATTATTTTCTGTATGATAAAAATATTATTATAATGTATAATTTAACATGAATATTGTAAATTTAAAAATATTCGAGATAAGCAGTATAATTATTATAATTATTGAAATATAGTGCAAATCTCTCGCTCACGGCAAATATCACATATAAAATTATAATAGCTGCTTGAATTTATATTTTTGAGAATATTATTTCTATTTTTTATTATATATAATAATTCTAAACATTTTACGAGTATCGTATAGAGTTCGAATAAATCTTATCTGCTTTTTGTATGATTTTTTTTTGACATATAGCTGGCCTGACAGAGGTGATTATCTACAGTTCACCAGATGACAAAAAGAAGAATAGAGGTTTTTGCTTTTTGGAATACGAATCTCACAAAGCAGCTTCCTTAGCCAAGCGAAGGTTAAGTACTGGACGTATTAAAGTTTGGGGATGTGATATTATTGTTGATTGGGCCGACCCTCAAGAGGAGCCAGACGAACAAACCATGTCCAAAGTAAATGACTCATAATACAATCAAATATAATTATTTTTATCATTGTGTTAGTCTTCGATCTTTGCGTATTAAAAAAATGATAAAACTGTTTTGTTTTAGGTGCGTGTGCTTTACGTACGAAATTTGACGCAAGATTGTTCTGAAGAAAAACTGAAGGAAAGCTTTGAACAATATGGCAAAATTGAGCGAGTGAAAAAAATCAAGGATTATGCATTTATACACTTTGAAGATAGAGATAATGCTGTTAAGGTAAAAAATATATCAAGTTATATTACGTTTAATAATCTCTAATAAAAATTTATTTTAAATATATGTATATATTTTCTTAAGGCAATGAACGAATTAAATGGTAAGGAAATGGGTGGATCCCACATAGAAGTTTCATTGGCAAAACCACCATCCGATAAAAAGAAGAAGGAAGAGATGTTGCGCGCCAGAGAAAGACGAATGATGCAAATGTTACAGGGCAGAGGCGGGTAAGTTATTGTTATTTTATTTTTAATTAATCCGTATTGTGTCATTATATTTCACTGAAAGTTACTTTATTTCATTTATTCATAAATTAAAGGCGTTATATAGTGTTCCTTTTTACAGTGGATCTCCTTCTCATCCGAGCATGATGGGAGGTCCAATGCCAGTTCGTGGGCCCGCACAGGGACCTCGGGGTACTGGTGCAGGTATGCGTGGACAGATGGGACGAGGCGATTATGGTTAGTACCAATTTGAGTTCTTTTTTTTTTTTATTCTTTTGCTGTATTGGTTCATGTATTTTTCGATAACGCCCTAACAGAACAGCAACTTCGATTTTTGTACTAATAAAAATTTCAATAATTCTTTATATCACATTGATATATGTTATATTGATATATACGCTTATATAATTTTATTGTTCTCAGGTAATAATTTTCATTTAAATACTAACTATTTCTCTTGGTATCACTATTGAATTATTATGCTAGTATGGTATCACATGATATTTAATATATCATGTACTAAAATTATAATTATTAAAGCTATGTAATATATCAAGATCGTAATTAATATTTTATATGTGAAGAAAGAATTAACAAATTAATAATTTTATTGAGACTATAGAAGTTTTGCTGTTAAAAATTGTAAAATATTACATATGAATTAATACGTATGTTTATAATTTATTTGCTAAGTGTATATAAATTTCTGAGAAGATATACTTATATATACATATAATTTTTGGGTTATATATAATTTTTCTTTTTTTATTTTTATAACTTTTTATTTAA
>NW_017304438.1:478722-490258 GCF_001594115.1 Trachymyrmex septentrionalis | reverse complement strand
TATATATATATATATATATATATATATATGTATATGAATATATATGAGATATCGCAAAAAGGTCGGGGCATTACATTATCTTGGAAAGATGTTTTTAAAAAAATTTGTTCATACAAAAGTTCTAGAATACCAAGTTACCCATAATATTATGATATTAATTTGACCAATATTAGCTTGAGAATGTCACATCATTAAGGTCACTTCAAATTTTGTAAATGGACACCCCTAATTTTTTTTGTAAATCCTTGTATCCAACATCGATTTTTTCAAAACAGTACAATTAGATATCATTTGGTTAAAAACTATTCGAGATATTCGCTGCTACCATCACGGGCATTAACGTTAGGTGCATCACACAGAGATCGCATAGTCGGATTTGTAATATTATCACATGATGGATAATTTGATATCCTACTTTTATATGAAAATTTATCCGAAAACGTCATGTTTCGAGATAATCCAATGGCCTGATCTTTTTGTGATACTCTCTATATAGTATAGTGTTTGCCAAAAGTTCCAAGATACTCAAATAACTTTTGAATGGTTCGATTATATAAGAAATTATAGGAATATTGAAATTTATAGGAATATAATACGAGCATAAAATCCATTATTTAATCTCGAAAACCAGGAGCCCGGAAAGAAGGGCCTGGAATCTTTAATGACATATAGTCGAGTGAGGGCTCGTTTGAAAGGGTTTTTGAGATAAAAACAACGCGGATCGATTAGGATTTTTATAATTTTTTTGCGCATAGTTATGATCATTTGGCTCATTTAGTTGTTAAATACTGCAGAAGTGTCGAACAGGGGGGTCCTCTGCCTGTGTCTTGCACGCGCGTACACACTGCACACTCTCCGGCATGCACTTCCATTCACTTAGGAAACGCATGTCCGCGCGAAGCCTTATCTTCTTCACGTTCTCGCCGTGGGCCCTCGCTACCGCAAAATTTCGAGTGCCTTCCAACAAACGACACAGTGCGACACAGTGATCATCTTCGTTTAATATTGGCAAGTATGTAATGATCTATTGTGTCACATCGTGTCATTTGTGTTGCTTGTTGGAAAGTACACCTCAATAACAATGTTTTAATGGTTATAATTCCGCGAAAAAAAAATCGTAGAGCTCGGAACTTTATTCCGCGTTGTGCTCCTGCTAGAAAGCACTTTCAAACGAGTCCCATATTCCATTTAAGATTTTCCAACCCCCCCTCTTCCTATACCTTTCAGGAGTGTTAGGCCCTAGACACTATGGGAGCTTTTCAGCAGAAGCACGAATCGACACAAGAGTAATTCTGTTTTTGTTTCTTACTGATTATCGAATGATAACAGGATGACTCTTGTGTCAATTTGTATCTATTGCTGGAAAGCTCCTAATGTGAGACAACAGCAATAAGAACAGCGATAGGAATAGTACAGAAATAAGCGATAAGATGAATGTTTTCGAGGTTAAGTAATAGATTTTATGATCCCATTGTATATCTATAAATTTCAATCTTATATCTTGAACTATTCAAAAATTATTTAAATGTCCCGAGATTTTTGATGGACACTAAAAATATATATATATATTTTTCGAAATAATTACATAACAAATATCTGCATGCTTTTGGGAATTTTTAACTACTCATTACATATACCTTGGCTTACGCGCATGATAAGTTATTTTGAACGTGTGAATAAAAAATACTTTTTAATTTCCATGTTACATTATAGTTTTTCAATCGGAATCTTGATCAAAATCATTTTTTATTTTTTTATTACAGTTTATATTATTTATTGCTATAAGTATATAAGACTGATAAACTGACATAAAAAAATCTAGGAATAATTATAGATTATTGGATATAACTTTTTTATATATTTTTTGAGAATACTAATCTTTTCATATGTATTATATATACAAGGTGTCTCATAACTATCGAATTTTCTCTTAAAGACATATTCTTAAGATAATTTTGAGACGAAAATTCTAATACGAAAATGTCCAGGCTACAATATGTCCTTAAAAGTAAATTCGGTAATTGTGAAATACTCTATATACATACATATATATACAGGATGTCCCGTAAATTTTTGCTAACCGCTTTTGTATAGATAGAACGGACTAAACTGAATCGAAAAGTCCTCTACTATTTTGCAATTTTCGCAATGATTTAATGAGATATTAATTACTAAAAATCGTTAAATGTTGGTTTTCAATAATTTTTTACTCAAATACTATCAACTTTACAGAAAAACAGCAATAGACAAAAATTATTTATTTTCTTCTCATAAAGTTCTGAGAATTTTTTCAGAATTTTTTAATACCGTATTTTCTCATGTTGGTAAAAATAAGAAAATAAAAAGTTGATAAAAAATTCTGCAAAAATTTTTAGAGTTCTATGAGAAGAAAATAAATGATTTTTGTTTCTTGCAGTTATTCTGTAAAGTTGATAGTACATATAATATTTGAGTAAAAAATTATTCAAGACCAATATATTCGGCAATTTTTAGTAATTAATATCTTCTTAACTATTGCGAAAATTACAAAATGCTAGAAGACTTCGACTCAGTAATCCGTTCTATCTAAACAAGAGCACTTTAATTGCGAGACACTTGTATATATTAATAAATTATTTTTATATAATTCACGTGAAACGTGTTATATTATGATATATTAGAAATTGTTTGCTTTTTAAGAATACTTAAATGCAAATTGTTTAATTAGATTATGATTAAAAATTTTATTCAGATACATCATTAAATGATCGTAAAATGATCTAAAAATATAAATTTATTTACTTGTAATTTATTTATTATGTCTGATTTGTATTTAGTTTTGAGATAAAACTGAAGACATTCTTTAGTTTTCTTGAACAATTCAATTACGTAAGAATAATGATTACGTTTATCACGAATATATATTGTTAATTTGTACTATATTGTTACACACGCACACACATATGTATATGAATACATATATGTATGTTACATGTGTGCTTAGCATTTTGTGTAATAAGAACACCTTGTTGCCTTACCACTGCCACTTCCTGTGATATCTGTTTTTTTTTTAACCAAGAAATAATTGCATGTATATTTTCTCATTTGTTTTGTACTTTTGTTTGGTGCCTCAGTGAGAATTATTTTCTAGTAGTACATAGAATATCATATGCATCGCCAAGGATAATTTTTATATAATTTTTTTTTCATTCATTTGTATATACGTGAGCGTATGTGAACCTCGTGTACCTAGTACAATGCATCATCAGTTCAAAATCTGTTTACAGCTCTCCAGGAAATAGGTAAGCCGTGATGAATGATGAATGCAACAGTTGTAAAGTATCATACGTAGTCCTGTGTATTTTCTTCCTTTTTATGTTAATGCCCAATTTAAGTACATATTGTGAGGTCATCGAAAATTAATTTTTTCTAATGAAATTTATAGACATTTTTTCTTTACAATATATTGTTTCAAATATTTTCTAAATTGTAGAAGATATTTATATTTTTCTTTCGTTTTTAGAAACGGCTACTCTAAATACCTTCATAGAATTTAAAAGATTAGAAATAATAAGATTATGCACATATAAATTACATTTTGAAAGGATTGAGTTATTTTTTTATATTTGTTAATTAATATTTCAAATATTTTGTATTTATTTTTTTTTATAGAATTATTTTATATTTTAATAACTTTTATCTAGGATAAATGTGAAACTTTTGAATGGCCTTACAATTTTCTATCTCAGGAAATGTGATGGTGGTAGGGTAATCATTACGCAGTTTTGTATGATATTTGTATATATTGAGTGTTTTTACAATTTTCTTTTTTTTTTTATCGAAATCATATTTTCTACACAAATATTTTATTCTCGATATACGATTAAATTTATTTTTGTTTTTCTTTCTCTTTTATTTCTATTGTATATTAGCATTTTCCAAATTATCTTTTCCCGGCATGCCTTTCTTATAATATTGAAATAGTATTATATTATATCTCAGTAAGTTGTCAATTGGATATCGTGGCTAAATTTGGGTCTATTTGTAATGTGTGTTTTTATAGATTATGATTACGACTATTACGGTTATGGGGATTATCGAGGTGGCTACAGTGATCCCTATTACGATGACTATTATCGATATGAAGATTACTATTTCGATTATGCGCCGCCTCCGCCGCCTGCCAGAGGGAGAGGCAGGCAGCCTCAACCGGTGGGTCGCCTTTTTAATGGTTCTAAAAAGTCGTTTTCGTTCCTGAAATCATTATTACTTTTTTTTATACTAGCAGTAGTTTGACTGTGGCACAGTGTTCACGGATTCTCCTAATATATTTCGTAT
Organism: Trachymyrmex septentrionalis; assembly: GCF_001594115.1. Lineage (NCBI taxonomy): Eukaryota > Metazoa > Arthropoda > Insecta > Hymenoptera > Formicidae > Trachymyrmex > Trachymyrmex septentrionalis. Next base: position 485,941 of record NW_017304438.1, on the reverse strand, counting down.
TTCTTTCCAACTTTTCATCCAGATCGACATCTGTCATATATTTTCTTTATTTGAGCGTGTAAATTAACGCTGGCTAATTAGGTGTATGCGCTATTTTTTATTATAATCATTATTAACTCGCAGGAAGACATTTTAATATAATCCTGATTTAATAATGTTAAATGCACATCCACAGTACATTATTTATCTGAGCTATAAAATTTTTAATGAATCCAAAGTGTGTATGTGTGTGCGTGTGCGTGCGTGCGTGCGTGCGTGCTTGCGTACGTGTGTATGTGTGGGAGGGGGGGGGAGAAGGGTAGAAGAGAGCAGGAAAGAATGCTGTTAAGAGCGTACTATGAATGTTATTATATTTATATAGACCCTACATCTATACTGTACTAACATCAAAGCTTCGATACTACTAAGATTAGACCTTGTAATCCGAACACATTGCCACTTTCAAATTGCTTGCAAATCATATCTGAGCCATGGTAGACCCATTCTAAATTTTCAACCAAGATATAGCCGGGAAAAGCAATTTAAATTAAAAAATATAAAGAGAATAAAGAGAAAAGGAAAAAACATGCGGATTAAAAAACAGAAACTTGAAGATAAATATCTATATTTATATAAATCCTCTCAAGGAAGAAGATCGCACATTTTACAGTGTTGCAGGATCCCTTAACACTATTCCACTTTCATTATTATTCTAGCGCAGCTTCAGGAGAATTCCAGATGTAGGCAGAAAGCAGTGTACAGGACTTTTTATATATCTTATCGTCGTTCTTTATATATTACAGTCTTCATGTACAAATAATTTGTTTTTTTTTGTCTTAGAGCGACGTTGCGTCTCGTGGCTCGGATATGATGTTACACTTTTTCTATGTCAAGTTACAGGGTTATCCAAACATGACAAAAGGGAGCGTATGGGCACCCTGCGCGAAAAAAATTTACTTTATCGTTTCATTTTTATTATATTTTTATATTGCGATCAACTTTTTCTCTTGGCAGTGCCTTGCTATTGCGATAACACATGCGCACTCAGGTTTCTTACATGTATTATTTGATGTTACTATATTCCCCGTGTTATATGATGTATACGTCATATAGTGCGATGTAGTTAGCCCCTTGCTTTTGAGGAGAGATAGACAAATAAGAATCATTTTTGAATTGTTTTCGCATTATCTTGAACCTTTTTCTAACATTAATTTTGCTTTATTATTTATTTTGGACGTTATCTCGATTATATTCCTAGATTATATTCCTCCTGAGGAAGTGTTTTAGTCTTCCAATTTTTCGATACTTATAAATTACAATTTATTATTTTTATTTTGCTGTATCTGCACGATTCAATATTCACATATCATGTTTCTTTTATACTTTAATTTCCATTTTTTCTTTCACAAATTTTTAACATCAGATTATCATTGTAGACATTTTCGCTTTAAGTAGAATTATCGAATCTCTTATTTAAAAAAAGATACAAATATTCATATATTTATAAATTTCTTTGAAATAAAAAAAAGTTGATTTAAATTACAAATATAAATAAGGATATAAAATAAAATGGAGTTTATTCTGTTGTAATTTGAAATTGAATTTTTTTCTGTATTCTGTACTGTATTAAACATAACTATATTCGTGTAAATGATAACGTTGTATGCATCGGATTCTTAAATTGAGTTTCTTTCAGGAAAAAATTTAGATTAATTCCCGTATTCTTATTATAATTTATATTCTGTATTTGAAGAAACAACCAATCAAATTATGTATGCGCTACATACAGAATGTCTGATAATAATTATATTACTTCTTGTGGACAGTAAAGTGGATTAAATTGGATAAAAAAAAACCCTCTACCTACTTGTAATAATTATTAAAAAATTAATTATTGTCAAACTTGCAAAATAATAGAAGATTTTTCTATTTAATTTAACCTGCTCTACTGTCTGCAAGATGTTATTACCAGACACTGTATATAGCGCATACATAGTATGTTGATTGTAGTTTCTTCAAATATTCACAAATATTTCTTCAAATTTTTTCACGAGAGATGATATGGTTATTGTCACTCTGTATATCCGATATATGTGACATATGGTAACATACGTTACCATATATACCTACGTAACATATACATACATCGCTTTAACTTTCAAAAAAATAAATCAATTCAATATGCCAATTTTATTTTTATTAAGCAGGAGGAAAAGTTTGTCGCAAATTATAAACAGCAGTATTGGAACTAAGGAATGATAAACGTCATTCAAACTTTTCAAATCAGTAATCTATTTACAAATGATTTATCGTATATGTGTCACGTGACGATAGTAATACTTTATTAATAATATTTTATTATTTGTACACTGAATTATGCGTAGGTATGATAAAGACCACGGAGATAGATGACGGAATAGAGAGGATTCATCCCCCGTATATAGCACCAGTGAACATGTTTTGCAGTTCTCGCTTTAGCCTCCCACCGTCCTTACATCCATGTATATAAAACCATAGCTTATGCTTAAATCACATTTGTTTTAACGCTTAACAATGCTGCGCCGCTTATTTATATAATACGCCTTTTGGTTGAATTTTGTTTTAGCCGCCAGTGCAATAGCTTGTGTCGCTTAAAAGTTCCTACGCCAACCAATCAGTTCGCTTTTCGCTTTACTACATTGGATAACTCTGCTAACTCCTACTGCTGTATGTAAAAACGTGGTTAGTAAAAATTTGGTTATAGGTGATTTACTTCTGCCACGTTCTCATTTTTCTTTTTTCTTCCTTCTTTCTCATTCTGTCATTGTTTCTTCCTCTCCATAACTTTCTTGTTTCCTCTCTGTTATTTATTCGTCTCTTTTCATGCTATATTGTCATGGATGTATACGTATATATAAAAGCCTTGTATGTACGTCTACGCTCCAAATATGAGCATTACGAATAAAATGCACATATATATACTGAAAAAACTCTTGATCATTTAGCGATATATATATACTAATTCTAATGTATGTTATTACTATTACTATTATATTTTTAAGGGTCTACTGCGTAATATACTGTACATAACTAAATTAGGTATAAAGCAGAAGAGACACATAAAAATATTAAGAAAAAGAAAAGAAAATTAAATGAAATGTAAATATAATGCAAATGATTGTACAATTATGGGGTAACAATTTGGGTATGTTATTTGGGTAGGCTGGTCGTGGCCGTGGAGTAGTGCCACGTGGCCGAATCGGTGGCCCGCAAGCCCGTGGGCCAGTCAGGGGGGGACGCAACCCCGCAGCTTCAGGGGCCCGTGGGGTCCAGCGGCTGGCCGCTCGTGGGGGGGTCCGCGCCAAGGGAAGTTTACCAGGTGAGGATGGTCTGTATCTCCACAATAAATCGTCTTTTACACTGTTTACATTTAATTCTTAATTACACAAGCCACATTCACCACATATGCCATATACATACATACACAAGCTCGCGCACATTTTATCATCGTGAATTATTACGATCTTTTTGAGAATTCGTATCAATACTGTTGTATTCTTGTTCTCATTGTATGAAAATTCTAATGATGAAGTTACTAAGACGTTATTTTTAAAGATTTTTTAATATATTAATAATTTAATCGCTTAAATATTAGGAAAAAAGAAGGAGAGAGAGAGGGGAGAGAGAGAGAGAGAGAGAGAGAGAGAGAGAGAGAGAGATTAGAACTTTGCATTATTTCATTATGTTAATTTGATTTTGCGGATTAATATAAGCAATAAGCTTTTAATTTAAAATAATATAAATTATTTATAACGCATTGAATCATGATATATAGTTTTAGACGTAATTTACTTTTAATATATTACAGCATAAGTTGTTAGTATTGCTTGTTACTGTAGCGCTATACTATTTGACAAAAAATTACTTTCTCGAATACCAGAACAAAACTAGTTATTTTTTAATAGTTTTTGGATGCTGAAATTGAATCCGTTTTCCAAATTGTTCTATTACGCCACAATTTTGAGAAATCTCCAATTAAAGTTGCAAAAAAGCTATTTTTGCGTATTTTGTTATATTATAACTATGATATCTGACGTGTTGGAAAAATTTTATTGCAATCAAAATTAAATATATTAGTAGAACTTTCAGCCCTCAAAAGGATTTTTTAATGTCTGCTATGAATAATAATATATTCGTAAAATATGGGATCTATTGCGGAAAAGCTATGAATTAAGTCATTGATCATTTACTAAATATCGGATTACAAGTTGTCTGCATCAAATCTCTTGAAACTACTTTTCTTAAGTTGTTTCAGTATTGTAGAAAACTGCACTTGATACTTTTGTGTATTGGATTATCGATTTTTATTGCCATTAACAGTTATAAGCAATTTATTTGATGGCAACAATTGCCCTTTTACAAATTAATTATATAATAGATCGTCGGAAATTATAAGGCATGACGAAAGCAGTTTCTGCTTAAATCCGATAAATTGCTAGTAATCCAGCGGCATGTTAAATTATTGCCGCAAAAAAAGGCATATTTGACGGTTCTGCAGCGATAAATAAGTTATATGTTTCATTTATTCGGAGATAAACATTTCAAAAAAACGTACTATACTTTTATTTTGAAGTCCTTGGCTTGCTTAAAAAAATTATTTTCTTACATAACTGAAGAATCTTTTAATGCTATGTCTCCTATGCGATTTCTTAAATTCAAGAAATTTAATTCACTTCGTCCGTCTGATGGTAATTCCACGTACTGCTCGACGACGCTCCATTTTAGTTAAATTGATGAAAATGGGGACGAAATATTTTACAAAAACGATATTTTCCAAAGAAATGTGGTGTCTTTTATAACAATAAATTATTGCTACAGCATTTGAACTCGCGTTTACACAAATAACTGTTTTCTGCATAATGTCTTTAGGTTGTTTTAAACGAAATTACTATTGTCGAGGGTATCAGGCATGCAATTCTTCCTCTAGCGCGGAAACGTAACAAGTTTTTAAGTATGTATGGACACTACCGATCAAAAATTTAAGTTCACCAGATTGATGGGAAATATATAAATAATAAGTTTTTCATAATTAATTTTAGTTTAACAACTTTATTTTCAAGAGAAAAAGTAATGCCGTACAACACAAAATAAAATATAAATTAAATTATATATTTTTTTTATTTTTGATTCTTCAAAATATCCTTCTTTAGACAGAACAGCAGCACATATATTGGACATTCTTTCTATTAACTTTTTTAAAGTAGTAGCTGCAATTTGAGTCCAACACATTTGTAAAAATTTCCAGTTGATTTTAATTAATTGGTCGCATTTTTCACACATTCCTATCCAATTCGTGCCATAATAATTCGATTGGGTTCAGGTCAGCGTAACTAAGCGGACTAATCCATGAATGTTAACTCATTTTACTTTTCTTTGTTTACGAGATATTTCTTACACAATTTTGACGTGTGCTTAGAATCGTTATCCTGCTAGAAAACAAAATCACGGCTCATTATTTTCTTTCCACATGAAAAGGCGTTGTAAAATATGATGATATTGTATTTTATCCAGAATTTCCTCAATTTTTATGGCATCTCCGACTTTATCTCTGGTAAAACAGCCCCAAACCATGATCCGTGGCCATGCTTTACTATTTGTATTACACATGAATTCATCATGCGTTCATCGATCTGCCGAAGAACGTACTGCTTGTGTTTTCCTCTGAAAATACTAAATTTTCTGAGAATAATACTTTATACTATTGATTTACTGATCAATTTTTAGCCCATTGCAATATTTTTATTTTATTTTGTTTCCGTAGCAGTGATTTTTTAACGGCTACACATCCTTTTAATCGCGAAAGCGGTGTTCTACAGTCATCAAAGACACTGGCCTCTGACTAGTAAAATTCAGTTCTTCACGAATTTCCGAGTTCGAGTTCGCTGACGCTTACTACTGACGCACGCAGATGAACTTGTCTTCTTTGTGTGATGTTACTTTAGGTCTCCCAGACCGATGGCAGCTTCTATTTAATCCGATCTGTTGCTTCCTCTTCAGAGCATTCATAATTACAATCTGAGAAAGCTTGATCTTGGATACTATTCTCCGCGTAGAATAATCTTCGTGTAATGCTATGATAACAACACGTGTTTCAATATTTAAATCTTGTTTTCGATCTAACTTTTACACTAAAAAACAGAAAAAATGGTATATTTATCTCTATGTCATGTTCTGTATTTTTTAAAAATATAAAATCCACTTTCATTTAATTATAGTATAGCACAATTATGATTTTTAAATGAGACTTACCTCAAAATAAGAAGAAAAAATAATGAGCAAAGTTATTAATACACTTGCAGAATTTACAATAATAACGCTGTCGAAACACAGTTTTAAAGTAACTTAGACTCAAGGTGGATATTTACCATAAAACGAATAAGTGACGCTATAGTATGACCTGTGTTGATGTATTATGCTTACATGTTATTGTTAGCTTCTTCAAGTTTGTATATTTATAGAAAGTAAACTTAAACTTTTGATCGATAGTGTGTATATATGTATATAGATTAGACTGACATATAAGAAAACAAAATTTTTTTTTTAATCGGCCTTAACTCAAAAAAAAGCTTCCATTTCATGCTAAAAGAACACTCCTAAATTTTTCTAAAAAAATATTAAGATTTAGAGGTTGCTAATGAACGATTTTGAAATCAAAGTTTCGATTTTCCTTAATATATATCTGATTTGATATAAAATAGCTTAATTCGGATTTTAAATGTATGTATGTACTGTATGTTTCTTTTTCGTTGCTGAACTCGATGCAATAATTAATTTAGTCCTACGATATATGCCTTAAGAAAAATAGCCTGATTAATGTGAAAAAATGATCAAATTTCAAGTTCAAGGTCGATCTTAGCAAGGTCGATTTTAGCATTTTTTTCTAAGTGTTCAAATGGGTCATTACTCCTCTCAAATTGTAGGTCTGTTCTCTCGGAACAAGATTCAGCTGAAATTTTGTCAGGACCTGCTACAGGGCTTTTAAAAGTTACATTTAACTGGATTATAAAACGTTTTTAAGGATACAAAATTTTTTTTCTATCCTTAAAAAAGTTCTAAAGTATAACGTTTTGCGGTTTTGATATTCTCAAATCAAATGCCTCAATTTGACAATAAAAAACTCTTTATTAGAAAATGAAATGAGTACATAATATAAAAAAAAACATGACTTAATTCAAATAAACTACATATTACGTAGTTTATA
>NW_017304438.1:470242-478622 GCF_001594115.1 Trachymyrmex septentrionalis | reverse complement strand
CATACTCTCGACATTTTGGTATTAAGATTTTTGTCTTATTTTTAAATCAGGAATATATTACAATTTCGGTCTCGAATTGTGGGACACCCTGTATACATACTTTTGCCATAACTCACAGAAACGTAGATGGGATCGAGAGGAACACATAAATCCCATACCATTTAGCGATATTCGCAATAATAGTCGAGATATTAAATTTTATAATTGTACAAATGAGACTGTAGTGCTAGGATTTACTTGCACATTTCAGCCGAGCTTTGTTTCTGCTCCTTACTTCACATACCCGCGCGCAGCCTAAATGCCGATGGGCAGGAACCAAGTCGAAAATCGGCCGAAATGTGCAAGTAAATTTCAGCACTGAATAAGAACATGCCGAGAAAAACGCTGCGATTGCTCGAGATATAGCCCTGCCCAGTTTATTAAGTATTTGCTGCCGGCAGCGCTTTGGAAAGGCAAGAAAGAAAGTGCGCCGTTGCCCGTCAAAAGTTTTTTACGCATGCGTGACGCAGAGTTGCGGAAATTGGCTACCTGATAATAATGTTTTATACATAATTCTATATAAATAATTATACATAATTATACAGAATTATATATGAAATATGTCCATATATCTGGAGACACGATAATGTCTCGATAATTATATACAGGTTGTTCAAAAATTTAAACCATGTCCCTCAATATTTCGGGAACTAATCATTTTAGGAAGAAATGTTTCAGACAAAAGAAATGTGTTCAAGACAAAAGTTGTAAGATTTAAAAAGATCTTAAAAATAATAATTAATTAGTTTTAACTAGTTTTATTGCTAAATATTATTGATTAGCTTCACATTCCAAAATACACGAAAAAAGTAATCAAAACATTTGGCCCAGAAAGCACACTTTGAAAGAGTTTAAGACGAGTCTCCGAGCTGACATATGCATATTATTAAGATATTTTTAATAGGACTCTTGGGCGTTTTCTTTTTATAAGAAGCGTGCTATCTCTTAATGAAGCTACATATTATACTTATCTCTTATGATTATACACGTATAACAAGAGATGAACAGATATCTTACGATTTGTTTATAATTATCTTATAATTGTTTATAATTATCTTTTAATTTGTTTATAATTATATAAATTTATATATAAATTATAATAGGTTATATAAAAATATATATGAAAATATATATTGTTATGTATATTCATATAAGTACACACATTATGAGGAATTTATGGGTTTCCAATTGTAAAATCATGACATTTTCGTGCACACAGCGATACAAGTGCGATTCCAATTGCCGTAATCCTTGACACGACACTACACATCCGTACTCAGCCCGAGAATTATTAATCGATTATGTAAGCTTGTGTTTTCTAATGACAATTACTAACCGCGGCGGTTATAAATAAGATTAAAGAACATTGAATGACTAACATTTTTACTTTTTTTTTCATTCAATACAGATAGAAAAAGCTATATTTTTAAACAGAGCGAAATCGTGCCCATCACATTCGTGCACAACATACACATTCTGTTCTAATTGAATCGTGTACAATGCTACACTTTGTGCATTCCTGATGTGTACGTTAATGTTATATTGTAAGATATATTGGAAAATATGTACAATTATATGAGCTTATATAATACTGACTAACTCATGTTAATCAGTATTATATAAGCTCATATAATTGTATACTGGATTAGGTATAATTATATTTATACAGAGTGTTCGATAAGGATAAATCTTTAACGATAAATCTTTCGTACAGGAGCAGAATGGACTAAACTGAGAAGAAAAGTTCTCTACCATTTTACAATTTTTGCAATAGTAAACAACATATTACTTATTAAAAATTATCGAAAATTGGTCTTCAATAATTTTTTACTCAAATACTATCAACTTTACAGAAAAGCTGCAAGAGACAAAAATTGTTTACTTTTTTCTCATAGAGCTATAAGAATTTTTTCAGAATTTTTTATCAATTTTTTAGTACTGCATTTTTTTATTTTTGCTAACATGAGAAAATACGGTATTTAAAAATTCTGAAAAAATTCTCAGAACTTTATGAGAAGAAAATAAACAATTTTTGTCTTTTACAGTTTTGCTGTAAAGTTGATAGTATTTGAATAAAAAATTATTGAAGACCAATTTTCGGCAATTTTTAGCAATTAATTTATTAACTAATATCTTATTAACTATTGCGAAAATTGTAAAATGGTAGAGGATTTTTCTTCTCAATTTAATCCATTCTGCCCTTGTGCGAAATATTTATCATTACTTATCAAATACCCTGTATATATATGCATAATTTTATATAATGATATATGATTATGTATGAAAATTTTTTTACTGGATGTATGCAATGATTAGCTTAACTGTCAATAACGCTAATTTAAATTTTGATTAGGATACGTGTCCAAAATCGATTTTGACCAGGATAATTTTAAAACTAGGTTAAAACGACTGCTTAAAACCACATTGTCCAAATTCTTTCAAAGTTAATCAGTAAATGAAAAACCGGGTTTAATTGAAGAAAGAAATTCTTTTTTTTTTTTATGTACAAAAGAATTGATTTTTTTTTTTTTAATATAGTATAAAAATATGTACAGCAAATTTTAAATCGAAATTCATAAAATTAGCGAAGTTATGAACAATAAACCAATTTAGCGCGTAAATATATACAATAATTTAGCGCACTGAAACTTTAAACGCGTTTTTCTCGAAACAGCTTTTTTTGCGACTGGTGCACGATATCTACGAAATTAATAGGCCGATCATCTTCTTTGGACTGTATATTGAGGAAACATCCCTTTATCGTTCGATGAAAAAGAAAAACAATACGTTACATACTTTCATTTTTATTGCAAAAAATTTAGCCAATTTTTAGAGCGAAATTGATGATTTTTCTTTGACAAGCCGCCATTTTTTCAATTTTTTTGCTTGTTTATCTAACAATAACTATAGAATATAAAATTAAACGCTATCAGATTTTTATATTTCAAATGACCGGGACGAAAAATATTTTGCATCAGTGACGGAGATACTTCGCACGGCACCAAATTTGATGAGAGATAACAGATATATGTACATAATATTGGCTCAAATTTAATTTTAAAAAAACTGTACAACAATTACATTTGAATATAGTAAAACAATGTTCCAAAATTCAAATGTATTGACTTTACTTTTGATTTAAAAAAATTCCCCAAAAAATCAATTTTTTTCACCCAAAAATAGGATTCTCTTAAATAAACATAAATTGTTTATTTATGAATTTTATTTAGAAATTTATTTAGAAAATCATCAGTGACTTACAGCTTTTTCATAATAAATCCTATATTTAATGAGTATCATATTAATCATATTATTTTAATCACCGGTTAAAAATTCCTATTGAGGATTGAAAGTTCTAACAATATATTTAATTTTGATTGCAATCAAATTTCTTCAACATATCACATGTCGTAGCTACAATGTGACAAAATATATAAAAATAGTTCCTTCTACAATTTTAACTACAAATTTCTCAAAATTATAATATGATGAAGCAATTTAGCGTCCAAAAACCTATAGAAAATGATTTGTCTTATTTTGGTGTTTTTTTTTTTACAAACGGTGTTACTATATCTCGCCACGATAGTTCTCACAAATGTACATAAAGTTTTTATTTATATATACATTTATACAACTATATTGTTGTAATAGTATTAATTACAATTTTATACAGGTTTTTGCATATAATATTCCATAGAAATCGTCCTAATTGCTAAATAGTATTTTCATCGCTAGAAAGCTCTTACTAGATATTCCCTTTTGCTTTTTAGTAAATTTTTGCTCTTTCCTAATATGCTTGATATGCATAAAAAAATATTTGAATAAAATTATTTTCTGGATAATTTTTTTTACCGGAAATAGAAACTTCTTCCAATATACATCGATTTCTTTCCTATATTTATGTACAAAAAAATATTCTGATGTTGAAATATATGTAACGTTGACATGTTTATAAAACGTTTATCTCCTCACTTCCAAAATGCAAATGCAACCATTAAGTACAATTAATTATTTTCAAAAGACAATTTGCATAATGAATCTGGAAGAATCTCTGAACAAACTTATAATTATTTTATTTGGAGTAACATTTAGTTACAATTTAATTCTATTTTTACAGATTTGCTAATGATATTTTCAGTCGTTTGAGATTTTCAAAGTGCATACATAATAATTAGTCAAATGATCGCATGTATGTTATAAATTGTTCATATAATATTCATCTTACAGTAAACCATCCAATCCTTCTCACCAAGGTATCCAAGTCCCATCCATTTGATAGTAATAAAACTGTAGGTTAGTGAATTTCTTTATGCTTATATCACATAATTCTTGCAATTTTGTAAAGTCAATAGAATCAATTAAATAGATTAACTTCACTACTACTTTCATGCCATTATCACAGTATGTCCGTACATATTAACATTTTACGAACACATCACATGTATTAACACAAGAACTTTTGATATTTTCTTCATCTTCCATTATGTAACATTTTACAAGCGTCATGCACAATGGTAAAAAGAAGTGTTTGTTAATTTAATATTAATATTTTAGATTTTCTTTCACATAATTATCATCTTAATATCTTACAGCAGGTAAACGAAAATTTGACGGGGGTCACCAGAACCAGGGGGAATCTAAGCGTCGCTTCCAGAGCAATTGGGGAAACCAGCCCCTTGCCCAACAACCACTGGGCAATGCATATGGATTGGCGAGTGTAAATGGTGGCAGTGGTGGTGGTGGCGGTGACATAGCTTTCGGAGGTAGAGCCGGCACACTCGGCGGTGTTTCCGGCGACGATCACGAATGGTATCAAGACTCTTACCAGTCGTGGAGCTAACTTCTGCAATCCTGTGAGTGATAAAAAAATATGCACGAACAAATGCATGATAAACGAAGTGAGAAACAAAAAACATAAAATATAAGGGGAAAAAATAAAATAAAATCAGACTGACGAAACGTAGAGGGGGGGGGGAGGGAGAGGGAACTCGAGATGAAGGGAAGGAAAGAGATCATCCATTTGTATTATTATCGCTCTTAATCGAATTCAAATAATGTAAATGTTTTTTCATATTAATGATACGCAGCAACTGTATTCTGCGCCACCACCATCGCCCACTGTTATTGTGATTATGTACAGTGATGTGCCACTGAGACTAATTATTATATCGGAGTGTGACCACCCACCCACCCCGTACTATTATTATTATTATGATACTAATACTAATCTAAGTACCACTACTGCATTGTCACATTGTTTACTGCCAAGTGATGAAGATCAGCGATGTTGACATAGGGATTGTGATGGCTTGTATTAGTTAAGAGAACTCATGGAAGCCTGCGGTTTATTACGCGATGACTAGATGTTTTGAATCTATGTGACGAAGCATGTGTGTTAGATAGGACGAAATAAATAGCATGAGGGAGAAAAACGGAGAAGTTACAAACGAAAGATAGAAATTGAAAAGACGGAAGTTCAACTTTGAAAAGATAGAAAATGTAGGTCGTATAGACAAGCAGAAGACGCAGGGCGAGAATGCGATATTTAGTAAATATGCGAGAGAGAGAGAGAGAGAGAGAGAGAGAGAGAGAGAGAGAGAGGAAGAGAGAAAGAGAAATTGTTTTTAAACGGAATGTGTCTGTGTGTGTGTATTTGTGCGTGGAGCGCGCCAAGCGTGCCACAAGACCTTCTATTGTTGGTCTATAAATGTGTACAGTGAAACTATTATTATTAAGAGTCACACAGGCAAAGTTTTGTGAAAGTAGAGAGTATGAAACGAGTTGCAACGGTTCTGCGAATGTCTCCTAAATTAGGTTTTGGTTACAGTCATGCCAGAGTTCTATTGGATAAGAAAAAGGAAAATGGAAAAAAAGAGTATTGCTCACAATCGAGAGAAAACCCACTTGTACAGTAAATTTTTCAATGACAGTATCCAAGTAGCAAGGCAAACTCGGATCTAAATTATAATATATTTATTTGTTAATGTGTTTCTTTTTTTTATATTTAAAAAATCAATCGTTGAAAACAAATATCTAAAGTGAATCTATTCCCTTTGAAAGGGAAATGAAAAAGAGTGTATTGTTTCTTCTAAATTTTATGTAAAAAGTAAATTTGTTTCTTGTATTCTTTTATTAAAAAAAAAGAAAGGAAGAGAAGTTTTTAAAGATGACTGACTATGAATTTGATAATGATAGTCACAGATTGAAGTAGAATGTAAAATGTAATGTTTACAAATGCATGAAACACATACAGCACACATTTTGAGTGTTGACTTGTTGTTATTGTTAGTCTGTTAGTTAATTAGTAAGAGTTGTAAGTGCGGGCTGTAGTTGGTCCCTGTCCCTGGAGCCCAGACACCCCCTGTTCTGGATGATTATTTGAAAAAGGGGAGAAAAAAAGAAAACATGCAAATCATTTGTATTTTACACGCACCCCCGGAATATGAAGACAAATATGGTATAAAAATAAAAAAAAAGAGAAAACGGATATTGTAATAACGGAATAGCATATCAGACTTCTGTTTGTTATAACATACCAAATGAGACGACACAACTACACACATACATATATATACACACACACAAAAGTACACACTTATCTCGTTCATATACTTACGCATGCGCGCGCACATTCACACTCACTCATTCCATTATTACATACATATACACGCGCATATATGCGCACATACATACGCTCGCATGCACGTGGATACGTATGACACTTGACATATAATAATGGTTATATATGTTAGCCTCTCGAATTGGATTTGGTACAATAATAGGATTGATGGATGATATATGTAATAAGATATTGAGAGTGTTTAACATCGAAAGTATGCCACAGATTGACTAACCAGATATACAAAAGATCGCATATACATCCTATCATAATATGATATTACCGTATATGATTTTATAGATTCACATTGCACTCCCTCTTTCCTTTCACACACACACACACACACACACAATGTGAAAAATGCGAAACGATAGACGCACCAATGGACGAAATGTTTGAATGACGATAGATTATTCGCCCGATCTCGTGTTTTACGAGCATTTTGTTAATTTTTATTCATGTTTTTACTTAAGTCTAATTCTTCTTCGTCATCGATACTGTTTTACTGATAACGATGAATTAACCACATCTAGTAATAACACGCGATTAGACGAAAGAAAAATTCCCCTTTCTTATACACATGTCTTGTCCCCAGTAATTGCGATCATTGTTTCTAAAAACGAAAAAAAAAAAGAAAAGGAAAGGAAAATTCGAGCGAATTGCGAAATCGCGGTTTGCATTCGCTATCTATCTATTTTTCATTCCTTTCGTGTCCCCTTCTCCCTTTTCCACTATCCCTGATTATTCGCCTACCATATTTTATATCTATCTACCTACTCTTACCTACACATCCTATTTATAAAAGCATAATATCGAGGATATAATAATATTAATATTAACAATATGATAAGGATGATATTGCTAATCATAATTGAGTGGGTTTTTGTGACACATGATAATATTCCAATATAAAAGAAAAAATTCTGGTTTTTTCCGTGCAAAAAAATGTAATTAATAAAAGGAAATAATAAGAGTATGATAAAGGAATAAAGGCAAAAAAAGGTAATGAAAAAAGCAAAAGGATATGTTATATATATTACACATGTATACACACACACACATGCATAGATGCAGAGATACGATTAAAGAGAGAGTTCGGCTTGCGGGGGCAAGGAAGCATAACTTGGCTAAAGCGGAGACAGTTCACGGTGACGAGATTCTTAGACTGATCTAGGTACTAGCGTTTATCGATAATACCACCGGCTCCGCCCCGGTTAAAAAGGCGCCCCAAAAGTATCACTATCGTATTCCTTTCCCATTTTTACCCTCATTACCTTCCTACCCATTTTCTATCCTACCTCATTTCCGCTCTGTCTCTCCCTGATTTCCTTATTCCTCTTTTGTACTCTGATAATCGGTGTGGCAGCTGGGGTGCCTGGGGTGGTTATCGGTTGCATTTTAGGATAATGCACCACACATACACACACACTGTGGCTGGCGATGCCGTAGCCGCGCGCGTGCGCGCTTTTATTTTTTTTGCCCGGCCAATGCCCCGATTAAATAATGATGAGAATATTCGCAGCACATCATGTCCTTTCTTTGAGAAAATTGTTCACATCATTCGGGGTTTATATCGTGATTAGCCACCTCTCACGTGTCAGGCGGATATTGTGTGATCCATGGGCCGAAATGTTGCGAACATTAGTTCAAAGTGGCCCAAGAACCACGTGTTTTTTTAATTATATATATAAATATATTATATATTATATTCCTACGAATATG
>NW_017304438.1:453075-470192 GCF_001594115.1 Trachymyrmex septentrionalis | reverse complement strand
ATATATATATATATATATATATATATATATATATATATGTTATTACTTTTTTGCGCTACATGTCAGCTCCGCGGCTGTAAACAGATATGTAAACTTTTTACCAAATTTTGCCAAATTTATATCATCGCTAATTGTATTTTGCGTTTTTTATCGGATGCTGTAATTATTCACCTCCTCTAGCAATTGTTCGCTTTTTAATTCCCGCAATTTTTATTTCACCAAGTTGCCCCTAATTTTAGTGTAAAACGTAGTTAAACATAATGATTAATAATGAATTTAAAGACGAATGTTATAACATGGTTCCTTTTTTCGGGCTAGGAGCTTGATTTAAAGTGTCAAAGATTTTTGTGTATGACCAGATGTATTCTACATGTCTCAATAAACAGTTGTATGTGAATTACCTTTCTTAAATAATCGCTGTACTTTATTTCGTAATCCCCACCTCGGTTTTTCATCCTTTGAGTGCAGTTACCTTTTATATATAAGTGGCTCCTATTTTTGAATTTTTCTTTGCGGCATTCCCCAAAACAGTTCCAATTCAAGAAAAAAAATCTGCGTAAAACTGTAGTTCAATCGGATAAGAGGAAAACATGTCCTTGAGCTCCTAAACTTTATGATAAAAGCAAAAAAATCAATTTTCGTGAATATCTTCTAAATTACTGAATATATAAAAAGAAAGTTTCAAATGGAAGCTGTAGATATAAATAAGGAGCATCTTTTATATTCTATTAATTTTTTTCAAATAAACTTTTAATGTCATTGGAAATTCGATACCCGCGAGATGCAGCACTGTCGTATAATACGATAACTCTCGATTTACATTTCTTTCAGCCGGATGCAGAGCGGCGACCACCGACCACGCGAAGCACGCATTGTCCGTCGTACGAACATCGATCACAGTTTTCTTAAGTATAATTTCCCACGGCACTTTGATACAGCATCCCGCGCGCATGGGATTTAGTTTGTTCACACTATATATTTATAGTTTATGTTTTATACACATTATATATTTAATTTGTGACTTCTTTGTCCCTTTGCCTATTGAATCATACTTTCTTTAGAAGTAGATAAGGCAACATCGCGAGCTATTTTAATTTATATTTCTCACACCTCATTAATATGTTTATATAAACAGCACCAACGCTTCTCTTAACGGCTCCGACATCGTCGTGCATGCTCTACCTTTCTCTAACATGCGAGTTGTTACCTACACATTTTTAGGGTGGACGCGGGGCCCACAGCGGCGGCGGCGGCGGCGGGTGGCGGTCTCCAATGATACGTGACGTCACAACATGGCGGCATGTATCATTGATATCGGTAAACACCGATAGCGCCGGGACTACCCGTGCTTTC
Organism: Trachymyrmex septentrionalis; assembly: GCF_001594115.1. NCBI lineage: Eukaryota > Metazoa > Arthropoda > Insecta > Hymenoptera > Formicidae > Trachymyrmex > Trachymyrmex septentrionalis. The sequence goes on along the minus strand of NW_017304438.1, from coordinate 468,839 downwards.
CACCTCCCGCGCCTTCCTCCCGCACCTACGAGTACCCTCCTCGCCCCGTTCTAGCCCCAATGAGCCAGAATCTCCATAGTATTGCTACTCGCGTCCGACCATCGCTCCTGCGATTTCCTCCCTCAGCGTCCGTTCATCAGAGAATAACGCAATAGAAACACCGGCATCACTTTCCCATTCCTTCCCCATCGATAGAAATTTTCTACTCCCCCGTACCAACCCTTCCCATATATTCAAACGAACTCCTCGAACCATCCTATTTCCCTTCGCCATATCCAAGCCCACAGCTTGTCCCGGACGCCGATTTCCAATTTCCCGATCATCCCAACGATTAATCTCCTTTTCTCTCCTCTCTTGAATCTCCTGATTCTCACACAATTACCACCACAATTACCACGATCTTCTCTCTTACTGGACATCCCTCCCTTCTAACCACCATCATTCAGCTCTCGTCTATCTCCAAGACTGTTCATTTCCCTTCTTCATACTTGCAGAAACTTTAATTCTCCTTATCAATTACTCATCCGTTCTCTAATTATTAATCACAAATATATAAAAATTCAATTTTAATTCATTCCATTCTTCACACTTACACACACACACACACACACATATTGTTTTACACAAAAAAAAAACGAATAACCAAAGTAATAATTATGATAATTACGATAGTGATAATTTAGTTATGACTTTATATTGTGTAACAACTTTATCTCTAATTATACTATGAAATTGAAAGACCGACTATTTCTATTCTACCAACACCTCCTTGTATTCCTTAAAGTTAGCTCGCGATTGCACTCGCTCCTCTCACCGATCACTTGGATTTACTTCCAAGACCGAAAAGGAGGGCACACGAGCACACTGACACATCTGGCGTAAAAATGCGCCTCAGCACGGCACACTGATCCAGATTCGGATCTTAATGAGTGCGTTCGACTCGTGGTTCGCTCTGCGGAGCGTCGATCTTGAGAGAGGCTTCCACTTCGTCTCCCTTTCAACTTTCGGCTCCTCGAGAGCCTCAGGACGAAGCGAAGTGCCTCCTGCTTGAATCGCTCCTTCCCCTAGCTCCCTTACGGTCCGGAACTTGGACGCGGCCCGAGCGGTTCCCATTACGTTCACCCCCCCCCCCCAGCTCCATGCGGAGCTTGGATGTAACACTTACAAAGATTAAAATTTGGAAAAATTACCAATTGTTCTTTGTTGAAAAGAGAATCTTTTCATCTTCCAAAAATTGAAATATTCTTTTACATTAACAAGGAGGGGCGAAAAGAAAAAAATCTCACAATGTGCCCTACCTTCCCCTACACGTATGTATACATATGGGCCGGTATTCATAGTTGTTTTTTATATTTGAGACTGTCTTAAGTACAGTATTAAGATGTCATCAGCTAATCAAGAGCAACATTAGCATTTTAAGATATTACTTAAGACGGTTTTAAAATATAAGAACGGACTATGAATACCGCCTATAGATACAAGAAATTAAAATATGAGCTATGAAGAACGATATACAATTTCATGATCATGAACAAATGTTTGTACTTTATCTTATATGCAAAACAGTTATAAAATGTAATAGTGAAAACGGTGAGAACTGTGACTGCGGACAAGCGCTGCGATTACATTTATGTTGTAGTCATATGCGCATGCGTTTTAAGTACTTTTCGCTGAAATATAAAGGGCACGAAATTTGATTAATGAGTTTACAACATATTAAAAATAATAAAAACTGAAAAGATTAGATAGACCCTTGAGAATTTTGTCTTCTTCTTTCCTTTTAGCTGTATTATTTTTCGCTAATAAAACAAAACTATATATAATAATATAATCTTAAGCGAGGTTTTCTGCATGAAAGGAATTTTATACAGCAGAAAACCTCGCTTATTTGAGTTTTTTATGCATAAAATTCCACGCATATAAAACATAAGATATTATGTGTATCTAACCCTGGTTGGAGGTCACTCAGGGTCATGACCTTGACAATATATGTCAAGGTCAAGGTCAGAGGGAGGTCCCCTGAAAAAGTTCAAAAGTTTTACCGAAAACAAGCGACCAGCTATTCTGTAACGTTTAACGCAAACTGAAAGTTGTTTGTATGTATGTATGTATATGCACATGCACACATATCTATATATGAAATTTTTCACTTTTTACGTTTTCGCTCTAGAGAAAAAGTTACATGTTCGATATCCTGGAGATCTATTCTGTAACTCTTAACGCAAATTGTTTTTGTTATCATTTTGTTATCATTTTGTTATCATTATAACGCCGCTGCGCAGTTTTTTTACCGTGGTGATTGCATATGTAATTATGGGATTGTACAGAGATTTCATACGAATTTTATAATGATTTCGAGGATTCTGTCCCAAGATTAAAACTGATTCCTTGTGGTCCTGGCAGAAGGGCCCGATGTTTACTGCGACGTTCGAGACAGTTGAGACAATGTTCTCACTGGCGCCGCTGTACCGACTTGTGCGTGGCAGCGTTCGCGGCAACGTTCTTGATACAAGTCTGTACGCGACTAAACAGGAACATTGCGATCATTTCTTTGATGTGGCGGCGAAAAACCAACTCTCAGCCGATTGGCCCGATGTTGTGCGGTGATGTTCGCAGTAGCGTTCAAGACACTGTCCACAGTCCACACGTTTTGTTCATAACGATGTTCTGTACGTGATTTTATGCGGTGATGTTCGTGGCAGCATTCGAGACACTATTCATATTGCATTCTGTCTTCATCGCGACGGCGTTCTGCCACAAGTCTGTACGCGGCTTAACCGAGCGCGGCTTCATCAGTTGATGGGGGTAAAAGTGAAGAGGATGATTTTCTGTAGCGCCCAAGGCCAAATGTGCATCACTAAATCATTTCTCCACATGTCATTTTGAGCATACGCGTCGTATATTTGGTACAACAAAGGATAAAAGATACAACACATTTTTGTTTCTTTCTATTTAACGAGAAAGGCGCATCCATATATATAAGATCTATATTTGTAATCTGTTTACACTTGACGTTAGTCTAAATTAAATTAATTTATAAATTTCAAAAAGTAAAGATTATATTTAACAACACCCAGCGAAACTTAACAATCCTCCATCATTTTGAAAAATTTTCACTTTTCACGTTTCCGCTCTAGAAAAAGTTATGACCCTGAGCGCGCTAATTTTAGCAGACCTGATTTGTTAATTTTAAATACTTATAACTCAAAAACTGTTATAGTTTCAACATTAATTGGTATTACAATTTTTATTTCAGAACAATATCAGGAATGCATATCTGTAAGTATTGTTATACGATTTTTATGAAAGAATCTAAACATATTTATCTACAACTTCAATCGATGATTTTCCTTCAATCAATTAAATATTGTCTATGCATAAAGTGAATTACGTAAAAGAAAGATGTGCTAAAAAGTCCATAATTTATTAATACCACACTCAGGTATCTGTATAATTACGTTTGAAATATTTCATATAATAACAAATATATATATACGATTATCTCTAATATCTTACAACTTTTATATTTATTTTTACAATAAACACACAAAGAAGATTACTAGGTTTTTGTGTCACTGCTTATGTTACAATTATCTTTACACACGTTAGAGTTACATTTATTTCAGTGTAATTTTAGTGATAAAATCGTAAACAGAGTATCTCAGATATGTAACATATTTTAATTGCAAATAGAAAAAAAATAAAGAGCCACTTCTTACTCATCATACATTACATACAATAATTATTAAATAGCTGCAATAATGACTTTTTTTTTATCAGAACATTACTATATTTGTTTCGAGTCATTTTGTTGAAATTAGATATCCAGTATTAGATATAAATGTATTATGTGTATGCGAGTATGTATATAGTACGTGTAATGGATACTCATACACATACATATATACACAGAGATGTGTAGTGTACGTGTACATGTATTATTTTAATTGTAGTAAGACTAGTCGCCATAAAGTATTTAATTAGTTACAATGCAAGAATCATGTCGCGCGCGATTATCACTGTCGCTATTAATTATGTTATAGGAATAGATATGAAAGTATAGTGTGCATATAGAACAGCCACTTAAATGAATATGTTCTTATTTTTCTTATGTTGAAAAGTACACTTATTAAAGATTCTATCTTTATTGACAACGCATCATTAGAGCTAACGATAAATATACATAGCATTTAATTTCAAATATATAATACATACAAATGATTAATTTAAATGGTACATTATTTTCTCTCTCTCTCTCTCTCTCTCTTTCTCTCTCTCTCTCTCGCTCTCACTCTCTACGCACGCTTTTTCCATTTTATCAATAATCATTAAATAGTATATTCTACAATTCAATAAGACACTGGTAGTTGTTTGCATATCTGGAAAAAAACGTTTTATAAAAATATATGTAATTATATATATAATTATATACAAAATATATCCATATATATTTTTCTTTTTCGTGTATTTGATCACATATTGAAAAATATGAATAATTAAAGAGTTTAATTTATTAATTTTTACATTGTTTTTTACAAAAAGAAAAATTATGAATGGTATACACAGTAGTATTCTATATATAATTATATAAGTATTAAGTAAAAATTGTACATGATAAATACATTTTTACACAGGCAGTTTTGCCTCACTTTCTCAAATTTTACTTTTTATTTAAAAAAAAACTAGGTCTTACTTTAAAAAGAAGTGTCCTAATTAATTATTTTCCAATTCTACTTAATTTCTTTATGTATATAGAGTATACAGAAGAAGGAAAAAAATATGCAAAATAGACCATTTTAATGTTTCATATCAAATATCTTTTTTCCTATGCATTTTACAAAAACATGTTTCGGATAAAAATAAAACGGTTTTGAGAGGAACATATTTTGATCATATTGTTTTTCTTAGAAGGGGGAATCGGATATCACACATCGCTAATTGACTAATTTAAAATACTAGTGCTACGCGCGCGCCATTTATTTGATCTCGTTATATGTATAATGTCATATGTATATATGTATACATAGTTTGTATGTATGTATTACGTAATATACATACATATATTAAGTGAAAAAATTTTTCATATACATATATATATATATATATATAATATCCAAAATATATAAATATCTCGTAAGCTATTAATTTTTTCATAATCGTACAAATATCAATTTTACGACAGAATAATAAGATGAATCAATCGGTGCAGTAAAAAAAACACATTGTTTATTTATAAAAGTATTCATTTTGACTACATATTTTTTTAAAGCAACTACGTGTTTTCTTTACACCAACTGATTCATCTCATTATCCTGTTCATAAAAGTATTAAGATACGATTATCAAAAAATTAATAGTTTACGAGATATTTAATATTTTATATCAATATATGCCCGAATGAAGTATAAAATATCTCGTAAACTATTGGTTTTTATATCTGTATCTTAATACCTATTTTCATATGCAGAATAATTAAAGGAATCATACTATGTAAAAAAATCATATAATTCCATTTAAAATAATGGAAATGACTCTCATATCTCTTAGCGCCTCCATCTAGAAGAAAAACAACATGACCAAAATACGTTCCCCTCGAAACCATTCTACTTTTGTCTGAAACATTTTTTTGTAAAAAGCGTAGGAAAAAAATATTTGGGATGGGACGGAAAAGGCCCACCTTGTACATATACATGAACACATTTTATATATAATTATAAACATTTATATGTATTTTTACATGCAAATTTCCCTGGCATATGCATTATAACGCCAATTGTACTTTAATTCACATTAAGGACACAAATTAATAAGGCACTTATTATGAGAATTCCGATACATTTGAGTTTAATTTCGACGTTGGAAGATGCTTTGGAAAACTGCGGCTCAAATCAAGATGCATTTTGAAAATGACGCATTGAAGAGAAGTACTGAATTATGCCATTGTTACTACGTAAAAATGAATCTGTCGCAATTTCCGCAATGAAAAATATAGACAAAAATTATTGCGTTTTTACGTTACTACGTTTATAATTACAAACTCACTTCCGACATAGATACAGCTAATGATTAAACTTGTGCAGCGATATATATACATTAGTTCCTCTTTTGTTATTGTTAACGCTCTTATAATAAGGACATTAATTACAAGAGATGGCAACTTAATTACGACATATCAGATTACGAAAACGTAATCATGTCAAGTGTCGTTTTATACTTTGTTAGATCGATTTTGTCTCGGCAATCTTATTGTGCAACGAAATTTTAGATTCAATGTAAACTGTTCACTGCTAACACGGTTTTCATGATACGTTGATATAAACGGTACGATAAATCAGAACTATTAAACGAAACTATCAACATCTTTAAAATGTATATAATGTATTTAATGTATACGGTGTGCTATATAAATTTGTCTCTTCTATCTATGCCCATTTCCATCAATGTAAGACTAACTTTAATGTCGGGGTTTAATTATTTATTTATTTTTTTTAATTCTTAGAATTAGAAAAGCTTATTAACAATTCTAAAAAGTAAAAAAAAAAAAATAAAAAGAAAATTGAATCGAGATTATAAAGTTAATTTTAAAATTAATCTTCGTGAAATCGAGCCTTAAGATTAGATAATATTAAAAGACGTTTAAGACAATTAAAAGATGCATTAAAATATGCGATGAACACATTACATTCATTCGAAAGTCTGTACATAAAGTTTTATATATATATATATATATATAATTTTAAGAAATATACATATACATGTGTATGTGTGTGTGTGTATATATATCTACATATAATTTTTAATAATTATTTATAATAAATCGTAAAATATTTGAAATAAGAGACAATGTTAAATAAGACCGATACATTTAAAAACCACATATATTTCTAATTATCCTCAATATCACAGTATTTGTAGAAATGTATTAGACCGGATACTTTTATATGAGATAACTAATACAAACGAATGAAAATGGCAAGTAAAATATTTGTTTTCTATAAATGTACTCTATGATAATACATTGTACACAATCCAATATACATATATTTTGAAATGATGCCTACCCATGAATCGTTTTATTTCTCTCCATCTCTCTCGTACATATCAATATGTTATTCCAAATTAAATAATAATTATATATCATTAAAAAAAGAGAAAATAATCTCATTTTATTTTTCATCTAGCCACGTAAGGTATCAGACTCTAAACTTCGAAGGATGGTACACATCTCAACTAAAGAAACAGCTTTTGTTAAGAAACTTATGTTCTCTATTTTTAAGCTATGTGTCCTTGTTCATCGACTATGAAGTATGCAACCGATCGCGCGGCAGCGATTTGATAATACTACTTTTCTCGTTGTTCTTTTGTAAAAACAAAATTAAAAAAATGTAAACTAGTATTGTCAAATGTCACACGGAACTGAACAAATAATTCCTTAAAAATGCATCAGAGGACACTTTCTTAACAAAAGTTGATTTTTTTATGAGATCTACCATCTCCTGAAATTTGTTCTTAAAGTCCTGGAACCTCTAATGATGTCTTATAAAATGTAAAATCATTGCGTGTATGAAAATATATCTACAATTCAACTTGCTATGGAAATCGTAACTTCATAACAAGAGATTATACATCCATATTGAATACTATTTTATTAAAATTGCAAAAAAATTATAAAATTATTAGTGTCGTAAGTGAGTTGTCACTATGCAGGGTGATCATTAGGATTGTGTTAAAAGTATGTAAATCATTACATTTTTTCTTCTCCATTTCGACTGTTTTTCTAATTACGGTGTATATTAGAGACTTATTAATTTCATTTGAGTTATTGTATACATGGCAAATATTGTATACATCACAAATGTCTTAACACACGAAGTTGCACGAGCATCGATAAAGGAATGAGAAGAAAAAAATATGAAAAAAATTAACAGGCATGAAAAGGCATGTTAAGGCATTTGTGGCGCTGTCTGTATAATCCAGTTTATGAGTGTTAGCATGAACGAAGTAAACAAGAGATTCAAAAATATAAAAAAATTTTTTAGAAAAAATTATTTAAAAAATATTAATGTAAGTGAAGTAATTTTATTATAAATTTTGTGTAATAACTTTTTGATATTTTGAATAATTTTTGAAATATAATAAAAACTAAAAATCGCTTTGCTTATAAAGTGATTTCACCTCTTAAAACTTTAGCTGTTTTTCAGCATTAACTAATTTTTGAAGTTATCTATTTACGTAACCTATATGAATACAAAGTTTTAGTTAAAATCATATAAACTTTCATAAAATCAAATTTGATACGAAATTTCACTTGTAAATGTACTCTTTTGTTTGGAACTTTTACTGGAATTTATAGTATACTTTTGAATAGTTTTTGTTTACTGTAGATGCACTCAAATACGTCTTTTTTTCAATGATTGATGCGTTCATGCTGACAATCATAAATTGGCTTGTAGTACAACGGTTCGAATGAAATTGATGATTTTCAAATACTCGAATCACAAAAACAATTGTCAAATTGGAAGAGCAAATATAAATTAATTTTCAACACAAACCTAATAGTCATCCTGTAAATGTTTCTTTTACTCAATTTGACTTTACGCTTACGCACATAATTTTTTTCACGAATTTTTCCGTAAAGATCATAATTTCCTCATAAAAACACAGTACTGTATTCGTACTCAATATATATATGTGCATTTTTTAGAAAGAATATATCTTAGGAGGAAGAAAGGTAGTATACTTCTGATTCATTTCTGTAATATACTTTTAATCACTTCGTGTTTTTCTTTAAATGTTTGAAACTATATAATTTAAAAAAATCAATCAAAATATTTTTGTGAAAAGTATTTAAAACAGTCATTAAAACAAAATTTTTAAAAAATTTTTTACTTTATAAAATATCTATTTATATACTTTAAATTTGATTTAATATATAAAATCATGAAATATGCAATTGATAAATCTCCATATAAAAATTATGATATATCATAATATAAAATTTTAATTTCCATTATATTTCTGATCATTAGTAAACATTGTGAATGTATATTGTAGCTTTAAATACAGTATAATTATTAACATATTTTCTATTTCACCTTATGATATTGATTTTTCTTTATATAACTTTGGATAATTATTTAGTTTATTTATTTTCTTTTATTTTTTTATCATTTATTCATTGATTTACTTTTTCATAATCTAATGAATTCTGATGCATTTCGAGATTGTTTCTTCAAATTTATTTTTTAAAAATGTATACACATCCAAACAAAGTATATAAGTTTTTATATCGATACAAGAGTCCATATTTTTTGCTGGTCTATTCTTTTTTATTTAAAATTTTTCTAACGAAGGAAAACAAAATACGTTCGTGTATAACAGATTAATCATTATATATTTATTTGATTTAATAGAGACAGTAACTTTAAAATTTATATAGTCTACTTTCTTGTTTTGTACTTAAGCTTATTAATATTTTATTCCATTTCTTAATTTTTTAATAATGTTAAAATATGTAAGCAATTATAGTGACTAGTCATTACAAATGTATGTAATTAAATTACGCTCGTTATATATAAATTAAAATAAGAAAACTGCATTACTCACAGGGAATACCGAGAATATTCGTCTGTACGCGCCAATTTCGATTTATTTACTACAAATAAATTTGTAAAATAATAAACAACAATATTCATTTTATTGGCAATTATTAATATTTAATAGGAAAAATTGGAATGTTTATAAAAAACTGATAGAAGTAAGAATAATATTGTATATAATGTATACATATATAGTATATAAAAAGTATAATATATAAAAAAATATTGAAAGAATTACTGTCCAACATTATTTTACAACATAAGTACAAATAGTCTTTACCTTTAAACACGATTCTACCTATTGTTAAAATTTAGCATGTCACAATTTTAAGAAATATCAAAGATACAAGAATGATTTTAAAGATTTTGTATCATCAGGCGTTGTATCATCAGTAACAATTTTTTTAAATTTCATTAATGTTATGTAAAATATTAACTAAAATGCATTTAGCTTCGTTTCGATTTTTTTGTGTTCAAGATACAGCAGTTTAAAAATAGCTCTTTTCTTATATAGATATTATATGGAAGACGTTTTGGTCCATCTTAATATTGTATTATGTGGGAAATAAATATTTTTGTACTTACATAATATAATCAAATTATATGAAACTAAAAAGGAATATAAAAGATAAAATACAATATTATTCTTTTTATTTTATAATCTCTTTATTTTATATTACATAAGTAAGTACAAAAGCACTTACTTTCCACATAAGGCAACGTTAAGATGGAATAAAATGTCTTTTTCATATATTAGCTGGGAAAAAAGCTATTGTTGAAAAACGATATTTCGAAAACAAAAGACTGAAATTTTATTAAATTTTATTAATACACGTATTAATAAAATTTAGAAATAAATTTGCTGCTAATGCAACATCACAAAAGCTCTAAAAAATCATTGGTTTTATCTTTTCGACGTATTTTTCAAAATTGTGATATGATAAACATACAACGGATTTGTATCCAAGTTAAAGTACATCTACATGAAAATAATCAATCACATTTGCAAAGTGATGTTAGAAAATATAATTTTCGTAATATTTTTTGGAATAAATAAATTTATTTACAGATTTCCAACACACGAAGATCTCTTTAACAGATACCTATTGAGCATCAAAATTTAATTGCGATATTATTTCAATAGTTTAGCTGCATTTTTAAGTCCGGAAAAATTCGACACATAGTTTAAATGACTAAATATGGTATATATGCATGTACATATATGTATATAGTATATACAAATTCACTTAGAATAATTTAAGCATTAAAGATCCAGCTTTGACCGTTAAGGGTCTTCATTTCCTATTTCCTATTGATTATTTGTATGGTCTAATAAGAAGATTCTTATTGTTTCTCATATTTTCTCAACTTTCACTAGTTTTTCATAAATTTCTTCATAAATCATTCCAATTTTTCTTATTAAACATTAACAATTGCTAATAAAATAAATATTATTATTCATCATTTTGCAAGTATCTTTAGTAATAAAAGTTTTATCAAAATTGGTGTGTAAATGTTGAATAGTGTTTCTTGTTGATATTCTTTTATATTTTTATATTTTGCAAAGTAATATTAGAAATATACATATATTTAAATACTATTGAATTTTGTAAAACTTCACATAAAAATATTATTAAGCAAGATCGGCCTTGACTGAGTACGGTCCTCTTCATTCATTTATATTTTATATAAAAATTTTGTTACTAATTACAATATATTTCATTTTCTTTATCAATAGTTCTTTTCCAAATTTGATTAATAACTACATTTACCTTCATATATCGAAAATATAAAAGTACATCTCCTGTTTCTGATATTTATTTAAAAACGAAAAAATATTACTGAAGAAAAATTAAAAATCAAATATAAAAAATTTGTTATCTAAATTTTAGTTTGAATAATCAGTATATGATTATAAATAAAACGTCAAAGGCAAAACGCTTGTCAACAATATACAAAATATAAAAATTGGTCATACGTACAATACCTTTCCGTGCATACTACGACAGACGGAAATTTCATCTTTAACTTTCTTGCAATTTTAATGTAGATTTTTCCGTAAATTTGATAGATGACTTTTAGTAACACAAAAATAAGTCACAACACTTATTAAAAATAGATTTATTTTTTTGTATGTACCTTTCAAATAGAAAAAATAAAGATCTATTATTTTTATATGGACAAAAAGTTGATGAAGTCTTTAAGTTTGATCATTGTCATCTGCTGTTTCCCCATTAACATTTGTCTATCAACATTTCTTTGTTTGATATATCATATTTAATCGTCCACCTAACGCAGTAATCTTTGTTATATTCTCCGAATGTGTGCAGTCTATATTTTTTCTATCCTTATAGCACATTTTTAATACTCATAATCTCAAATTTTCTCTATTTTTAACGTTTTCTTTTACTACTCTTCCATTACATCACTTATTTCATGGTATGCATCATGTATGTTTAGAATAAAAAGTCGTTATGCGTAAAATATCAACTGCGCTCAATAACTATTTGTTTATTTGTAATATATACTGTTTTATTTCAGCAGAAAGTTTTAGGCTTATTTATCGTTTCTACTTAGAGATTTCTGTCCTTCTGAGAACGATGCAATACCATCATTTATTCACACATCTCCATCTTGAGATTAAAAATTCAGGTTACTTCGTTTCTATCACACTGGAATATTTTCCTACATATGAAAACGTACTTCATGTTTGTTATTTTCTACCAGAGATGATAATATAATCTTATTGCATCGTCAAAATTTTGATTGCATAATAAATGTAAATAATAAATCCACTTTCTCGATATTCGCGAACAATATGCTTTTATACGATTTGATAAAACATTATTGATGTATAATATTATTTGTATATTTTTCATGTCTTATATGCACGTTTTACTTTATCAAGTTTATAAACGAAAACGAAATTATTAGTATGATCCATACAAGTATTTCTCATTATGTAAGAATACAAGATGTTTTGTTATATAATATAATATAATACAATTTTGAGACACACACAAATTTCTTATTAGTAATAAATTTTTAATAGCAATTCTTGTATTGGCTTATAACATTTTAGTTAATTTTCTGATTTGTTATTGATTACGCATCTCTGGAACGAAATATCTTGTATTCTTTTACATTATATTTCTTACATTATACCTCTTAAATAAAACAAGTAATACATGAAAGTATTAAAATATATAAATAATAAATTTCAAATTAAAATAACTGCTATAATAAATAATATACTTTTTTCTAAAAATACTATACAGGGTGTATCTGAAATAATGCCCACTTATACAGTGCTATTCCTAATAAAAAACTGAGTTGAAAAGTTCTCTATCATTTTGCAATTTTCGCAATATTTTTTTTAGTTATCCAATGAGCAAAATATCTAAAAATCATTATATAAGTCAACTTTAAGATATCTATAAGAATTCTTTAAGAAACGTCTTTAAAATATTTCACAAAGAACACTGAACGATATCTTAAAATTGTCTTATATATCGATTTTATCCGTTTATTCGATCTTTAGAAATTAATATCTCGTTAACTATTGCGAAAATTGCAAAATAGTAGACAACTTTTCGACTTAGTTTTTTATTAGAAATAGCACTTTATGATTAGTGGGCGTTATTTCAGATACATCCTATATAATACATTTTTTAATAAAAAAATATGAAACTGCATCACGTAATGTTTTAAAACGTGAAGTTTTATTTAAGAAAAAAACAAAATTACATTTTGCAGCTACATGCATGTATGCATGCACTTTAAAGAATAAAAGTGATGTACAAAGTTAAGGTAGCTAAAATCATTAATTTTATCTTTCCTTTCATAGCTGTTTTGACGATATAATCCATTAGATTTCTGAAAAACATCCATCATATGTTGTTAAATACGATGTATTAATGTATATTGTCGTTACAATGATTGTCATCTGCACATGTCTGCATGAAAAATATACATGCTTGTCAGATCTTTATAATTTGAATTATTTTTAAGTTGAGCTTCATCATATGTTATGTATATTTCTTTTTACAGTTATATTTTTAAAGCTAAATGTCAATAAATTTTAAATTCGTTTCTAATATATCCATATATCGGTCTTCCAAAATTTAGATAATTTTTAATAAAAATCTTAAAAATACAATATAGATAAAAACGTTAATCTCAGCTTGGTATGTACAAATATATACATGCGTTAAGTCATTTTAATTGATATTATTTTAGCTTTTAAATAGTCAATTCCTTTTAATTACATCAATTTAGCACTTTGATTAACTTATAATTAAAATTTTAACAAATAATTTATAACTAATTAATTTGCCGAAGTTACTTTAAGTGAAAAAATAAACATTATTTTAATGAAATAATTAATAAAAAACAAATTCAAAATTACTTGATTTGTCACTCTTTGTCCTTTTAAGAATCTAGTATCTAACAAAGTAAAAAGAAGAAAGAAATAATGTTACATTTCTTATGAACATGCTTATCGTAAACTACTTTATTTAATAAATCTTTTATGAAGAAAAATTAAAAAATTATAGAAATACACTAAAACCTCTTTGGATTCTTAATTAGTATTGTGACCATTACAATCCATTATCGAAGAAAAAGAACATTTCGTTATTATTCAGATTCATAAATTTATAGTTGAAGAAACAGATATTAGATAGAGAATCATCACGTAAGACGAAATCAAATCTTAATGAAATGACAGAACTGCGTCGACGGACAAGTGTCGAAACAGGGAAATGGCAGACGACGAAGTGTCCGTAAAACGTAAATTTAACCTAATGTCATACATAGACGGGACCTTGATTGTCATTGTCGTCCAAGCTGATACGACTAGGATACGCGGGACCACCGCCGTCGTCGAAAAAACGCCTGAACGTAAATTCAAAGAAACCGTGAAACGGCTTCCCGTTATCCAGCAATTCGTCCGATTTGTTCGAGTCTGATGATTCAGAATTGCGCAGTTTATCGGGATCCACAGGATCAAAATTGCTCGTATCAGTTGGATATTCAATACGAGGTATATGCGGGGCCATTTGGCGCCGTAATCCCTTCTCGAAGTCGATACTCGCGAAGAATGGGTGATTTTTCACCTCATTCGCATTTTTACCTAAGCGACGATCAGCGCCAACACAAAGTTTCAAGATTAAATCCATACTTTCCGGTGAAAGATTTGCCTGTTTCGGAATATGAAGCGTTGTCTCCCAGTTAATGACCTGCATAGAAATAAAGAAAAAAAATTTTTATAATATATAAGAAGTATTCCTTTAAGAAATCCTTTTTCTTTGAAAAGCTAATGAAGAATAATTTTTTTTAAAACTTATGCAACAGATTTTCATAATTTTATAAGTTTAATACACATATTGAATTATTTTTGGTAAAAATTAATATACACAGATATATTCATTAATTTCACAATTATTAGCGTTCAAACAAGATACTAAAAAATATGATGTGCAAAATATTCTGGATGATCTGAAATAGAAATCCCAAAAAATTTTTATTTATAAATTGTTGAAAAGCACGTCTTATAAGTTAGCGGAATAAAGTGAGAATCAATTCCAATATTTTTATTTGTTACTCCATTTGTTACTAAAAAGTTGTCAAAAAGTTGCTCTATAAGTTTTCTTAAAAAATAATGTTTAGCTAGAGGAAGATTAAAGCTTGGTTGTTCCACCTTTCAGTAAACTTCAGCTCACTTTCAGTTCACAGTCTGAAAAAATATTTTATTATACTATTTTAAAAAATTTTCGAAGTTAACAACAAGAATATTTAATGAAAAATGGGGAGTTTCATTTAAAAAATTCAACGTAACTTTGTCCTGACCTTGACAATGCCACGTAAGGGGTCTAGCCAATAATACATATTAATATTATATTCCCCTTGAAGTCGAAAAACTTTTGTCTGAAACATACGATCGCTCTGTTACACTTTGTATATCTTAAATAGGTTTTTTATTATTGTATTATTTAACTATAACATTTGTTGCTATTCAAGATATCAAAAAATGTTTTAAACAAAAGTTTTACATTTAAATTACTTCTATTCATCCACGTCAATATTTTTGAAAAATTATTTTAACAAATTTTTATAAATATAAATATAAAAAAAATATATAGGAGAAATCGGGACACCATGAGTC
>NW_017304438.1:448853-452975 GCF_001594115.1 Trachymyrmex septentrionalis | reverse complement strand
ATAATTAAAGCATAATGCATATTTTAAAATTTAATAAGTATATTTAGTAAATATTTATTAGTTTTTAAGAAAACAAAAATATATTTTTTAAGAAATGCCCCATGGGATACCATAAATCACACATAAAATAGTAGGATTAACGGTGCAAGAAATAACGATGACGAAAGTTGATGATAAATCTTTCGCATAAGAACAGAATGGACTAAACTGAGAAGAAAAGTTCTCTATCATTTTACAATTTTCGCAATGGGGGATTAACGAGTTATTAACTTATGAAAATAGCCAAATTCACCTAGACCACCGTCAAATGCAAGCGCGTGACAGAGTAAGAACTGCCTAACGCGCTTCGCTGTCGCTAGGCACGTAATGTCCAGCGATGGCAACTGCCACTTATAAACAATAAACGTACATGCATATATATGTATAGTAAAACGGACTCTTAAGGGGGTATTCTAGTTTGTCGAGTCAAAAAAATCGATTTTTTTTATTGCATTTTCGGAAAGTTGATAGTCTTGAAAATATATTACCAAAGCAGTTCACAGAAATAATGTAAAATAACTGAGTTATTCATTAATATTCTTGAGACTTCATATTAATATTAATATATTAATTCATATTAATATATTAATTCATTTCTTTAAAAAAAATTCCTGAATAATCATGTAATTTTTAGCCTTACAAATAAGAATATCCCCTTAAGTAACAGAGATAAATTTCTCGTTTTCTTCAAGTGAATGAATAGTTCGTATGTCAATCCAGCATGAATGTTTTATAAAAAACGAAGTATTGACTCGATCTATGTGCATTCTGTGTTAATGGGAACGTTTGATATCTAAATTAAATTTATAAGAGGAATGAAAGTTTAATAAACATTTGTTTGAAACTGTACGTGATCCATCGAAATGGAAGTTTCTCTTTTTTCTCAAGCTGCAAATGAAGTTCGAAATGTTTACAAGGTAATTTTGCGGTGCGTGCGTGCATGCGTGCATGCGTGCGTGCGTGCGTGCGTGTGTATGTGTGTGTGAGAGAGAGAGAGAAAGAGAAATGTGATCGCATATGCATGTTCACGCGTATGCAGCTAACTATTTCTTATTATAATTTGAAAACTAAACTTCGGACAAAATTTTGGCAAAGAAAAAATCGCCCTAATTAAGTCAGGAATATGATATTTAAGGACAAACGTTTATCCTGAATCATCCTGTATATGCATTTACATATATAGTATATAGTAATTTGAATTGAATTATTAAAGCATTGAAGATCTAGCTTTGACCGTTATTTACTTCTGTTTCTTATTGTTGAATTTTCAAATGTACGATCCAGTAAGATTCGTAGTGATAAAATCTTAAAAGATGTAACATCAAGGATATTGTTTGATTTTGATACAGCATATGATATTAGATTGGAGAAAGACTTTTTACAAGTATAAAATATAAAATAAATATAATACAAGTATATAAAAAGATAGAACCCGAATTTATTAAGAAAATTAAGTAATAAATAAAACCGAAAAAAAAGAAGCATTCAAGTCACACGCAGAATCTTTTTCGCTCAGTCATTACCTATATTTAAAATATTCATATATAAAAAAAATTAATCATAGACGGCCAAAACTATACTTTACTGTAAATAAATTTACTGTATATATATATATATATATATATATATATATATATATATTTTTTTTTTATTTATATATATTAAATCTAATACTATACTTATTATTCAATACAATAATAATATATTTATTACTCAATAAAAGCACTAAGCTAAAAATGTGAAGCAATAGAGAAAAGTAATTATTCTAAAGAAAATAAAAGAAGAGGAATGAATATCATTAGAGATAGAAGATCAAGATATTTTGCTCTTGTATAAGAAAAACCACCTCGATATTTAAAAGTACGATGAATAGAATGTGATAATGAAGAATAAAAACGTGTGGTTGCCGATATGGAATTCTTGATTTAAATATAAACAATTACGAAGATGAAATGTTGTAGCGCAAAACGTTAAATTAGATAATATTCACAGATCTAGAATAAAACACTGATGGATATTCAATCATCTGAAAACCTGAAACAATGGTGACAAATGATCGAATTTGGCACCCAATGCGAATCGAAGACATGAGTTTTGAATGTATTGAATCAGATTTCGCATGCGACCAGACAAGTCTGTAAACGATATCGACATAATTAAACAAAAAAGGAAAAAAGTTATATATACAGGATGTCTCGTAAAGATCATAACATACTTAAAGGATACCTCCTGAGATTATTTTAGGACGGACATTTTAATACCAAAATAAGGCTATAATAGTTTTTGAATTAAAAGTATTTAAAATTAGCGAATCCCCTAAAATTGCGCATTCAAGTGTAGTAAATATTAAGAAAAAACTAATTATTACCTATATTTACCTCTTGTTAATATCGATATAAAAATTATGCATGCAAAGATAAAATTAACAGTTCTCATTAATTATTAATATTCATTATATTAAAAAATTATTATAGCCTCAATATCATTTTGATAGCATTAGGATTTTTCTCTCAAAATTATATCAGGAATCTGAAACGTTGTTATGATCTTTACGGAATCTTGTATATCATTCCGCTAACTTTATTTTGGCGGAACCTTATTTTTTAAGAAAACTTACAGAGCAATAAATTTTTTTTCTTTGATAACTTTTTTTAGCAACAAATGAATAAAAATATCAATTAGAATTGATTCTGCTCATTTTGTTCGACTAACATATAAGACGTAGTATAAGCCTCAGAAAAAAAGAACAAGTGAAAAATAACAAAATGACAACAGTTTAAAATTAAAAAATCGGCTTTTCGCATAAAAAATAATTTTTAACAAATAAAAAATTTTAATATTTGAAATTTCAGAAAATCGAATTTTTATAATATTATTATACCTATATTTGTACATCTCTTTTCATAAATAAATTTTTTTTTAAACCCCGCACAAATTTTAGAAAATGGGTTCAAATTGCTTTAAATTTTAATATTTTGTAGTTTATATCAAGTTGATTAAAATTCGTTACGGGCACAAACCTCCAAATGTCTTAGTTTTTGCTCTCTAGGTCCTTCGGAAAGTCTTTATATTGAAAAAATGTACAAAAAAATCAAAATAAATCTTTTTTATTACACTTGTACATGTTCGATGATATGTTAATGATTTTAAATAATAAGAATCTTATTTTAGATCGTGCATGTGAGAACACAATCAATAAACTAAAAGCCTATACCGATCGAAGCTGGATCTTTAATGCTTTTTAAATCATTTCTATGTGAATTTATATACTAAATATGTAATTATTTGAATTACGCGCCGCAATTCCATATACTGATTATTGTATTTCATTTGTGATATTACTAGTTTGATTGCGTTTATAAATTCAAAAAATCATTTCGCCGCGTAGTTTAAATAACTACATATTTAATATATAAATTCACATAGAAATGATTTAAGAAGCATTAAAGATCGAGTTTCGACCGGTATAGGCTTCTAATTTATCGATTGTGTTCTTACATGTACGGTCTAAAATAAGATTCTTATTGTTTATATTACGTCGCCTGAAAAAGACGTTTCCTTATATACATATACAGATTATTGAAGAATATTACTAAGGCAGTCTAAATGCTTAGAATGCTCGTACGGAATACAAGAGATCCGGGGTTCGACTCCTGGTCGAGGCAATATTTTTCGTAATAAATTTATTTACAATTTTTCAGTACATTAACATCTTTCTAATAGGATGCCAGATTGAGCATTAAATTATTAAATTGTTTAATTTATTTTATTTTATTTATGATTTTAGTTTTGCGCTCGTTTTCAGAATTATTCGGAACGAACAATGTGGACGTGACAGGCGTCTCATTCCTATGAGATACTTGATTTACACAAGACCCCTTGCTTCTTGTGATTTTCATAAGTCTTCTTGTCTTTTTTAAAAATTCTAATATGCTTCTTGAAAATTAGAAAATAAGATAAAGCTTTTTTTCTAGAAAGTTTTCTAGAAAGTTTTTATACCTACAATAATATTTTTTTAAATACTGAAAAATAAACTTTTTCCGTGATATTAAGTCCGATAATTTTTTCCGTGGCATATACATA
>NW_017304438.1:440401-448753 GCF_001594115.1 Trachymyrmex septentrionalis | reverse complement strand
TATATATATATATATATATACACAGCATATATTCATAATATATTGTATAGTATTTATAATTAATGTTGATAACAAAAATTTATTTGGATTATTTTTTCGTATAAGATATGTTATGAACTTCTGAAGATCCTAGAGCAAAAACTAAAGCATTTAGAGGTTTGTGACCGTGAGGACTTTTAATTAGCTTGACATGAGTTACAAAGTATTAAAAGGACTCCGCACAAACTTTATGGAAATTGGATTTCGATGAAATTGGCTGAAAATTTGATATGTTGTAGATCTTGTCGTCCTAATGAAAAGTCTTTACAAGCACGACTCCCTATAATGAACTGTTTGAACTCTATAATATCTTACTTTTCGAAACTGGCTAATATTACAATATCTCATTTTCAACAAGTATGGTGCATTCTTACATCATTATTTGCACTTTCTGTGTATATTTTTAAATAAAGAGCTATAAGAATAACATTGACTTGATTGTCTCTCACAAATCGTAGTGCTTGATTATGTGAGTCCCCTCGCCTAGAAAGTAGTAACTGAAAGTACTTATTTGATAACAAAAAAATTCAACTTAAAATCAAATCAGTTTAAAACGTATATAAATAATCACATATGATCAAAAAGTTTTTAATGAAACAAAAATATTTTGGTACGCTTAAAAATATAGTGTAATTAAAAACGTTGCCTCTTGTTCTTAGTGAAAAGCAAAACATAATTGAATGGAAATCTCAGTTATCAATCCTATTTAACTGACATGAATAAATCGCAGAAGTTCGGACACGATCCTTCGGGGACGCTCGCAAAGACTCGCTGCGTACAAGTCAAGTGCTCGCTGAAATGAGATAGTAACATTTCAACTGGCATATGCATAACTTTCTTCGTGCACAACACGTGATTGTGCCTAAACTTTCACACCATAGACATGAAGCAACATACACAGTTGCATTAACTTCCCAGCAAACGAGAATAAATTGAAATGGATTAAAATGGATTCAAATTTTCAGAAATACGGATTCATGAATCTTAAAATAAATCCTTTTCAATCCTGAATGCATTTTTATTCATTTATAGGAATTGAATAGAGCATATCTCTATGTCTTTCAATCTAAAAATAATATTAGCATTTTCTGTGCATCGTGAATACTACTCAATTCAGAATTGTAAAGTAGAAAGTACAGTTATTTTCATTCAGTTAGATTTAAAATAATATCAGCCATTTCTGTGCAACGTGAATACTGTTCAATTCAATATTCTGAATATGAAATGCAGTTTTTCAATCTAATTAAATAAAAAAAGTTTTTATTTAAAAATGAACCATAAATGCTACTTAAATTATTCAAAATTATAAGTCAAAAATTTTTTGTTTTAATCCAACTAAGTTCAAAAAAGTTGTAACGTAAAAATAATTGAGTTAAGTTCTTTTGTTTCTCTTTAATTAAAAGTAAAATGAATGATCGATGTGAACATTCGCAAACCAAGTTGAACACAGAATATTACGCTGATCTCGGTGTGCGACATCGGCTAAACAAGATTAGATTATCCAACACTTATCCAATGTTGTCTCATAGTAATGTAAATTGTTTATATTTTATTATATCTGTTAAATGATGATATTTTTATTATATCTATATAATTTCGTGCGCAGATTTAGGTGGTTGTAATTGAAGTAGAGAGAACGAATAACACATTTATGGTATCAATTGAAGAAATGTAGCAGGTAACGTAGAAGATTCATAATCCACAGATTCTAGGTTCGAATCCCATTAAGATGCGTTTTTTAATACCAATTTGAAGTAGTTAATTTCAGGTATAATTATTATAAATGTCTGAGGAATAAAATTTGTAACCTTTAAACATGAATGTTTTTTTTTTTCGAATATTAAACTAGAGAGAGAGTGTCAGCTTAGATCCAATTCATTTTAATCCATTCAATTCATTTTCATAGATTTAAAGTACGCATTAAAAAAATTTTAATCCATTTTAATCCATTCTCGTTTACTGGGTTAAATCTACAATCAGATTATCAACCTCAAGTCAATATCTTTATAGTTTTTTATGTAAAAATATTCATATAAAGTGCAAAATAATGACGTAGGAACGCACTGTACTTATTGAAAATAAGATATTGTATTATTAACCAATTTCGAAAAATGATCTCGTTGAGGTCAAACTGACTTTTCATCGGAACGACAAGATCTGCAACATATCAAATTTTCAGTCAATTCCACCGAAATTCAATTTCCATAAGGTTTGTAGGGTATCCTTTGAAATAATTTGATCGAAACTCTTTTCCCATAAGATTTGTTGATAAGGTTCTTTGTTGTTTCAGATCATTCAGAAACTGAAATTTCATGCACATCGCGATTTTATAGTGTCTCATTTGAAGTTAATAACTACAAAATGAAACTATACAAATGAAAATATACATAAACCAAGCTTTACTGAAGATAATTTAACATATATGTTATACAATAAATCTAAAAGTCTATGAAGAACACTGTATAGACTTTACAAAAGAGATTCCTAGAAATTCTATTATTTCTTAATTTCATTCCTAAAAATGTATTTTTATTAGATTTCCAAAGATAAAAAGAATTCCTTAATATGT
Source organism: Trachymyrmex septentrionalis (assembly GCF_001594115.1). Taxonomy (NCBI): domain Eukaryota; kingdom Metazoa; phylum Arthropoda; class Insecta; order Hymenoptera; family Formicidae; genus Trachymyrmex; species Trachymyrmex septentrionalis. Next base: position 446,145 of record NW_017304438.1, on the reverse strand, counting down.
TTTAAATATTTAATAATTTAAATATTAAATTTTTTTAAAGATATTTAAAATGAATAATCATCTGATACTTTATTATTATTAGTATAGATATTATATAATAAAAAATTATACATACCTTATATTGAGTTTCAGCAGGAGTATTGGCAAGAAATGGTGGAGAACCAACTAACATTTCATACAAGATTACTCCTACACTCCACCAATCACATAACTGTGTATATCCTGTACGTTGTAGGACCTCCGGCGCGATATAATTCGGTGTTCCAACCAGAGAATGTGCTAAGCATCTCTGATGTTCTCTGTGTCTTCTACGTTCTAATGGCTTTAACTGTATGCATTGACATTCGTTGTTCCAATCATCAGCTGGATCCATTGAGTCTTGTTTACCATGGCCTTGAATCACAAGAAGACATATTAATTTATTTTATACATCTTAAAATACATTTTTAAAGCGTTAACTAAAATCTTATCACAACATTCCCTGAGTTCTCAGATTTTTCAAATATTTTAAAATTAGATGAGAATTTTTTTAATGCAAGTTTGTGAAATAAATTGGAATACGCAACATAAACAAACTATACACTGAAAATTAATTAAAAATAGGAATTCCATAATTTATTTCGTGATATCTATTTTTGTTTTCAATTGAGAACCGCGAAATCTATAGAACAGTAAAGGGAAGAACTCACTACAAATATATAATATCAGTAAACTATTCTTTTCTGTTATATTGTCTTCTAATGTCTAATTTTTTTTTTAATTTATGAAACACAGGAATATAATAAAATAATGTCATATTTATCGCTGACCGATTGTCAGCATTTTGCATTATTTTATTTAAAAAAAGAGATAAAAAAGCAATAGATTTGTTCGCATTGCTTGCACTTTTTGCATTTACAAAGGCTGCGTCCATTTAACGCTCATAATGCTCGTGAGTATCATTTGTCCTTGTTTAACATTTGATAAACGACAAGGATGAAATGATTCTACGAGTCTTATGAGCATTAAGTTGAACGCAGCCAAAGAGAAAACAAAGTACATTCTTCTCACGGATTTCGATCTCCTTCAGTATGATAAATCTACACCGAAAATAAATTCTGCCATGCCCGAACATTTTATTAAATGAGCCTTGTAATAATATTTTTAATATGTGAAAAGTCTCCACACTAATTATATAGAAAATTGAATCTCGATGAAAAGAATTTTTATATATAATGTAGCTTATGTGACGAATAAAAGATATAAATACAAAGCTCATTTATAATAATATATATAGTTTTTAAGCTATATATCAAAGGTGTATCAAAGGCATAAAACTTATACTTATGCATAAAACACTTTTGATATTACAGCTCAAAAATTATCTATTATTAATTATTTTATTAATTATATTATTATACCTATATACTTTTATAGATTATATATGACTCATATCATCGAATTCCAATTTTCTTGTATGATTAGTACAGGTTCCTTTTAGTATTAAAAAATACAGTATATAAAAAAAATTATTAAAAAATACTATTAAGAGGTTCATTTAACAAAACGCTCGGATACGACAATATTTATTTTCGGTGAAGATTTATCATACTGAAGATCAAAATTCGTGAAGAATCCATTGTCTCCGCATTTTCGCGGAGACAATAGATTTCTTCATGAATTTTCGTTTTCTCTCTCTTTAATATTCGAACATATATTTATCTCGTTTTAAATGCAACATTTTTTCCCAATTTTAAGCAACATGAATAGACCTAATATTTTCAGAAAAAAATAGAATTTAAATTTAAAAGCAAATTTAAAAGTAAAATTTTAAAAACTTCTCTGACAAGTTTCTCATTGAGTTATCTCTAATTTGGTTCATGTAGTGTTTTTTATTTAGTATAATATTTGCAATATAGAATAACGTCAAAAGGAATTTGCGAAATAAATTTCAAATTATGATGTACCATTTTTTGTTCAGTGAAAATTGGAAAATCTGTAAATTAATTATGTAAGTATTTACCTATTGATAATTTAATATAGATTTTTTAAATAAAAAAAATCTTATACAATAATCAAATTTTTTGACCATTCAATCAATATACTAGTATTATTCACAGAAGTGAAAATCATTTTTCCCTTCAGAAAAGATAAGAAGGCCATTAGATCGTAAAAAATAAAAAAAATTCTAGTAAAGTTCTTTTTTTCACAGCTCTAGCAAGAGCTAGACCCTCTCTTCAATTATATTGTTTTTCTCTCGTCATCATCATATTCTCTCGAAATGCGTTTATGGAAGACAGAAAATTGAAATTTAATTTGAAAAGAAATTTAAATAAAATAAAATTCGATTGTGTTTTACTTATCCATTATTTGGGATATACTATGGAATACTTTATATTCAATAAAAAATGAAATTTTTCTCTAAAATCACAATAAAAAAATCGAAAAAAAGATCAAAATTGATGGTGTTCACTCGATTTACGATTTATATGAGGATTTACAGATTTTTCAACTTTCATTAAAAAAAAAAAAAAAATTAACTTGAAATTCATTCTACACAAAATTCCTTTTTTATGTAATTCTATATTGCAAGTACTAAATAAAAAAACATTACACATCGAAGACACCCCAATAAGAAACGTTACTTGTGAGTACCAATAAAATTACATAAAAATCAAATTTTTAAGGATAAAAAAAAGAAATTTTCTGAAAATTACAAATTTTGCCAGATAATAAATATCCCCTAGCTGTGAGTCTATTTTAAATCAACACTTAAATTCGAATATAGAAATGACTGAAAATTTCTTACCGTTTTGTTGGTAATATTTAGAATTGTGAGTCCAACGAAATCCTGTACAGAGGCCAAAGTCAGTCAATTTGATATGTCCATCGCGATCGATTAAAATGTTATCCGGTTTAATGTCCCTATGAATGAATCCCATCTTGTGAACACTTTCAACTGCGCACGTGAGCTCGGCGATATAGAATCTCGCCAATGACTCCTTGAAAATGCCAAGTTTAATAAGTAGTGACATCAAGTCCCCGCCAGGTATATAATCCATTACAAAATATAGATTATCTTTATCCTGAAATGAGTAATAGAGCTTGACGACCCACTCATTATCAGCTTCCGCCAATATATCACGCTCGGCCTTCACATGAGCAACTTGATTGCGATTTAATACGTCGGCTTTCCTCAAAGTCTTCATCGCATAAAACTGGTTGGTATCGAGTTTTCTCACGAGTGTAACTTCGCCGAATGCACCAACGCCGATCGGCTTGATCTTCGTGAACATCGATTTATCCATTTTCGCCCGTTTTAATCTAATGTAGTTGGATTCCTTTTGTGACAACATCTTCCTCATCATGCATTGCGCTTCTGCACTCAGACCGATCTTCGCCATCTCTGTCTCCAATTGCATACGCCGATACAGTCGCTGCTTGTGCGACTTGAGTATATTCTCCACGTGCTGCTCCATGAAGAATTTAAAAGCCTGGGGAGAGTAATTTCTCACCTTACAATCCCTGCGCTCCTCTTCCTTCTCTATACTCATGGTCTTGCGCTCGGGTATAGGAGATTGATGCTTAATTTTATAGGACGAGGGTGTACCACCACTGCCGTCACCTTTGGTGCTATTACCACTCTTGGTACTAACAACAGTGCCCTCGAGCAAGGACGAATGATTGTTGTTGTTGTTCCTTGTGGATACGGAAGTCGAGGCAACTGGTGGCAATGGTGGCGCATCCATGTGTTGACAGTTATCAGCCGGCGAATATTTTCTCTGAAGTGGCGGATGATGGGCAACGGGAGACGTTCGCGATGCGCTGCCACTCTCTATCGTGGAGGAAATAATTGCAGTATCTTCAGTAGGAGTGCTGTAAGGTGGTGGCGGCAACGGATGATGCATACCACGCTGCGCCGCTAATGCTTGCATCGTCGTGGCGTAACTCGGTGGTTCTGTTGTCGGTATACCGACGGGTGACGAGTTATTCACAGGCGGATAAGCGGGCGGTGGTTGTTGTTGCTTCTGCTGAATGGATGATGCATAAGAAGGAGGCGGAGGCGGCGTGTTACTAGTAGTGGAGATTGACTGAGGTGCAGTGGGAGCGATAGCAGTCTGCAACACTGGTTTTTGCACTTGTGTACTTTTCACCGATTGCATAATAATTGGTGGCTGCGTCTTCGCCTGTCGCGCACCCCATGCTTGTAACGGTGTCGGCCGTGCCATCGACGTCTGCGTAGTACTAGGTGATATCGTAGATACGGTGATGGGACTGGGTGTACCAGTAGATGTCGGACCTGAATAGATGCCCGATGATGGACTTTTACGATAATCCTGCTGTGATTGTGTAGGGCTCTGCCGATTTTGCATGGAAACGCTGTAAGAAGGCGGCTGTACAGATTGACCGGACGATGAGGACGGAACTATAGGATATGGTGGCGGAGGTTCGACTTGGGTATTTGCATTGTTATTGCTCGTCTGATAAATACTGAGAGCTTGCATTTGCTGTGTCAGTTGCTGCTGCACCTGCGGACCATTTTGTACAATCATCGGCTGACGACTGCTCGAATTGTTAGCGTTCGCCACCGGACTAGTGCCGCGTTGCGGTGGATTTACTGACGTTGATGTGGCGCCGGCCGTGCCGGGTGCCGTTGTTGTCGATCTCGTCGGCACGACCGGCGCAGGTGACATCCGCTTGAGCATCTGCTGCATATTGGAAGGCACATTGGACTGATTGTATGGTGCGTGAGGTGGCGGTGGTGGCGGTGGCGTGGAACTACATCTAGGTGGCGGCGGCGGTGGCGGTTCGCGATCCACGAAATTACTAGGCGAGTACTGGCGACTCAACTGTGGATGCGTGCTGAGTTCCGTGAGACGTGGACTATCGGATCGCGAGCTACCTGCTCCACTGTCCAATGCAGGACTGCCACGTTGCAGGTTCAATTCCCTCTCGAGACTCGGCTTCCTGATAAGTTTGGTATTGAGTTTGCCGAGTCCATTTAGAGATTCTCCTTGAGCCTGCTTCAAATACTCTATTGCCGCATCTAATCGCCATCCCGCAAATTTCAAGGCACGCAATCCTATTTCCTATAAAAGCAATTGCGATGGTAAGTCATTGATATCTAAGTCTTTATCTTTTTGTTGTTAATATATCCATATATATCCGTTAATACATTCGTTTTATTTTCAATTCATAGCATTTTTCTGAAACGAGATGAATGTTATTTCAGAGTTAAAGGAAGAGCAAAAACTCTGAACTAAACGCGAGTGAAATAAAAGATATATACGATAATCGATTGATCTCTGTAAGAACAAAGCTGTTACTCGTTTTACCTCCGAATATCCCATAGCTAGTAGTTGTCCTAACGCTTGTCGTTGATCTGCTTTATCAGCGGTAGAACCGGAGGCGCCAGAGAGCCCGCTGAGACCTGAGGCAGAGCTAATGCCACTGGTCGTGGATACGGTAGAGATAGTGCTAGCGGCGCTGGAACCCACCTCACCAGCCCCGCCAATATTCGCAAATGGTAGTAATGAGTTGCGAATCTCAGCTAAAGCCTTTTGGTGGTATCCAGAGCCGCGAGTGCTCGATTTGCTGGCAGCGGGCGGATTCATAGTGGCCCATGCTAGGCCCTCTGGGACCTAGTTTTAATCTGGCTGTGACACATGCGAATATATCTGCAATACATAAAACAGTGATATTTTTACACCAAATTTTATTGCACTTCTTCACATTGATGCGTTCTAAAGGCTATTATACAAAAA
>NW_017304438.1:429908-440301 GCF_001594115.1 Trachymyrmex septentrionalis | reverse complement strand
TCATCAAAAATATGATATTTCTTAACAACAAATATTTTACTAATTAAGATAACTAGTGTTTATGTTATATTTTTACAATATTGTAACTTCATGTATAGTAGTATCTAATGCGCATCAGTGCAAAGTGGTAGAATTCTTTATTAGTTGCAATATCCTGAGACTAAAATAAATTTTCTCTAGAAATTTATAGAAGCAAATGGAAAAAATATGTCACACAAATAAATTTATTTAATTTTTTAATTCAAAAAAATAAGAAAATAATAAGTTAGTTTGAAAAAATCCTAAGAATAAAAAATAAGTTTTCCTGAAAATGTTAAGAATTACCTACATAACATACTATTTATATTTAAATTACATCTTACTATCTTATACCTCTTATAAAATTAAAAATACAAGTTTGAGAGAGAGAGAGAGAGAGAGAGAGAGAGAGAGAGAGAGAGAGAGAGAGAGAGAGTAAAATCCAGCAAAGAGCAAAATTTGTATTTCATGATACAAAAAAGATATATATATAGAACCTAAAATTTACTTTAAAACTTATTTATTAATAAATTTATTTGAAATTAAGTTTTAAGTATAATATATATTAAAGTACAAAACACAGAAATTGGACTATGTTTTTCAAACGTATTTAAGAAAACAAAAGGAAGTAATAATAGAGTTCACTTGAGCTATTATTGCACTATATTTCAAGAATATTGAGATCTCAGATATCGTCGCAAAAAAATAAATTTTAGAAACCAATAAATTATGAATTTTTCCGTTAAAATGACCTAGTTAGTTAACTTTCCTAAATTTAATCTCTCTTTCTTACATACACACACACCATACACACACAGTTCTTTACTTTATGAGCATTATGTCGTTGATTTACTATTTTCTTTAAATCATTAGGTTTGGTTTTACAAAAAAAGGCTAGTTATTAATATGATTTGATTTCTTATCATCAATTTTTTTTTTAAGTAATTCAAGTTGAGATGACTTCAAGTGTTTCCTAATAAATACCGTACCTTCAAGCATTTCGTAGCTACCTTAACTCCTTATCTTTTTTTCTCTTCAATGTCCGAATATGGCTATGTTTCAAAATTCATTACCAGTGCTAAAAACCTACATTCTGTTCAATGAGAGAATGATCTCGGATCGGACGAAAACTTGTCCGTTGTGCGCAGATCTTCATAGCGTTGTACAGCGTTACATTTCCAGCAAACGAGAATGGATTGAAATGAATTGAAATGGATTCAGATTTTCAGAAATATGGATTCATGAATGTTACAATAAATTCTTTTCAATCCTGAATGCATTTTTATTCGTTTATAGGAATTGCATGGAGCATATCTCTATGCTTTCAATCTAAAAGTAATATTAGCTTTTTCTGTGCATTGTGAATACTGTTCAATTTAAAATTTTGAATAGGAAATGCAGTTTTTTAATCCAATTGAATCTAATTGAATCCAATTGAATCCAATTAAATCCAAAAAAAGTATTTCGCTATTTAAAATATGCATTAGAAAAAAATTTCAATCCATTTTAATCCATTCTCGTTTGCTGGGTTGCCTGCTATGCGCAAACCGAGGTCATTCTCTCGTTGTATATATATATATATATATATATATATATATCGGTTTGCGCATAGCAGGCAATGTAATGTTTTTGTATGTGTCATGGGTTTTAGGGCCATGGCATACAAAAAAATTTAAACAGTAAAACGTAAGCCGTAAACAATCAGGCTAAGTCCACAACCTTGCTTTAAGAGATCGTAAGTCATAAGCTGAAAGTTAATGACGATATATCGGTCACAGAATTTATGCTTTTAGGCAAAGAATTGGGTTTAGTTCAATTCGCTTAAGCCTAAAGGTTAAAACTTAAAGATTGCACAGTTTAAAGACAGAAATTATTGTTACTTAATCTCTTTCGACTTATGACTTAAGGCCTCTTAAAGCAAAGTTGTGAATCGAGACTAATTTTTCATTTTCGGTAAAAGCGGACTTTGTGCTTAAATATTCGGTATAAATTAAATACATACATATCCAATTCAGCGCGTCGAAATCTTATTAACAATCATTATGAACAGAACTAGAGAAATTATATGTCATACATAATATCATATATTAAATTGACAAGCAATAATATTAATTTAATAATATTGTAGTCAGAAAAAGTATATTTCTTAAATATTCCCAGATAGCCAAATATCTGCAGTCTTCTAGCAGACTGTCAGCAGGTTCGAGCAGAAAATGACGGCAGTCTGCCATCAACTGCGTTCGTATTAGGCTTGTGTTCTGTTAACATCGCCTGTCGACATAATGTGAAGGCAAATTGTTGGCAGAAACTGAGCAGATCCTGCCGACATTATCTGACGCTTGCAGATTCTGTTACATTTTTTCTAGCAGTCTGTCAACAGTATTATGTACATCTAATTCTGTTGTCATTTTGTTGACATAGTGTGCAGCAGATATTTAAAAAATCTGCTTTCTACAAACTTGGCTATTTAGATTTATTACAAAAACGTATTTCTATAACTCAAATCTTATTGATTAATTATCACTTAACTGTTCTTTTTTTCTTTTGTCTATCATAAATTACATTTTACTCACATCACTCATTACGCTCGCAATATACTTACAATTCCTACAATTCGCCTAGCCTGACTAATGTTTGTTCTCGGACACATTAAAGATTAAAACACAATATTTGACAATGTTTAATTCATAACAAATATAAAATATCAAAGAAATAAAATAATAATTTAAAAAGAGAAAATATTAAAAACGCACAGACAATCGCGTTTAAACTGTAAAATTTTTAATAATTTAATAATGCTTATCTCTTAGTCTTTAAATTCGCAGTTACAGTTATTCTCCTTGCCATGGTCTCATATTAAAAGACCGTTAAACATCTTGATAGATTTTATGTGTATTAAGGTGCCTTTTTTCATCCGATACGATATATCTATCATTTCTTAAATACTTAATAAATGAATAAGGTGCTTTAAATTGCAGAATTAATTTTTTAGAAACTCTTGGCGTGTCAAAATTTTTAAGCATAACTAAATCACTTTCTTTGTACTTACGTAAATATTTTCTTTTTTGATTAAATAGGTCCTTATTACGTCTTTGTAATTAAATTATCTTATCAGTAACTCCAAACTCGAAATCTAATTGATTCTAAATTACATTTTTCAACGTTTTCTTTATTGCTATCATTATTTATATTTTCATGCAAATACGTTGCTATTTCATCTATAACTTTATCTCATTGTTTAATACCAAATAAAATTTTGCTAGGAGTTTCTCCAGTACCTTTATTTATTGTATTATTAAATGCGTATTCAACTTCTCTTAATACCAGTATTTGTCTGTATTATCAACTAATTTAACTAACATTTTGGCGTAAGTGTTTGATTAATTCTTTCAACCTGTCCATTAGTTTAACGAGAACTGGTTGTATTATTAATAAATATGTTTTATATCATTTTACACAACGAAATTGCGAAATTCTTAGAATGTAAAAGCAGTACCTTACTAAAATATTGCTTATCCAATTAAGCGCACATGATGTATACGAGAACTTGGGCTTCTATTCTCGAAAAATATCGCATATAAAAAACTAGGGAAATACTATAATATGCGATATTTTTCAAGAATAAGAGCCCTGATCTATATTCTATAATATAATCAAAATTTTGCATTGCTACCAAATTATCCGAGAATTCACATCTTTTTTATTAAATGTTAGCTTTAATACTTCATAACCAGTTATAATTTTAAGCTATATTTCTTGCAAATATATATATATAGATACGAAAATGATATAACGCGTAAATTATTGCCAGAGTTTCTAGTTCAAAACTATGGTAACAAGTTTCATTTTCTGTGATCCGTTTAGAAAAATAAAAAATAGAGTAAAGTTTACAATCTTTTTTTCTGCATTAATATAGTACCATATCCCAAAATACTCGCGTTGCAATATAATTCAGTTTTATTCTTAGGACTAAAAACTGTTAAAATTGAATTAGAAACTAACTTAGTTTTAATTTCTCCGAATGCCTTTGTATCAAAAGTAAATGCAGTGTTTGCCTTCTTTAATATTTCGTATAACAGTTTAGCTGTAATTGCAAAGTTTTCAATAAATTTTCTAAAACAAAAGCTTAATTCAATAAAACTTTACATATCGCGTACATTTTTAAGAAGTGGAAAATTTTCTATTGTGGATATTCCTTCCACTGTAGGTTTACCATCTTTATAATTATATCATAAGATATTCTATCTTAGCACATAAAAATTTATATTTTTCAATTTTAATCCCATGTTATTTTGTACTCTAATAATCGAAACACTTTAATAACTCAAAACGATACTCTAACGTCTTTGATATCACAAGTATATCATCCAAACCGAAATATTCTCATTATTAATTAATTCCTTGAACACTTCATAAACGAATTGTTGAAATCTAGCGGAATCTACTTTTAGACCAAAAGGTATTCTAAGAAATTCATATTGTTTAAATGGCGTACAAAAGCTTCATATTGTCCAAATTTATATTGTTCAAATGGCTTACAAAAGCTATATATTTTATCGATTCTAGAAACATATGTATTGTATATATAAACAACATTACATAAAGAAAAAAAATTACGTAAATCTAAATGTATAAATAATGTTTTATTATCTATATATAAAAGTGCTAATTGATCTTCAATTATCGGATAATTATATCCCGTGCTAACTTCTTATTTAAAGTACGATAATAACGCACAATCGGTAATTGATTATTTTTCTTTCTTACTTATAAAATTATTAGGAACGCATATTCCGAATTACTAACACTTATAATTTTTTTCTATTCCCAATTATTCAAAATAACATATAATTTCTCTTTTTCAAAATAAGACAATCTTCTGGGTTAAAAATAAAAAGTAAATCTTTAACTATTAATTGTAATTCGATCTTAATCTCTGAAAATTCTGGTCGTTCAGGCAATAATTTTCATAAAACATCTGATTCAACTTTGTCTTGTCGCAATTTGAAATCTCATTATTAATTTGTAAAGTTTCTGTAATATTTTGTTTCTGTAAACACCATGCCATAACAAACGCCTAATCTCGGAAATATTAAATATTAAAAAACAGAAAAACAGCCTCAACTTAGAGACAGATACGAAGGGACTTTACAAAGCGTACATACCGATAATAAACAAATTAAGACTTTGCAGTACTAAGATCATGTTTTACACGTTGTAATATATCAGTTAGTATCAGACCGTCACAGCAGTCACATTATATAAATTCATACATTTTTATCTTTAATTTTTTTACTAGTAATTTTATAAATTTATACATCTTTAATCTTTAACTTTTTGACTAGTAATTTTATATATTTATACAATTTTAATCTTTAACTTGGTGACTAATAGTTTTAATAATTTCACATATATTTGACCTTATAATTAATAGTGACTGATATAAGCAATTTTACATCTTATCTACATCATACGTTAGAAGAATGTAAGACCATAACGGTGAGCTCTTTAATATAGTAATGAAATTATTTGTAATCTGTACTTAAAAGATTATAACTTATAGATAATCGTAAAAATTTTTTATCAATCGGTCGTTCAATCGATTGCGAGTAATTCGTTTTCACCCTCCGTCTATGGTGTTACATCGGATTCACATAAGATACGGATTACATATATTTATAAGAATATTTCAATGCGTTTTTTATACCCTTTAATGACTTAATAGTGACTATTCAAAATACTGACAATCTGACTTTTTCACTACGTTTTTGCTCTGTGAATTTATGATATCTGATGATGGCACAATTATGATGCCAAAACATGTCATGTAATACAATGTAATGTTAAATTTTTTAATTAAATTTATATTTTATATTAATTTATCAGAATGTTAAAATTTTAAACGTTTATTACACATATCTATACTCAAATTTGACTTTAATTTGTCCTTCTATATTCTTGATATTTCTGTAAACAAATATCAATATCTCTAATGATATCATATTCTTCTTTCTTTTCCTCCAGTTAAGATCAAATTAAATGATTTAAGTACATCATGTCCTAAAACAATATTAGACAACATAGTATTGTTTGGCACCATTTAACAATAAAATTTTTTTTTAATAATTTCATTAATAGTAATTTGCTCTGATTGTATCTAAAATAATTAATTTCAAATTATTAATTCCTGCAAATTTATTATAATAATCAGACCTATCTATCAATTCATAATTTTTAACATACTTCTTTTTAATGAAACTAATAGAACTTTCAGTATCTAACAAAGCAATTTAACTGTAAATCATAACATAAATTATTGTCGCTTATCTTTAATGAGACGTCTCTTCTAAAATCTTCTTCCACTACGTGCTCGATATAGTGGAGTTCCATTCCATCTTTATAATCTTCTTTTTTACGACACTATTTCACCTGATGTGAAATAACTCCTAACTCTCCACATTTATAACAAAATCTTCGCTCTTGTTTAGAGTATTTGCAATCTTTAAATGCCCAAACTTATTGAAATTAAAACGAGCATTTTTTGGAACATAATCATTTCGATCTTCTTGTTTTGCTCGTGATGTCTTTGTTTCTAGTCCCATCTTGTCATCCCATTTCTTGAAATGCTTAGCTTCCAAACGAAGTGAAATCTTCTGGAAAGCTTGCAGTAACTGATGTTGAAGGAAAATTCTGCGTTCTCGCATGATTTTGAACTGAAAATCAGTAATGCCATCAATAATATAATCTATTCATTTTATCCTCAGGAAAATTTCTGCTTCACTTGCTTTAATAATTATATCGTAACAGCATTCTGAAAAATTTCTCTGCATACGCCATGCTCTTGTTTCAAATTGTTTCTCAATTCTAACTTATTAGGTAGTTAAGTCAAACATTTCTTTAAGTTTACACAAAAGTTCTTCGCTACTACTGTCTAAATATTCATTGGTTTTATGTAAAACCAACTTTGTACTTTTTCTTCCAAATGTAGAACTATTAAAATTTTAATTATTTTAATTATCATCAAATTCGTAAATGATTCATAATAAATGTATCTGTTTTTTCTATTTAATAAAAGATTAATTGATTCCATTAAAATCATTGTAATTCTCCAATCGCTTTTATATTTATCTTTTTTACATTGTGTTCTTTTTACTTTGTGTTTTACGTTGTACTCACAATGAATGAAGATGCTCATATAATTTCATTTCCACATTTCAATAATTCTATCTTTTTCTCCAAAAGATCGCATAAACTCTATCTCTGACATAGAATTTGAAGTACTTACCTCGATTCGTTGTTTATTTGCATTACTTTTTAAAACTCTTGGGTCTTCTTGTAAAATAATATCTTTTAATCGGTTTGCCTCCTTGAAGATCTTCCGTCAATCCAGTTATTAATTTGATCTATTGTTTGTGGATGCTTCTCTTTTAAGCTTCTCTTGAACTATTTGCAGATCAATGTCTTCAAACATCGACTTCTGATCTCAGCCAATCTGCTACCTCGAAGATCTACCTCCAATAATATAATTATTAATTCATTATTTCCAGAGATGGATAAATCTCATCTCTTTTAATACACCTCAGAGATGGATAAATCCCATCTCTTTTAATACATCTTTTATTGAAGGATCGTGAATTCACTCCATGACACCATTCTGTCTAAATTTTGTTCTTTCTTGTGCAAAATCATAATAGACAATGTAAAAAAAGATGTGTAACTTCCTTGGAATCGTAAGAAATCGTAATCTCTTCAATTTTCACCAATTAACTCTTCATCTTTATCTCACTTTTGAAATATTTGTAGTTAAGAAAAGAGTATTTCTTAGGTATTTGTTTATTATAAGAACATATTTCCATAACTCAAATCTTATTGATTAATTCATGGTGGAATATTAAAAAATTCTAATTCCACCATGGATTAATTTATCGCTTAACTGTCCTGTTTTGTCGTAAATTACACACACATCACTCACATCACTTATCACGCTGACAATATATTTACAATTTCTACAATATTGGTATTAATAAGCATCTTATAAGAAACTTAAACAATTTAATGTCAATAAAATTCTTAAAAACAAACAATTTTAAAATATAATAGTTTATGTCACGTATACTATAGATTTTAAGCACTGACAATGAATTTTATACACAGCCTATATACTTATTTCATTTTAAATGCAACGCGAACAAATTTATAGATACAATCAATACCCGCTCCCTGAGCTTAAATAGCAGTCAAGTGTAATTCTTACTTTTCCAACCAATCACATCTAGCTGCTACTTAACTTCTCTGTGTTACTAGACACATCCATAGGTGCCAAAATTGATGGAATAGACAATCAGTACAGTATGGATAAAGTTACATATAAAAAAATTAATTTCCTCTTTTCTGCTATTTTAGTGTTAATATTTATTTTTGTGGAAAAAAGTAAGAAAAATGAGTTTTTTATAGAAAAATAAAAGTGAGAGATATTTCTAAATAAGTGAAAAGAAGTCGCTCCCATGTCCATAATACAAATCGATATACGAGTTTCATGGACAATTGTATAGTTGTATTGACGAGCCAAATTATAAAGTGCAAATAGTTATATTTATGACTAGTGTCTTATACATCAGGTACTCGTATTAGTTATTAATTTATAATTACAGTTTTACTATAAGTAGTTAATGAGTTGAAGAAATAAATATGTTTAAATCATATCACTATTAGAACCATTTATAATAAATATCAATTCTAATACAAGTAATTAGTATCTGAGTATCGACCATGTAACTTTTTCTCTAGAGCAGCAAAAAAGTGACTATTTATGTGTGTGTGTGTGTGTGTGTACATATATACATATATATATATACATATATATATATACATATATATATATATACATACAAAAAAATTTTATTCACGCTTCCGCCCTAGGGAAAAATTACACGATTGACCCCCCCTGTTCTTATTATTATAGCTGTCAATACAAAATTGTGAGAGACAAAAAGATAATTTTAATATATCTAACACAAATAAGCAAAGAAGATATTAGGTCAAAACAAATTTTGATACCTAATAATATTTTTGCGTGAACCTACAATTTTCAGTTTAATTTTAATATATTTATTTAGAAATATATATAGGACAAGGCTAAATTGAATCTTGACAAGTGTAAGTCTAGTTTCAAAGCGCATAGTCCTACTTATGAGAAGAGATAATGCTTACAACACAAAGATCACTGTCAGTTAGCTCTGCCACGGATTCTGCCCAGCGTCATGGCTGAATAGATGGTGTGTAACTAGTTCAATTCACAACACGCTCTGACACTCAGGGTCACTTTTATTCGAACGTCATATACAACAACGTCGTATCACAACAGTACGGAGTTACGAACGACGAAATAACGATTAATAGCGACAAGCATAAGAATATATAGACGAGGAATACGAAATCGACACAGCGAACTCATCCGAGTGACAAGTGCTTTACGACGTCGTGAAGAGAAATCTTCATCGGATTTCCACCTCACAAGGGTGCTGATGAAAGGCACGGTGGCAAGGAAACGGTGAACATCTCCCGCGGCCGATTTTCGGCATCTTCGCGCCGCGCGCGCGCATGGAGAGGACAATCGATAGGCAGCTAACCTCCAATGAACGGATGGTCCCCGTCCCGCTGATAATACTGGTACCGAGAGAGAGATGACGGCGACCGACGACGACAAAGTCTAGTGTCGCACACATGCGCGCGCGCGCGCGCGCGCACGCTCACGCTCGTTTGTTCATGCACCGAGATGTTTATGGTACGGCGATGTGTTGCCACTCGTCGCGGAATTCCACGGGATAGAACTCTCCTGACGAAGCAACGACGGTGATGCGCGCGCGATTGTTAGCATTGGCAGTAGTAGTAGTAGTAGTAGTAGTAGTAGTAATAGTAGTGGTAGTAGTAGTGGTAGTAGTAGTAGTAGTAGTAGTAGTAGTGTAGTAGTAGTAGTAGTAGCAGTAGTAGTAGCAATAGTAATAGCAGCAGCAGTAGTAGTAATAGTACTAGTAGTAGTGATAATAGTAATAGTAGTAGCAGCAGTAGTAATAGTAGTAGTAGTAGCAGTAACAGCAGCAACAGAAGCAGCAACAATAACAGCGGCGGCGGCAGCCGTCCGTCCGAGCATATTCCCGTCGCGCTTTCTTACGTTTGCGCCGCGTGGCGAGCCATGTGACAAATCTGCGATATAGAGCGCGACGAATGTCAGCAATATATTAATCACATGTACCGCCGAAGTATCTTCTGATGCGCGCGATTCATCGAACAGGCGATCGGGGAAGCCTCCTCACGAGCAAGCATGCGGACACGCACATTCATACATACATACATACATACATACACACATATACAC
>NW_017304438.1:423265-429653 GCF_001594115.1 Trachymyrmex septentrionalis | reverse complement strand
CGAGCAAGCATGCGGACACGCACATTCATACATACATATATACATACACACACACATATACACACATACACATATGCGCAACACGCGCGCGCGCACCTTCACCTACACGTGCGTGCGTGTGCGTACGGTCGTTCTCTCTCTCGTGTGCGCGCTCTCACGCACACACCTCCGTCGCGGCCGACTTCAAATTCCGCCAGATTCCGCGGTGCTCGCGAGAGAACTCGCGATTCACACGCGCGACAACAAAGGCAGACACGGCCGTAAATTACTTAACTAACTGGCAGCCATTTTGAAGTGCCACATTCCTACATGCGATGACTTGGACGCTCTCTCGTAACAGTCGTAATTTACGATATACGAGCAATTACTTGTGCGATCTATGCATAATGGTACAGAAGGAAATTCCTCTCTATCATCATTTCTCTGGTATAGACGCCTATCATGGCCTATCGCGAGAAAGCCCGCGCTTGCTCGCGCTTCCATACCTTTTATCTTTTATATATGTGGTATGTATATACATTCATTCATACATACATACATACATACATGCGCGCACGCGCGCGCACACACACACACACACCGCCGTACCAGCGTTACAAATCCTTAACGTGCGCTTTCATGCCTTCTTATTCTCTCTCATGCCGTCTCATTCCTTCCCCGATATTCGTGTAACTCGTGCAACTTCGTGTTTAAGGCATTTGTGACGCCATGTGTACGTATTCATACATACACATGTATTTGTACATGTATGTACATACATATTCTGAGCAATTCTGAGATATTACCTTATTCTCAAAAAATATCGCATATCCTAAGAAAATTGATATGTACATAATGCGTATACTACATGGTACTATTTTGTACATTTTTGTATGCGATATTTTTTGAGAATACCTCTTGTAATATCACATTGGTTGAGGATTAGTATTTGGTGACGAGTAATGACGAGACATTGGAACAACGACTGCTAAAGGTGTCATCTCATGAGACGCTGAAAAGCAGCTGTTAGCCGTGGCGCCTGTGGGATGAGCATGATCACGTGATATCAACTTCAACGCTAGTAAGGCCTGGTCTACAATCAGTCGAGAGACGTTGTCGTATGTTGTGTGCATGCGCATAAGCTTCATTTTTCGTGTCGGTTGTCGATGTCGGCTGCTGGGCGTCGTTTGGATTGGTCAGGTCCCATCTTTTGACTAACAACATCCGACAAACGACAGCCGACTTGATTGTATACGAGGTCTAAAGCCCAAGACACAATGCGAGGGAATAGCGATAACGATAGAAATAACACGATTTCAACCTATCAGAAATCGGATATATCGGAATCAGAGTTGAGTAGTAACTAGTTGAAACATTAAAAGTTAAAAAAAAGTTAATAACTTTTAACTTAATTTGGTTAATTTTAAATGCATTAATTTTTAACTTAATGTAGTTACTTTTAAACTTTAATTTATTAACTTTTTTCAATTAAAAATTTTTCTATCTTAATGCTAATTTTTTTTTCTATAAAGTCTTAAACATTAGAGAATTAATTTAGAAAAAGTTCAATGGTTTTGTGATGAGAGATCTATAATAAGAGTCACACAGGAGTCACATACGGTAGCCAGTTTTTATTGACTCGCTAGGATTTTGTCAATTCCCGCTTATATTTGAATCAAACTCATTTTAGGTATTACAAACGTTATATTTCAGCAACATAAATATGAAATGAGCCTTAGGTGAAGAATTGTTGTAAAATAATATTGCACTTATTTTCTAAATTTTTACATATATTTTTTGTAACATATCTAATCGACATAGTCGTAAACATACATGAACAGTCGTTTTAGAAGTTAAAGAAAGTTAGATAAAGATTAAAGAAAGACAAACAATGCAATTATATACCCTTCTCTCTCGCAAGATTTTGACAAAAACACCTTATGGTGTGACTTATTATATATAAGTAATTTACATATGGATATAAAATTAAATTTGCGTAATAATCTATATTTGTAAAGTATTTGTACAGTTATTTAAAGTAATTTCATTTTAAGAAAAATTAAGACATTCTGATCTTAAAAATAATTTTTTTCAAAATTAACTTTTTTTTAAACTTAAGTTAATTTATTCTTAACTTAACTTTTACAGTCGAGTATTCCCCTGTTACAATTGAACGACAGGGGAAGCTCGACTGTAGTTGGTTCTTACATTCTGATCCGGTTTAAACCCTCGGTGGAAACTAGGCCTATGACGCATTCTCCATTTCTCAGTCGATTTCCGCACCGTGTGATTTCATCCTGAGGCCGATGTCCCATGGAGCATTGTGTTGATTCCGCGAGTTTCATTCCATTGTCAATTTTCGCTCAATTTCTGGGGGATGCCGGCGTCACGATGGAAGTTGTGACTAAGCCCGGATCTTCATATGGACAACAGCGCTTTGACAGACTTCTATATATACTACTAGACTGCTAACTTATTTGAAAAAGTGGCCGCAATTTTAATATAACATTATACGCATGCATCGAGAACTGCTCCGCGTGACCGCGTGTTGTAATCTGTACATGCGCATGCGTCAGCACACTATTTTGACAAGTTAATCTATTTAATAGTATTAAAACCATCAAATACTTATTTTCATAATCCAGCATTATTCTAATTTATAAGAAATTAAATAAGATTACATCTTTTATACATTTTTATTAATATTCAATTGTTTTTCCAATATCTTTACCTTTTTATTTGAACTCTTTCTCTTTCTCAAAAGAAACAAAATTTTTCGTTACGACATCATATCACTTTCATAAGGTTATACGTTTAACATGTGAACAGTTGATGCAAAAGTCATACTGCATTTCTTTAGAAATATTCGTGACGCATGCGCAGAACTACCATACAATTTCGGGGTCCATTTCACATAAGTTTGTCCTAAAAAGACAGTAGTCTAGTAATATATATATACAAGTCTGTGACTTTAATACAGAGCGCTGATTGATGAAAAGCCGATTGTGGGGATAAAATTTACCTTCATTACCCATTTTTCACCAATCAGCGTTCAGTGTCAAAGCGCTGTTGCCCGTATGAGGATTCTAAAGATCCCTTTTTATGCGTAGCACGCTGCGTCAGCAAAAATGTCACGTGATGCCAATTTTTCATAAAGTATTCTGCTGCATGAAAAGAAATAACGGCAACAGCATATGTATTAAAGTTTAACCTCAAATATGTGTCTTTTATTTGCTCAGCTCGAAAATTAATATAAAAAAACTTAAAAAGCTAAAAAACTTGTGATTATATGGTAATTGTTAGTGCAGTTACAATTTAGACAACTATTATTTTAGGTAATTATTTAGAATTTAGAATATCTCTATTACTTTAAGGCCGGTATTCATAGTCGAGTCTTATTTCAAGACCGTTCTAAGTAATGTCTTAAGACGCCAATGCAGCCTTCTGATTGGTTCATGACTTCTTAAGACCGTACTTAAGACAGTCTTGAATATAAGATCTGACTATGAACACTGGCCTGAATCTTAATAAAAATGTACATATTTATTGTATATATTTATTATAAATGTACTCAATTTTCACATTTTTTGTAAATATTATATTTTTGCAAATATTAATATGGGTATTGGGGGTTCACGTTTCAACGCAACAAAAATAACAGAATATGTATTGTTACGTAGACGCCACGATTCTTTTTTTTCGAAAGAGTCGGCTCCACGTCGCGACTATGATTGACGTTTATGATACTAGAGTGGAATCTCTTGATAACGGTCTGAAAGAATTGAAAAGGGGGACCGGACAAGTTCCGCGAAAACTCATAAACGTTAATCGATCGGAAAAGAACTCAACATTAATGTAGAGTTGAAAAGTAGCACACAAGATTGCGAAAGATATCTTAAATATACTTAAGTCATATAATAGTAAAAATCCAAGCTGTCGTCCGAGGCTGATCAACAATTTCATCTTAAGAAAAAACAGGCATCACATCGCGCTAAAAATCGTAAAAAGCATGGGATAACTTAACTGCAAGTGTAATTGGTGTCACGATTTTCTATGTAAAGCACCAATTGATCAGCGTCATTTTAATTTGGTCAATATAATAGCGAATTAGAAACTTTCAGATGTTCATGCGCACTTACGTTTAATGTTTTTTAGTGAGATACATATGTCAGCAAGATTATCGTGTGTGGGGTTATATTTGAATGATTATTTTGAAAGATTATAAAATCGCGTGACTGTAAAATGTGCAAAGCATCAACATGAAGTGCTGTGTGCCTGAATGTTGGCAGAGAAGTAAAAAAGGCCTTTCATTTTATAGATAAGAATTTTTGTATTAAATGTAATAATAAATGTATAATTCCTGCACATGTATCAACGATGTAAAATATGAAAAGTGTTATTAATATTATTTTATTGAATGTACTAATAAAATTGAAATGACATTATTTTATGTCCATATAAATTTCCATACATTGATAGTACATTTTGATACATCAATCGCGCGCGCGAACGCTTTTGATTCACTTAAATATCGTTCGAACTAAAATGACGGCTGATCAATTGTGGCCATGAATTTTCTGCGATACCTATTCCAGTGTATATACGGCCAGTGTATAGTGACCAGCGTTCACTGAACGCTCAGTGAACGATCGTGCTTTTGAATGCACCTATTAAGCCGGGAGCACATAGAAAAACGTAATAGGAAAGCGTAAGACGTAATCAGTAAGGAAATCGTAAAATTGGATTCGCTATTGGCCTTACGTTCTCTACCGATTGGGCAATTCGCTTACTGATTATGTCTTACGGCCTTACATTTTTGTATGTTTCATGGGCTTTAATTCGTGTTCAGATTCCTATCCGGGTGTTCTCCGGAGCATTTATACCCGTATTCATAGTCCTTTCTCACGGAATGAGGATACTTTGTTCCTTATTTCACGTTTCATAAACCTTCCTTAACCAAACAAAAAACCTTATTAGCTTCCTTTTCTCAAGGAAGGTTACGAGTTTTCTTGAGGAGGAAGTGTAACCTTCATAACCAATCAAATCATCAAATTTAGTTTGTCACACTGATCTTTTTATTTTCAATAATTTTTAATTTAGATCTGTCGCATCGATAATTATTTTTGATAATTTTTTTTCGGAAATAAAAAAATTTTGACTGCGTCAAAAGTATTTTTTTCTTCTTCGTGTAATAATTATGACGAATTATCCGATTAGAAGCACTGATGCATATTAAAGCCGTTGTACACTGATTTAATTTGAGTATAAAAATAAAATACAAATATTTCGAATTAAAATGAAATACATATTTTACCTAACAGTACAATAAAATATATTGAATATTTTACAATTTAATCGATTTCCATATTTATTTATAAACATATATTTACGTTATTATGTACGATAGTTTTTAATATGCATCAGTGCGCAGTGAGTACGTCCAATCAAATTCGCTATTAGTTTTATTTTTATCCATTATTGTTGCAAAATGCTTAATCACGATTTTATTTGATTAATAATGTCTTTATAACCTTTATTAATCGTGATTCATGATATAGGTTTGCATATACTATATATTATGATATGCCTTCAGTAGGTTACCATAAAATCCCTAAAATATTCCTTCCCTCGGGAAGGCAGACTTGAGATCCATTTATGAAACAAGACCTTGGAGAATCAAGGAATCCTTCATGGAGGCTTCCTCCATCCTTAAAATGAGAAAAAACTATGAATATACATATGTTAGTACTACAATCGCTTAGTGAGCTGTTGCACCTGTTTGATCTACATTTTCGGATTTATTGGAATATGCCAATCAGATGAAAGAGCTCACTGAACGCTTAGTGAGCTTTTGTATCTGTTCGGTCTATATTTTTAGATCTAATGGAATATACCAATCAGATGCAAGAGCTTACTGAGCGCTCAGTGAGCGATCGTGCTTCTAGATGCACCCAATGCACCCACTACTGGCTCGCTGAGCATGCGCAGAAAAACGCGTCCTGGACTTCCAAATCCAAGCCATACGTTTCAGTAGCATCAGTATTATTGAAGTGCATGCTTATGGTTATCACGATATATTCTTTGTAGACGAAACAAAACGAAGCGATCGCAGAAATTGCGCAGTGAGAAGTAGACTCTTTCTTCTGATAGTATAAGCCAATACAAAATTCACGATATGTGTTCTAATGACAACAGCATGAATAACGGGGTGCAAATTCATGATGTCGGGGACGCGTTTGGATCATTTGGCAGGTATGTGTATACGAGTTGATACGAGTTGTACTTGAATCACTCGCGTCTACTTGTGGCTCGATACATGAGTCACATAATTCGCCATACAATGTAAACCATCGTCGTATATATCTGTATACAAAGCGTCGTAATTATTTACATTTCAAAATTTAACAAT
>NW_017304438.1:410172-423245 GCF_001594115.1 Trachymyrmex septentrionalis | reverse complement strand
ATATATATATATATATATATATATATATGTATATATAATTGGACTCGATATTAGCATCATAACAAAGGAAAATATTGTTAGAGCTGATGTACACGTTATCGTCTATGAGATATAGATCAAATTGTTTGATACGCAGTGGCTGTATCCGAAAATGTTGCTCGGATGCCTCTGATTCATCATCTGTCCTTGTTTAACATTTAATGTTAATTTCGAGCGACGAACGCAGCCAGTATCGTTTATTAAGAGACTGCTCGAAAGGAGTCGTTATCAAATCGCATTGAATGGATTAATTTCCATCGATTTGTGAATATGTACGATTCTCAACCTGTTTCAAATTAATCTTTCGCTGAATAGTGTCTCATATAATATGAGATATCATGTTTTTCTAAGCATTTCGTAATTGGTTTGTATAACGTAACAAGACTACCATATCCAATATTGAGATGTAAAACATCTTATCATTTATATCTATCGTAAGCTTCTTACGATGTGTGGATCTTAACAGCTATCGTAAGTTTGTCACTTACCTTCAACTGTTATGATTACGATTATGCTTGTCTGGCGATACAATAGTCAAGAATGAGGTTAGGTGAAATCCGCGAATCGCGAGATCGATTGACCGAATCCATTACTTCCGGTAATTTTTTTCAAATTTATTATTTTCCATGATAAAAAAGCAATACCTGCGACGTTATTCAGTCCTAATGTTTTATTTCGCTATTAGTTGCTTTACGATCTTATGTAGACAATGTTTAAGGTAGTTTTTCATTTCTTAGAAAAACGACCGCTTACGATCGCAGAGTTACGATAGATGTAGATTGGTCTTTAAGGTAGTTATAGCCCAAAATGCATTATTCAAGAATATGTTGAAATTTTCGTCTTAAGTATTGTAATTTAAATATTAATACATATGCTTGTAAAAGATGAGTTCAAATTACCGTCCCGTTTTTGATATCCCGATCAAACATCGCAGATTTTTCTATATCTATCATTATAGTGTAGCTATTTTTGCTGTGATGCGACACCACGGATTTTCATATAGTCTCGAAATCACATTCAAAAATTTAATGAAAAACGAGTCCCAAATAATTAAATTCGTGAGGAAACTCGTGTTACAACATCGCAAATATTTATTAAAGTTTATATTAAAGTTTGAGTCAATAACAAATCTTGATTCATACATTTATATTTTCTCGATAACTGAAGACGTCTATTAGATATGGCAACATCGCACTTTCGAGGATTGACAAAGAGTTGTCTTTCGCATTCTTGCCGTTTCTTCACGAGAGCTGCTTTTTTTTTTTCTAAAAATGTACTTTTGATATATTTTTCTTTATAACATAATTGTTAGGACATTTTTTTCTTTCATATAAATATCTTGACAGATAATTATGCCTATATTCGTCTGCTCGCAAAAATGCGACGTTGTCGCGATTTAATTCCTCTTATTTACTACTTGATACGGAGGCTTCCTTTTTTTCTTAAATTAATTTATTTTATTATGATTTAATATTGCAAGTATATAAAATACTTTGTTTTATTATTTTTAGATTTTACATAGCGTTATATTTGTTTGAAATTTAGAGACATGTTTGAATCTGTCGTTGACTCGCATAGTTGGGGTATAACTATCTTAAAGACATTAAACATTTAAACAAAATAAACAAAATAAATGGCGAAAAAGAGTCGTCGCATAATATATATAATTAAAGATAATAGTCATAGATACATAAAATAAAAAGTAAAACGGCGTATATTAAAATATAAAACAAACAAGTTTCGGCTGCTGGATTGAGCCCTCCTCAGATGTAAAAAGAATATAATATAAAAGACATAAAAGATTACAACAAAAAAATAATAAATCGATAACATTCAGTGACGCAACATTTTTAACGCGCGGAAATCAGCAAATGTGATGGATCTCGACGTAGCTTAATGTTGTATATGCGATGGGGCAATCAAACCGATGTTAAGATTCATAGTCAAGTGCTGACAACGCATCCGAACAGGAAATGAGAACCGCCGCAATGCATGACAGGTGTGAAAACCCATGACAATGATAGGGATGTAATCGTCGAAGTCAACATCGCACGTGACACCGACCGCTCGCTAAAACGGCACGCGACGCACTGAGAAACATACACCGCTGTTATTTAAACATTTAAAGTCATAAAACATCTTTTATCTTCTATTGTAAAATAGAATAAAATATATTTACTCCAATATATTTAAAGCCAAGAAGCAGACTTGATTTACAAAAGAAAATTCTATCTCACTCATCCATTCATTCTTGTATCATATACAGTTATAATTAAATCTAAATATCTGTCTTCTTGTCTTTTACACCCCCTTTCCTCTCCATTCTTTTATTTTTTATTCCTTATCCTAATTACTTTCATTCTCATATCCTCCTCTTTTCTTCCATTCCTTTCTTAATTCTTTGATCCCATCTTTTCGTAGTTCATAGTTTCTTTAGCATTCTTCAGAACTTCTACACTATTTACAATATATTATCACAGCTTCCCATACATCACTTACTTTATCACATTCATATACAATACTTATCTTATTTTACTTCAAAGTTGTTAGCAATGTTGTTAGCCGATATTCATAGTCGATTCTTATACTCCTATACTATAGCGAATTTAGCAGGATGAATGACGAAGGCACAAAATTTAAAACTTCATATTTTGGCAGCACAAATTATAGCACTTCTATTGTGGACAGTGACTCGGACCGTAATCGAAACCGATATCGGACCAAATATTGTGTAGGTTAATGGACCGAAAATGTTTTTCGGTTCGGTTTCAGTCCAGTTTTTGATTTGGGTTTTTTTTAACTTCGATACGAGTCGTTGTGTCACAGCGAGTGACACAAGAATACCAGCCAACAACATTGCTAACAACTTTGTTACCGTTTTTGATAAAAGAGTTGAAACTGCTTGGATTTCGGACTTTTTCGCTGAATTAAAAAAAGCTGAAAAAGATAAAAAAAAATCGAAACCGTTATCGGTCCGATAAGAACCGGAATCGAAAATTAGATACAGCCTTTGATGGTAACCGGACCGAAATTTCATTTCGATCCGAGTCCCTGATTGTGGAAGTAACGATTGATTCTGCTCGTGGCGAAGGGTACTTTGCTCTTGAGCCTAATTCTGTTAGGGGTTAGTTTTTAAGAAATGTATTAATATATTAATTTTTTTTTTTGATAGCACAAAATTAGTATTCACATTTTATTTTATTTTCCTTTTTTTCTTTTTTCTTCTTATTCTACTAGTTCGATGTTAAGCTATGTGCCATATGTTTCTTCTAAATGGCATATGGTACAAAATTATTTTTTGTAACATAGATTAGCATAAAATGAGTACTAATAATCCAAAAAGGATTTTTTTGTTATTCTGCTCATTTGGTTCTCTTAGCTTGACAGAGGTATTAAGGGAAGAACCTGGTTTAGAACGCTGAAAAGTAGTTGTTCTTTGCGAATTTTTTATAAACAGACCATAAAACCGATCTTTCCAAAACTTTAGGAATGGTTTGTTATATATTTAAACAATCCAAATAATTTTTTAATAAATAAATGATGAATATAATAAAAAATTATGTCAATCATCACTGTGCTTCGGTACCGACGTTGTAAATTGGCGTGTAATTTGGAACCTATAATTCTTGTCTAAAACAAAAAAACTAAAAATTTTTTTAAATTAAATATTTTATTCTCGATGAACTAAAAAAAGTAGAAGGAAAGTATCAAATTGTAAAACTTGTGGAACTACGAAAAAAGTAACGATTTTGAACAAAAAATTTCGACTTATTTACGCAGAAATAATTGTTTATAGTAATTTTTTAATAAATGTTTCTAGTTTATTTAGGATGTTTGACAATTATGTAACTAAAAAATCTTGGAAGAAGTCGATTGGTCAAATAGTTTTTGAATAGATTTTGCACGCCAATTTCGAAAAAATGATTTTGAGATAAACACGTTTATAGTTTTCGATATCGAAAAGTAGTACTTTTTGTCAACTTACCGTTAATTTGTTATTCCAAACTCATACGACAAACCTTCTGCTTCTTCATAAAACTTATTTTGTCGCGTTAGTTGCAATTTACTGTACGAGCTATACGAGCTTTTTTCGTGCTGCTTAATCGGTGCCATTCCTGTCTCGTAACTCGCTGCTTGTCGTAATTGTCGGTGAATATTTAACAATATTGACCAATATTTATTTCCAGCAACTGTATTAGCTTTAAAATGTCAGAATAGTCTTCATTGAAGGCACATGCGGCAACGAAAGCGACAATTTCGATAATTTTTGCGCCAGAATAAGTGTTTTGGAGTGAGGCGTCAAATGGTGGAATTAAAACTGTCATTTGAATTTTGTGTGTGCCCTCTTTGAAAATAAATATCTACTAAAGTTAATAATACTAGGGACCGAGAAGTGGAGCTCCTGCTGCACGCGTCGTATATCTACGCGACGCGTACCTGTTTCTCAGGCTGTAACTACAAAAATATTTCGAATTTCGGTCTAAAACTTTACGAGTATATTTTCGGAAAGTAATACTATTGATTAAAACAAAAAAAAATCGAAAATTTTGCCTCTAAACCCTCTAAACCAGATTCTCTCTTTAAAAAAGTGAAAAAGCAGTGTTTAGTTTTCAGTGAATAGTGACAAAGTGGTATTAATTATTACAGTGAAAGAAATGAAATTGTTTATACAGAATGTTAAAAAAATCCATTCAGCATTTATATAATGGATAATAGGGTAATTGTCTTTATTAATATGCCTTTTAGCCAATTTGCTTATTACTGAATTAATTATTAAAAATATTGTACCTTTTAATTTAATTTGCTTGTAATCAATATCGGTTTTTCAACTACTTCTTTTTTTTATAATATATCTTTAATCTAAAAAATGTTAATGCTTTATAATGCTTTTGACAAAAATAGAAAACATGTTTTTGTCCCTATTAGTGAGTCCTCTAAGCGACGATGGCCCTATCAATGTACCCCCAATTTGTGTATCTATCCACATTTGACTCATTTTAACAAAGTTACTAAAACAGTAATAAATTTAAGGTTGTTGTTTATGTTAATATTACATAAATCATTATTTCAATTATATTTATTTTAAAGTACACTCATAACACAACGTTCTCAGCTCCAATACAGGGTACATTAATAGGAATAAGCTTAAAATCTTGCGGTATTACTGGACTCACATAAATTCATAAATTCCTTATATCTTTTGAAAAATATTTAAAATACTTTAATACTCAAAAAATAAAATATTATCTTCGGTACCGTATGCATTAATAATTTAACTTAACAAAATATTTTTTCTTATTTATTTGTGTTTATTTTTCTTTATGACTTATCGAAATACAAAAACACACTAATAGGGACAGGCACAGTAATTGGGACAATTACCCTATATACCATACTGACAATGAGTAAAAAAACCTTAGTGAATTACATCTTATAAGCTAAACGGTTTTTTTTTAATATCCTGTATATTTTTAATAAACTGTTATAATTGTGCACATATAGTGCTCGCCAAAAATCCCGGGCCACTTGAATAATTTCTGAATGTTCGAGATATAGGAAAGAGTTACATCTCTTGTGTGTATGTGTGTGTGTGTGCACGCGCACGCGCTCATTTTGGCTCCATACATCTGCAACCTGAATAATAATGTTCAAATAATAATCATAACTCTGCGAAAAAAAATTGTAGAAACTTCGGTCAATCCGCGTTGTTCTCATCTCGAAAAGCTCTTTCAAACGAGCCTTCACTCGACCCCACATGCCATTTAAGATTTTCAGACCCTTTTCTTCGCTATCCCCCCCGGGAATGTTAAGGTGAGTGTTTTTAAGATTTAATGATAGATTTTATGATCCTATTGTATCCCTGTAAATTTCAATCCTTTGACAAGTTTTTACAGAAGAGCAGATTGAAGTTATACGAGTAAACGCAAAAATTATTTATTGGACGCAATTTTACAGCACTATTTCATGTTTCCGGAGATTTACGAGAAAAATTATACATATTCGGTAGAAATCTAAGAAGTATCCAGAAATTTAAAAATATGGTTTTTACATATAAAATTTCAGTTATATTTAAGCTATAGTCAAATTTTTTTAATGTTTGGCCATCATATTGAATCTATCCATTTTAATTTTTTAAATTTCAATTTATAATGAGCAACCTCTCAAAAATTTATATATTATACTATTAATACTAAAAGCGTTTTTGATTCGAACGGATTTGCTACTATTCGACGTTACATGTTCTACTAATAAAAGAGTGTACAATGTCATTAATCCAACTCAGGTTGGTGTAAACTTGGGTTGAATATGCTAAATTTTACGCTTAAAGTTAACAATTTAATACGCCAAATTTAATAAAACATGTTTTAAAAAAGTGTATAACTGAAAAAAAGTGAATAATTATTCAAGTAATAATGCGTGGATTCGTAGTAAATAAACATAACGTTCAGAATCTCAAAATATCTCAAAATAATCGCCAAATATTTTATGGACAGATAGAGCTGACTAAACTGAGTCAAAAAGTCCTATACCATTTTGTAATTTTCGCAATTAACAAGATATTAGTTACTAAAAATTGCCGAAAATTGCCAAAAATCATCAATAATTTTTTACTTAAATACTATCAACTTTACAGAAAAATTGTAAGACAATTGTTTCCTTCTCGTAAAATTCTAAGAATTTTTTCAGAATTTTTTAATACCGTAGTTTTTTATATTTGTAAAAATAAGAAAATATAATACTAAAAAGTTGATGAAAAATTTTGAAAAAATTCTTGGAATTTTATGAGAAGAACATAAATAATTTTTGTCTCTTATAGTTTTTCTGTAAAGTTAATAGTATTTGAATAAAAAATTATTAAAGACCAATACGAAAATTGCAAAATGGTAGATTTTTCGACTTAGTTTAGTCCGCTCTATCTGCCCATGAAATATTTGGTGATTATTTTGGGACACCTTGTATATACACTCGTCAACAAAATTATCGCTTAAAGTAAAATATCAAAATAAGCATAACGCGAAAAATGATCGCATTTAAAAGTTTTTTTTTATTTTCAAAGGTAAAATCTTTACTTAGTTGTACTTTACAAAGCTTCCAATGGATTTTGAATCTATTCTTATCTCTACCTGGCATCTTTTCAAAAATAAGGATGTATTTTTTTTTAATTTGCATAATTTGACGCACTCTACAGGGTGGAGTAAATTTTTTTCATAAATGTCATGATAACCATTGTATGGACTTTTCTCTTACAAATAAAAAGAAATTTAGCTTTGTACAATTTTTTTTCAAGGAGATACAGTGTATCAAATTTACCTATGCATTTTATTCAATTATCGCTAACATTAGCATTACCTGATGCGCACCACGGGAAGGTTACTGATCCGATTTTGCGCGCGTGCGTGTAAGAAGTATGTGAGAATATATATTTGTTCTTTTAAAATTGTGTATTTTCGCCTCGTCTTTGAATGACTTGTTAAACGTGCACGCATATTGATGCAAGCTCTAATTGAAACCTGAGGAATTTCCCACCATATTCGATTGTAATGTTGCTTTCAATTGCTGCACATTTGTTGGCGGTTCCTTTAATTTTCAAATTCAGGATTCAAATTCATGCTCATTAATGGAGATGTGATAGCAATTCGATGATGTTTTCTTCGAGGAAGTTAATTGCAATTCTGGCGGTATGTGGGTGAGCGTTGTTTTTTTACATCAGGATAAAAGGATCGAGATGTTATTACATCCATCAATGAACGCGCGGATTTAAATCTTATTGAACATGTATGAGATATGATGGGAAGAAGACTACGAAGATTAGAAGAACAGTCAACAAATCTGCAGCAACTCGAAACAGCATTGCATCAAATATGATTGAGAAATTCCTCAGACTTCAATTAGAATTTGCATCAATATGCATGCACGTTTACAAGAGATCATCCGAAGATGAGGTGGAAATATACAATTTTAAAGAGTAAGAATACTTCCATCCCGTACTAGATCGTACCCTCCCCGTGGTGTGCATTGAGTAATGCGAATGCTGGCGGTAATTGAATAAAATGCATAGGTAAATTTGATATATTGTATCTCCTAAAAAAAAAAAAAAAAAAAAAAAAAAAAAAAAAAAAAAAAAAAAAACGTATAACTTATTTTTTTTAATTTGAAAGAAAAAAGTCCATACTTTACGATGACATTTACAAAAAAAATTTACTCCACCCGTAGAATGCACCAAACTATGAAAATTTCTTTTAAAAGAAACACGTTCTTATTTTTGAAAAGATTCTAGATAGGGGTAAGGATAGATTCAAAATCCATTGAAAGTCATACGAAATTTGCCCTTGAAAATAAAAAAAAGCTTTTAAATGTGACCATTTTTTGCGGAGTTACGCTTATTTGAATTTATACGAAATTTTGATATATATCTATGCGATAATTTTTTTGACGAATATGGGCGCGCGCGCGCGCGCATGTGTGTGTGTGTGTTTATATTTTCTGAATTTGATTCTGGATTCTGATTTCTTTTTAATTTAAAACATGTAGAACAATAGGAAATTCTTTTTACAGAAACAGCGCAGTTCCTGCTTCTAATGTAGTACAATTGGCACCCACCCAGCGTTATGAAGTGTACTATAATATGAATCATTCCAAGCGTGGTCTAGCTCTTATCTTCAATCATGAATTTTTCACTGTCTCGCATCTTAAACCTCGTTGTGGTACAAATGTTGATTGTGAAAATTTAAAAGCCACCCTGAAAGATCTTGGTTTCGAAGTAAACGACTATCACAATTTGACTCAAAAGGATATAGTCAAACAATTAGAAAGAGGTAAGCATTTTGAAAAACATGTACATATTCATCATTCCTTTAAGAAACTTTATTTAAGAAATATTTATATTTTAAAAAATATGGAGAAACCCTATTAAAAAATTTCTTATATTATTTTATAATATTTTGAAGAATTTGTCATTTTAAAGAGTCTAGTCGAACAAGCATGTATGAAAAATGCCTTCAAACCAAATCTAATTTTGAGTACAGCGCATTGTTAAGCTCGATAAAAGATTATTTTACATCAAATTTCAACCTGTTAAACTTATCTATGTAGTAATAATGATGAAAAAACCTCAATTTTTTTTTATTTTTCTATTGCATGAATTAAAAAATCCAAAAATATTTAACACATTTTTTAGCATGTTACATCTAACAAAATTTTTTTTAGATTTTTGACGAAAAATTTGAATTTTTAAAAAATAAAAAAAATTGTTAATGCATGTTTTTTATTGAAAATATTTGAATACTATCTCCAAAAAATTATGGCGAATTAATCATTCCATGATGAAATATGTACTCAGATTTTTTTGAAGGCGTGGAACATTGTCCACAATTAAAAATTAGTTTTTTATCACTTTATTTGTATTTTTCTTCTAGAAATGTATTTGATATGTTATTATATTTATACATACATTATTATAATTAGTCCGATTTTGCTTTTTTATACATAATTGTTGATATTTCATCTGCTAAATGTTAGTTTTTCAAAGTCCTAGTTAACTGAGTATGTATTAAATCAGTGATTATCTACTTCGAAACGACCGCCTTCTATAAGGCAAAAATGGTCAATTTTAGAATAACATTATAAGAAAACTACGGTCAATATTGTTCAAATTGCGAGATTATTTGTATACAGTATTTATCTATTGAATCAGTGCAAAAGTTCGTGCCCGATTTATTATTAAAAGTCCAAACAGCTGCAATTTTGTTAAAAATAAACGAAATTTAAATTTAAAAAAGGTTTTAAAGGGTTTTTAAGGGCTTGAAATCTCTATTTTCGAATTTACTATATTTTTTGAATTTATGTGTTATTTTTTTAGTTTTGTTAATTTCTACATATAAAAAACTACAAGCTGAAAAAAATGAAAAATTTTCTTTGTAGATCTGTAGCATGCCCAAAAAAATTTGAGAAAATTTTCGACTATAAAAATTTGAAGCTTTCCCTACAAAATCATTTTTTTTTTTAAGATGTTGATACATATGAGACATAGTCAGTCAGTGAATTATAAAATATAAATACAAAAGAGAATATGATTAAAAACAGTGTTCTACATTTTATCAAACTACTAGAATTCCGATATTGAGGAACTATCTGTTCAGTCCGAAAGTTAAATTCATCTGGCAAGTGTAATTAATTTCTTCACTAAAGTCACAAGAATAAATTATTGTAAACAATAACTGATGAGTTATAGTATGTGTAAGCCGTCAGCAAGTTATATCTTTATTAAAAATTATTGAGAAGAGATACATAAGCTTGATAAAAAAATTCAGTATCCATTTGTCGATTAATATTATTTTTTTGTCTTTTGATATATATCTTCTCTGACATTATCTTTTATTATAGTTGCGCTCAGTATCTAAAATGTCCACTACTTCCTAATTAAAATCGTGACCATGCTGTAATCTATGTTCGATTATAACCGAAAGAGTAGATGTGTTTCTGCGGATATGGTTCTTGTGTTTATGTTTCGAGATTCTGGTTTTTAATTATCTGCACGTCTGTCCAACATAAATTGCGTTACAGTTATTACAAGAAATCCGTATTACAAATCAAACTAACCAAAACTCCTTATAAATAAAAAAATTGGAAAGGATACGGGCAAGAATCAAGCGCAGATGTCGCACAAATAATATATCTATGAAGTGTGAAATTTCTTTATTCACTAAAACATACTTACATATTTTGGCTCACTTTTGAGCCTCCTCAAAGAACACAAATTAACATAACTGTGAATAACATAAATAAACTGAATAAAAATTATCCTATCATGATGAACTCCCCTATGTCGAGAATTTAAACTAGAACTAAATGCCAAAAAGAGTGAAAGAAAAAGAAAAAAGAAAAATGAATGAAAAAAAAGAAATCATGGAAATATCGAAATAGAGAATATGAAAAATTTATTTATTAAAAACCTTAAGATTATAATTAATTATCCCGAAAATAAGGACGCTCACCCTGATCACAAATCATAAACTATATTGCAAACATTACTATGAATTATTCAAAAACCGGTTCTCGATATTTTGTCAGTATCAGACATAGTGAGTCACTTTTAGCTAGTATTATTGAAGCTTACAAATGAAAAATTTCGCATTGAAACGTTAATCAATTCCATGAAAATGAAAGTTGGAAAGTAATAAAACATCACAATATTACAAAAAATTTTGTAGACAACATTCTTTTTAGACGACCTGGGAAGAGGATCTTTACGGGTCTTGATTATCCCCTGAAGCTTGTTGATGCTAAAAAAAGAAAGATTGGAGTCTAAATCTTTAGTAATAGTTTTGAATTTATCAGAAATATTATTGATATATGGAATAGTAAATAGTTTTCTAGCAACGATTTCTGATGAAGAATTATTGTCTTTAATGGTAGAAATTTTTTTGTTGGTAATCAAACTCTTAATTCTATTATTAATTGTGTCAAAAACAAACTTCAGTGGGTAATCATTATCCAAAAGAATATTAATGATGAATTCCAAATTTTGTTGATAGTACATTGGAAATGAAATGAGGAAAGCGCTATCTACTAAGCCCATAATTGTACCTTTCTTTTAACTCAAAGGGTGCTGGGACGAGAAATTGAGATATCTCCCCGAGAAAGTAGGTGTTTGATACTAATCGAAAATAATTTTTTCGTTCGAATTGATGATGGTAGTACCTAAGTTAATTTTATTATTGCCTATTTCTAACATGAATTGTAGGTTTCGGATGATAAGAATTGAATCGTTCTAATACGGTCTGAGTCATCGTCAGCGGTATCGCCATAACTATGTTGTCAACGTATCTGTAATAAAACGATATCTTAAAATGTTTCTAGCACCCTCCTTTCCAAATCTTGTATAACTAAATCGACAACAATCGGGGATAGGGGAAAACGTTATCGGTGTGCCAAATTTTTGCCGCTATACGCAATCGTCAAATTTAAAAAAAGTTGAGTTTAAGACGAGTCGGACTGCCTCCAGGAATTCATCTTCAGGTATGTTAATTTGATTCGAGATGAAGCTCGATCATGAAGAAATGCTCTTCGCAACTAGATCAGTAGGTACATTAATAAAAAGGGAAATCACTTCTAAAAAAATTAAACAAAAATTGTTTCCGAGATGTTTATTATTTAATTTGTTAACTAAGTCAAAGCTGTTGTTGTTGTGAGACTGTTGGAATGGTATTATATAAAATTAGAGATTTTAGAATCATAAGTTTTTCTATAGATAATCCTCTCTACAGCTTTTCAGTTTTTCTATATAGAGTATTATATAGTAGCATTTCAACAGCCCCAAACCATATCAACAATAGCTTTGTCTTACAATGAGTAATTCTGAGAGCAGGATAATGTATATATTTTCAACATTTTACTTTTCTGAGTCATACTATGAGCTTTCAAATGATACAGTGTGAGAAAAATATATAATTATATTTATAATTATGATCGTAATCATAATTGTAATTATATTTATTGTAATTACTATTATTATAACTATTTAACTTATATACACTACCGACGAAAAGTTTCCGAACATGGAACTTAAAATTGTTGACTATGTCTCATATATATCAACATCTTGACAAAAATTCACGCGAATTCTGTCTATGGTTATGTCATTATAGGATGATAACCGTTAAAAAAAAATTTTCTCACCGAATCTATTTAATTTATTATAATTGAAAGATTTCAGTCATTTTACTATCCAGCTTGGTAATTGGTGAGATTGGTTCTCTAATGGAGGATTGTTTGTCGCACAATGATTACGATCTTATAAACTTCTCTTCTTGTAATAAGTCTACGAGGTCTGGCTATTAAATAACGAGACTGCTTATAAAAAAGAGTTTTATTTTAAAAATTATTCTACAATGCTCCCCTTCAATGTACTCCCCTCCCCTCGCTACACACCGTTCCATTCGTTTTTTCCATTGGTCAAAGCAATGCTGGAAGTCTTCTTTTGTAAGAGCATTTAGGAGCTCCGCCGATTTTCGCTTCACCTTTTCGACTCGAAT
>NW_017304438.1:402057-409188 GCF_001594115.1 Trachymyrmex septentrionalis | reverse complement strand
TTCATCAATGTTTTCGTCTGTTGTTGACGTGCTCGGGCGTCCGGCAC
The DNA here is from genome assembly GCF_001594115.1 of Trachymyrmex septentrionalis. Taxonomy (NCBI): domain Eukaryota; kingdom Metazoa; phylum Arthropoda; class Insecta; order Hymenoptera; family Formicidae; genus Trachymyrmex; species Trachymyrmex septentrionalis. The sequence continues at coordinate 409,141 of NW_017304438.1, read as the reverse complement.
GCTCTTCGTCGTTCACATCTTCTCGGCCCTCTGAGAACATTTTGTACCACCGATAAACGTCGCTTCGGTCCAAGATAGCTTCACCATGTGCCATAGTCAACATTCGGAATGCGTCCGCGCACTTAATTTTGTTTTTCACACAAAATTTGATATAGATTCTTTGATCCATTTTTTGAAATAAGCAAAAAGACGAGCCAAAACACATGCAAGCAAAGCAGCTGTCAAAAATTAACTGAACATTCAAAATGGCCGAACTTGTCGGCATAAGTGAGAGACATGAGTACCAACATAACGCCACAAAAAATCGAAAATCGAATATACGTAACCCGCGGAAATTCAAAATTTGCGATACTTTTTGAACAGACCTCGTATATGGTTCTATCGTAAGAGTTGCTACTTGCTGAAGAAGCCTAGAATGCTAGCCGAAACATGTACATGCGTATGAAACCTATTCTATTTCTATTTGATTATGTAAGAAAAGTCTTTTTAAAGCTGAATTACGCACCGTTCCTAATTGTTCGTTTGTCATTTGTTTATATTTTTGGATTTGTTATCTCAGGAATTTTTATATAGTTATCTTTATTTTTAAGATAGTTCAGCAATTTATCAAAATGAAGTTGTTCACAGATTAACAAAAATAGTATCTAATAAAATTATATAATAAAAACAAAAACATGCCGAGGAGCTTTGCATATAATTATTAAGTTTATAAATTCGCAAGTTGATACATTGAATAAATTTTTGTCAGCAACATGTTAAACCATCAGTGTCTGAGATATATATATATATATGTCTGTATCGTTGTGTCGATAATCAAGGTCAAGTCCAACGAGTTTGTATAAACATTTTTCTATGTCTACAATCGTTTCTGAGATATAAGGTCAGATTTTATGGACATCTTGTATATATGAATACCGCACTCACATTAAATGGAACATAACTAGTCAGTCAGTGGTTACGGATCACAGAATTAATTGTAATTATGATTTCCATTGAGAATGTCCAGGTTTTGGATGTCAAACGATTTTTAAATAAGTATTTGATTTCTGAGATTGTTCATAGACATATTCAGAAGAGTTGACTTCATTTAATTTCGATACGAATGGTCTTCATTATACATATACATAGCTGCTAATTATTAGCGAATTTGATTGGATACCCTCAATGCACTGGTGTACATTAATTAAAGCCATTGCACACACATTGATGTAAAAATATAGATGTTTAATATAAATATAAAAACGAATTAAACCATACAATCCTCAATACATTTTATTATGCTGTTAAGTAAAATCTGTTTTATAATTCCAAATACAGATAATTCGAATAATAAATATAATTTGAATACTTGCATTTTATTTTTACGTAATAGTCGAAGTGTACAACGGCTTTATATATATTAATACGTATTACCGAATTCGTCATAACTTACAATAAAATTTGTTTTATATATGACTACATTATAAATTATGGATTAACAATTTTATTTAATTTTGAATATTGTTAATTGTTTTACTGTGCGACCTACGTTTCGGTTCAAATACGTATTCGATCGATAACAAATAGATATATATTAGACACTGATAGTTTAATATGATATCGATAAAAATTTGTTCAACACATCAATTTACAAATTTATAATGTTAATAAAACCTTGTCTAATGCCACCATGAATTTTATCGGATTAAAAATCATTTCATTTTTGTCAATCTGTGAGCAATTTTATTTTGTTAAACTACTTTTCGAAATGTCTGTAATTTCATTGCTGAAGAAAAGTCCAAAGTGATTCGAAACAATTTGGAATATTGATGACCACCCTTGTAAAGTAATAGAAGTTTTTATATTATAATTCGCGCTTCTCTATTTGCGCTGTACTCTCATTAGTCTTGATTTTCTTTATTTGTTGTATGGTGGAAGAAACTCACCATAGTTGGATTTCTTCCATCATGGTTTATTGTATTAAAATTTTAGGCTGTATAATTGCATTTTAATTTATCTGAGAAAATTTCTGAAAAATTATGAAACTGTAAGAAAAATAAATTCTGAAATTACATAAAAATTATATGCAGTATTGTAAGAAAAATTTTCACTGTTTGGAAAGCGTCAAATATTGTTTTATAAAAATATCATATAATAAAAGTATGTAACGAGCAAATTATTGTTTTCACAGTTGCGGAAATGGATCATTCTGAGCACGATTGCTTAGTGATAGCTGTATTAAGTCACGGCGAACTTGGATTGCTCTATGCTCATGATGGTGCATATAAAGCGGATTCTCTATGGCATTATTTTACTGCCGATAAATGCCAGAGTCTTGCTGGTAAACCTAAGTTATTCTTTATTCAAGCTTGCCAGGGTGATAAGCTAGACCCGGGCATTACTCTTAAAGAGCGTACCGAAACGGATGGATATCCGTCCTCGATATTTCGCATTCCTACTCAAGCGGACTTTCTCATTGCCTATTCAACCATCCCAGGTATTATGTGTATTATCTGAATATTAAATCATTATGGAAAACTAATATTCTGTGGAAGGCAAATTGCCCGACTAAAATATTCAAAATTGATTTTTGAAAATTGTTAGGTTATTATTCTTGGAGAAACACCAGCCGTGGATCCTGGTTTATGCAGGCATTGTGCGTAGAATTACGCGATAACGGTACTCGTTATGATTTATTGACTATGCTGACATTTGTATGCCAACGTGTTGCCGTGGATTTTGAGTCCAACACGCCCGACAACATGGTTATGCATCAGCAAAAACAAATTCCATGCATCACCACTATGCTGACGCGTTTAGTAAAATTTACACCTCCAAAGAATGGAGTTGTATAGCCTGTAGGGTAATGAAAATTACATCGCATTTATATACCTATTTACGAGATTCAAGCCATATCATTTGTTGCGAAGCTGTAAATGATGCAAGTATCAATTTTATTCACCACAAATTGCTAATATGATTGTCGCATATTACATGCTAGACATAGAATCATGTTTTTTATACGTATATATTTAATGTATCATTTTTAAATAATTTTATATAAACTATTCTTCGTGTCTCACTAAAAGAACTTATCTAGATTAATCCCAATATTGCTGCAAAATCTCTGCAATATTGTTGCAACGTTGCAGCAGTATTGCTGCAACTTTTGTGCAACTTTGTGCTGTAGGAGATTACAATAATATAAAATAATTATTTTTCTTAACAGCAACAGATTTTTATGAGAGTTTTTTTTTGCTCACGTTATTGTTCCTCCTGTCTTTATCAGGAAAAAAACATCATTATTGCCATTCTCTTTTTTTCCATATTTTTTAATTTTCATTTATATATTTCTACATGACAAAAAAGCATTTTATTATGCTGTGATAAAAATAGCATTTCAACGTTTTTTTTTAACATGTAGCATAATTTACATTCAAAGTATTAAAATATAAAATATCTGATCACTTAAAAAGGAACTTCAAAAACTATCTTGCTCGTAACATTCTCATTTCATATAATTAAAAGGTGTGATCCACTTAATCCTGAAAATACTTCATTGATCAATCAGAAGAAAGAATTTTACGATTTTTTAATCAATCAAAAAATACTTCAAAGGATTTACAGCATAAAAATCACATTCACGATGTTATATAAGTACAAATACAAGAGTTATCGACTGCAAAAGAATATACAGCCATGTGCAAAAGTATTAGGCATTTCCGATTTTCTTGCATTTTACGAAAAATTAAATATCTCGACGAAAAAAAATCTCAGAGAGGTTTTCGATAACGCATTTTAAAGCATAAAGATGGAGCTTTAAATCTGCGTTTGAATCTTTTGTCTACAATATTTTGTTCCGAAGTTACATAATATTGAAAAATGATTTTAACTTTGCAATATTTTTATCTTACTTTAAAGCGCTATAGTTCACAATGAAACATCAGCAAACAAAATTTAATATAAAAGTATCTTAAAGTAGGCTTCTTAAGCTTTAAAATGCTTTTTGAAAAAAAATTACAGTAATTTTTCGCAAAGATATTGTATTTTTTATTATGTGAAATTTTATTGTGTAAAAATTTTTTCTAAAATGTTTTTTAATTTTGAGATTAAAAAGTACGGAAAAAAACAAAAGAGAAAAAATATTTATTGTATTAATTCGTATAATTTGTTTCAAATTTTTTTGAAAACTTTATTCGATCATTAATTTTAAAAAAGTTTTTACACAATAAAATCACATAATAAAAAATATATTTCTGCGAAAAATTATTATACAAATTTTTTTCAAAAAGCATTCTAAAGCTTGGGAAGCTTACTTTTAGATACTTTTATATTAAATTTTGATGTTTCATTGAATTATAACGCTTTAAAGTAAAACAAAAATATTGCAAAGATATCAATATATTTTCAATTTTATATATTTAAGAACAAAATATCATAGACAAAAGATTCAGAACACAGATGTAAGAAGCGTGGTCGAAAACTTCCCTAAGATTTTTTTTTCGCCGAGATATTTAACTTTTCGTAAAATGCAAGAATGTAAGTGCCTAATACTTTTGCACATGGCTGTATGTTATATACAATATTTTTAAGCATATTTTTCGTTAGGTAATAACCGTTGCTCCCAATGTAAATTTAACTTTAATCTCGATTGAACTTATTTTTTTCCAGTTTTATGAAAAAAAATAGAGAGAAATTAAACTGAGATTAAAATTAATCTCTACATTGGTAGAAATGGACATAGTTCATATATAAATATAAAATATATATAAAAAAAGATTAATAGTTATTTCATATGTCGAATTACAGTAGTTACACACATACAAACAGAATATTTTTTAATTATATATTGTATATCATATATAATGTATATGTAATGATATATGACTGTCCTAATTATTACGATTAATATGTATATAACGCACATACATATATATTTTATACTAAATCAGTGAAAACAATGTATACATATATATTCTTTACAATAATCCCCGGTGAAAAAAATTCTCATCATATTTTCAAGAACTTTTTATATTTTAAAGTTAAGAAGATTTCTGAAAAATACATTGAACTTTTTCAGATTTTATTAATTTTCTTTGGAAATAAAAAATGAGAAATTGTAGAATATTACAAAATTCACATGTATAAAAAATTCTAGTAAAGATATAGACTTTTAATATTTTTTTGAGTAGTTAGGCCACCTTGACAGTCTAAAATCATGGGTAACTTTGGGAACCTTTTTTGACAAAAATGAAAGTAACGAAAAGTTTGAAGCTTTCATAATAAAATTCTTTAGGAATAAAATTATATATTCATTTTTTTAAACAAAATAATGATATTGGAACCATTTCACTGATTGCTCTTTTATCAAATCCGCTTTACAAAGATCTCTGTTGGAATTGAAACAAAAACCAAAAATTTTTATTTTTCACATAGTACTTACTAAAGAAGTACATACATACGAATATTTTGAAATATCGATTTTTATAAAAATGGCAAACATTTGAAAAGAAAGTCTTATTTTTAGTCACAAAACTTTTTTTGCAAATTTATACAAATACAAATTTATAATGGCCTACTTTTTTAAATACTTATTTATATTTTAGAAACTTTATGAAGAAAACCGATACTAAACGTAAAAAAATTCATTAAAATAATTAAAAATTAAACGGAAAAAGGTGGGTCTCTGAAAGATCTATTATGGGTGCGTTCCACTTAATGTTCGTAACGCTTGCGAGTATTATTTCATCAAGCAACGCAATAGCGTCCCGAGTTAAGTGCATAAAAATATCAGGGTTGCCATAGACCTGGAAAACCAGGAAAAGTCAGGGAAATTGAAATTGATCATAGAAACCGGGAAAATGTAAAAACGTCTGGAATTTCAAAATTTGCTCACAATTTCCTTAAACTGCTCCAATTTCAAATAATTGTTATAATTTTTTAAATATTATATCTGACGTTTATAGTTCAAAACTTGCGCACTTTAAAAGATTTTAACAAAATAATTCAAATTTATATTTTATTCAGTATTTTTATTTGATCCTTTTTTTTCGTCGTAACTGCATTCTTTTTTTCAAAACTAATTTATTTTTTGCTAGCTTGAATTTGTACCTAAAATTTTACTACGCTACTAAGCTTTTTTTGCGTTTTTAATAATATAGGTTTCCAATCCTTGAGGATTAATCCTAAATGTTATAATTTACATATTTTATATTAGTCATGGAAAATTTTCTATTTTCATCTGGAAAATCTGGAAGAGTAAGGGAATTTTTAAATTCATTTTCTGTGACAATCCTGAATATGAAACGAGCCGTTTGACTGCTTGATGCGTGAACGTTGTTGCGTATACATATTCGTACCGCTGCTAAATTCGCGACGCTACAACTAGCAGCTCTTTCCGGAATTTTGACATTGACAAACTTTCGATTAAAATTACTCAGAAACTAAAACTGCAATAAAAAATCTGATACTTTTATCATATAATGCCAGCACGATCTTTCGATTGCGACCAGTACGAATAAAATTTGTGCAGTCAAGGTTTGAAAATTAAGTCCTGAAAAGGGATTATTTCATATTTTCAGACTATTTTAGTATGAACGTATCGTATACAAGTAAATCGTTTTGTCTGTTAAGTTGCTTTCATGAGAGAGAGAGAGGGGAGAGGGAGAGAGAGAGAGAGAGAGAGAGAGAGAGAGAGAGAGAGAGAGCAAGGGGGAAAGATTGTAGGAAAATGATGGTATTAAAAAGAGAAAGAAGAGAATGAGGAAAGGCGAGAAAGAGTGGAGGCAAGACAGAGCAGAAGAAGGCGAAAGAGCACGAAAGAGAAAAACAAAGAGAGAAAGGACGAAAGGAAATAAGGCAATTCAATTTTATTTTTTATTTTTATATTTTATTAACCTAAATATTCAATAAATACAAATTATTATTATTATCTCTTTATTTTTAGAAGATTAAAATTCTATATTGTTTTCAAAAATTTGCAAAAAACTGAAATTCTTAAAAATTTTAAAAAACCTTTTTAAAAAAAAGAAAGGTATACGTCAAGTGCATAAAAAAATATTTAATATCTTCTTTTTCATAAAAAAACGCATACGAAATAAATGCC
>NW_017304438.1:399994-401957 GCF_001594115.1 Trachymyrmex septentrionalis | reverse complement strand
GTGTGTGTGTGTGTGTGTGTGTGTGTGTGTGTGTGTGTGTGTGTGTGTGTGGTGTGTATATATATATATTTTTTTAAAGGTTTTTTAGAATTTTTCTTGTCATTAAATATTAAACAAGGATATACGCGAGCGTTGCGAACGTTTAGTGGAACCAAACGCAAAGTGTTCCTACTCATAAAAAAATGTGCAATTTAAAAAAAAAATAAATTAAATTAAATAGAAATTTTTTGAAAAATTGAGCAATTTATATAGAGAAATTCAGATAAATTACATGAACAATTCTAAGAAGAATTTTCACCAGGGACAGCCTGACATACGGAACAATATTATTCAATATTCGATTTTACTATGTGCGTTATAATTATAATCTGCCTGAGTAGTTGTAATTTACTATGAACTGCAGTAAATATTCGAATGTTATAAAAACGTTAAAAAAATAAAATAAGACATTATAATTATATTGTTAAGATGCATTACCTTATCTGCAAATACTGAGATCATTGGAAAGAGAGGGAGATATGCGTTGCATCGGTAATTTAATAAGCGTATGGTACTAGGTAAAGATTTAAGAGAAACGGATCAATTAATGTTACGGCTGAGATTGCTATTCATAAGAAAAACGGTAACGAAATTTTCGAAAAGTGATACAAGTCTTTCATAGTAAAAATAATAAAATTTGTATGCCTTATACATAATCGCTTGATAACTATGTTAAATTATATAAGACTACTAGCGTACGCATGACGTGTATATATATATACGTATAATGGTAATTTCTGCGAATCATTTATTGTTCTCATTTATTGTTCCTCATAGTAAGATATATGCAGTTTATCATAAAAATTTTGCAATGTGAACATCTTATCTATGACGTTACAAAACGATTGCTCAAAGATGTAAGATGTCAAAATGTAAAATTGCACAATGTCTTGCATTGTGTTGTGATAATTGTGTGTGCTAAATAAACTACGTATGTCACATAAATCTGTTTGGAAATTACAGTTTTCAAAACAATGTTACCGGAGTATTCAAGCAATTTTGCAGCATCTTTATAGCGTATTTACGTAGCATTAATGGTATTTTATGTGCTTGTATCTTATATATTTGTAATATCTTTCTATACACGAACTTGTATACAAATTTACACAATAAATTGACAAAATATAACATATCAGTGTTGTAAAATGCTGTAGTAATACAGTATATTATTGTAATTACTAATCGCGATCTACAATGAATTATGTCCGAGAGTCAGTGACCCTCCTCTTCGAGGAAGTCCGTTTCTCTCTAAACTCTATTATTAACTATTAGTTATATACGAGGATATTGGAATACTTTTCGTTAGAACACATTTATTTCAGCGTTTACTAAAATCTTATCTTAAAAAAATTAAAATCTTATTTTAGACCGTATATATGAGAACAATCGATACAAATTAGAAATTAAATGCCTATAATAGTCAAAGCTGGATCTTGAATCCTTAAATAATTCAATGTAAATTATATATATGTACATGCATATATATCATATTTATAGTCATTCAAATTGCGCGATGAATTGATTTTCCAGATTTATAAACGTAATTAAACTATAACTATAATATCACAAATTAAATTAAATTGACAAGTAATTTTTAATAATTCAATGCTCAATCAGGTAATGCGTGCAGTTCATTTGGCGCTACAAATGCTTCGAAGTTTTTGATTGATCAATCAGAAGAAAAAATTTTGATCAATCAAAAAATGTTTCGAAGCATTTGTAGCATCAAGTGGACCGTAGCCTATAAATCCAGAAAACCAATTCGGCGCACAGTTCGAATGACTATAAATACGGTATATACGTATGCATATATATAATTCACATTGAATTATTTAAGGTTCCTAAGTAGTCATCATAACCATATTGAATCATGATATCAGAAGCGAGAAATGACACGTTCATTTTTATTGCCATTTAAATAAAG
>NW_017304438.1:392587-399894 GCF_001594115.1 Trachymyrmex septentrionalis | reverse complement strand
TATCAGAAGCGAGAAATGACACGTTCATTTTTATTGCCATTTAAATAATGAATTTAGATAAAACAAAATGATGAGATTGCTTTAAAATATTTGTAAAAATGGACGAAAACTATGCTTATTCCCCTGGCAGTCAATAAATAATACAATAATAATTAATAATAAATAGTACAAAGTGATAAAAGACACATTAAATGCCTTTTATTCAATGCGCATGTGCGTAGCTTATTTTCATTTACATGTGCCTTTTATCACTTTATAATTATTTACTGACTGTCAAAGGGGATAAGCATAGTTTTCGTCCATTTTTACGAATGTTTTAAAGCAATCTGATCATTTTGTTTTATCCAAATTGTCTTTATTTATAAATGGCATATAATAAAAATATCATTTCTCGCTTCTAACGTCATGATTCAATATGGCTGTGGTGACTACTCAGGAGCCTTAAGATTCAGCTTCGACTGTTATAACGCTGTTATAATTTTTGTTCAAAATTTTATGCAGGGGTAAGATTGAAGAATTCCGAGAGTATACAGGGCACATAAGAGTCAAATGTAATAAAATATTTTAAAACATAAACTCAGACGGAAAGTATGTAAAATATATGGATATCTGAAGAAGGCTCAATCGTGAGACCGAAACATATAATATACACTACCGTCAGAAAGTTTAGGACCAATGTGATATAATCTTAAAACACATAATTTATGCTAAAATTATAAAACAAGTATAATATATACGTTAAATAGTAATTGTTTTTTTATTATTATATCTTCATCTTTGGTCACATAATGCTATGAAAAATAAAATTGGACTTGCATATATTTTAAGTAAAAAGAACACAAAATTAAGTTTTTAAAACGCTTGGTCTTAAACTTTTTGACGATAGTGTATATGTTTTTTAATTATAAAATATTATATTTTACATACTTTTCGTCTGAGTTTGTTTTAAAATATTTCTTTATATTTTTTTCTCTTATGTGCTTTGTATACTCTCGATATTGTTTTTTAAATTAAGAATCCTTCGTTCTTGTAAAATCTTATTGAAGAATTTTTTGATACAATAAATTGAAATAAATTGAATTGTAAAATAACGCAAACTATATATTATAATTTAATAGAAGATAGATGTTAAGTATGTGTGCAGCAACGTATCGCTGCATGGGAATGCGAAATGATAAAAATAACTTGTGAAAAAAATATGGTTTATTACAACGCACGAGGATCTTGATCGATTCGCCATTACATTAACACACGCGCGCGCGCGCGCGCCTCCTTCCTCGCAACCATGACGCAGCAGCGCTCTCAGGGTGGCAATTCAAATTAAATCTATCTCTAACTGTGGCCCGATTCCATTTGTTCTTGACTACGTTGGAAAATCCCCTCCCTACAGTCCGGACTTATTGCCCTGAGATTATCATTTTTTTAGACTACTAAAAGAAGCACTTGGAGGATAGAGATTTGACGAGGATGTTGCTCGAAGCGTTCGGGCGCGATTGGCTGGTGTCACAACCACCTTCATTTTACGATAGCGGGATCAAAAAACTATCTATCCATTGAGAAAGATGTGTTCTAAATCTGGAGATTATGTAAAGAAATAACTTCGTACGTTTGTATTTTTATGGTATTGTACTTCAATAAATTAAAAAAAAAATAATAATTTTGGTTTATATTTGATTTATTCTCGTATCAGTAAGCTTCTGTTCTGAATATCATGTTATACTGTCACTCTAATTTTCTTTATAAAAACTCCGAGATATACGAGAATATATATAAACATACGCGGGTGTAAGTAATACTTCTTGCTAATCGATTATCAACATTTTTCATTATCAAAGAAAAATGATCAAAGAAACTGTTTTCAGAAAGAAACAAAATTCAAATTTAAAAATGAAATTCTAAAATATTAGTACAATAATAAAGGGCTTTAAGTAATAATAATTACAATAAAATAAGCTTACAGGGTATTAAAGAGCTAACCGCAGAACTTGTTGTGAAAAATTATTTTATATATCTAAATAATAACTACATGAGTTTGATATTCAAACCTATTCATTTAAATTCGAAATTTTGACATGTTTCAGCTGCTTAAATGAGCCTTCTTCAGAAATTCCAAAAAAATTTTAAATTACAGTTATGACTTCTTAATATAGAATGTTTTTTTCGCAAGCTGTTTCCCAAATAATTAAAGCTGCTCATATGACGGTTGGAAGACCATGTGAAGAATCTAGTTAAGCGATTGTGGTCAATTATCAGTCGATCGAACATAACGGACGTTATGAAATAAATTAAAAAAAATGTGTCGAAATGATAAAATTGTATAATAAAAAATAATACTGGTCAGTGTTTGTCCGTTGTCGCGTGTTCACATTATTTATTATAACTGATTTAATTTATTATAATCGATTTTATCCTCTGACTAAGGATATATTTATTATTTTTTATTATATTATTTTATCATTTTGATACATTTTCATTAATTTATTTTATTTATTATATTGTATTTTATATGGTTATTATACACTGACTGACTTTAAGTCTCTTTATTATACACATCCGTTATGTTCGATCGACTGATAATTATCCACGATCGCTTAACCAGAGAGATTCTCCAAAAGGTCTTTCGGTCGTCATGAGAGCAGCTTTAATTATTCTGGAAACAGCTTACAAAAAAAAGTTTTATGTTAAGAAGTCACAACTGTAATTAAACAATTTTTTGGAATTTCTGAAGAGGGTTCAATCAAGCAACTAAAACATGTCAAGTTTTCGAATTTGAATAAATAGGTTTGAATATCAAACTCATGTAATTATTATTTAGATATATAAAATAATTTTACGCAACAAGTTCTGCGGTTGACGCTTTAATACCTTGACTGAAAACTTATTTCACTGTAATTAAAATTCTAAAATTTTCCTGAGTACCGATAAAAATTCATGGAAATGTTTAATTTTTCATGATAATTAAAGAAGACATTTTCTAAGAATTCTAGGTTTTTCCAAGTAATAAACAAATAATAACACTTGTATAATCCATTTATATTACATATATATTATAAATTTCCAAAACACAATAATATTAATGTTTATAAAATTAAAATTACTTTCCCGTTTTCTCCAAGTTTGAAAATTGAAGTTTAACGGTATAAATCATTTTCGTATAAAAGATACAACTTTCAAACGTGTATGTAAGGGTAGGCAATGCTAGTTTAAAACTAGCAATATTTAAAATATTATTTACTTATCTAAAACCTATAATGGTTTTCCTCTTAATATAACTCATATTTTTACAGCCATTTACAGTTTTTCATTTGTGTGTGTGTGTGTGTGTGTGTGTGTGTGTGTGTTTGTGTGTGTGTAGCTTCTTTAACTTATAGCGTTTTCTCTTGGTAGTGTATCGTGTTTTCATGGCTAGTAATAAGCTCATTCGGTGTACCGTGTTTTCGTGTAGTGCAAATTTTATGCACGAAGTGGAATTTTGCTGTACCATCTCAAAAGGATGGTGTAGAATTAGTGACATTTAAAATTCGAAAATGGAAGTCAACCGGGAGCAGGATTTTAGCGCAATAATGAAGTTGTACACCATGGTGTGCACCACTCCAGTGCAGTGTAGCAAGGCTATAGTATACCAAGGAAAAACGCTATCAGTAAGTATAAAATTTACAGATGCTACTATTGAAACACCTGACCAGGAATGTTAATTATCGTTATATCAGTTGATAATCGTGATCTTTCTGGCGCTGTATACGGACGGATTAGTTTTGTACTTGCATAACTTTCATTATGATCGATACTTAAATTCAACGGATCTAATATTGTAGTCATACTTATAGTTTGTGTACTTTTCTCTCCAGAGAGAATTTCTACATTGGGTGAAAGACTTTCGTATTCAGTAGTTGATTGTTCAACTGGAAGAGGGGCAGTCTTATTTCTTCGTGCAAAAACTTTTATAATGCTTCTTCCTTCATTGGTACCTACAAATATTTCATATTAATTTGGAATGTTAAATATTTTTTATTCCAGTGTGTGTAAGGCTCTTAAGAATAAAAATTCAAAATTAACGGAATGAAGACTAGAGAGCCAAGCTGGATGTTTATGTTAACATAAATAATTTAATATCTCTCACATATATAAACGTATATTTTACTCTTTATATATATTATATATATAAAATATATAACAACAGGTTATCCTTAATGCAGTATCATAATAAATAACTTAAAATACTATTGAACCATAAAGTAACCAACACGAATGCATTTTAAAATTTAGTAAAAAGATATAAAAAATAAAACGAGCGTTATCGGCAGAATTATCAAACACCCTGTATATGCATGTACATTGTACACATATGTATAGTATATAGGTATATAATTCACATTGAATTATTTGAACATTAAAGATTCAGCTTCGACCGTTATAGGCATTTAATTTCTGGTATTAATTGTGTTTTCACATGTACGGTCTAAAATAAAATTCTTATTGTTCAAACTTTTTTGTTATCTTTTTATATGAATTTTGGAAATATTTCTCTCAATGAAGGATAGCTCGTTAGATATTCTCGTCCAGAATTTATACATGATCCCAGTAAAATTCGTAATTTTCAAATGGTCGATGGTTAGAAATAATCGACGAGGATCCACTTTTTTATTAATGTCAGACTTGTGTACTGGAATTCTAATTTTAAGCTATCTTTTTGTATAATCCATATATGATATCTCACAATCCAATTGATTTTGCAAATGAATTTTGCACACTCTAGCTAATAAGTTTTAACAAGTCAAAGATCCGTCGTTATAATTTTTTTTAACGTGTGTGATAAATTATAAAAGCAATTTGAGGATTAAGTCTTGTAGAGATCGGAATCAACTTTCAGATTACCATTTCAGATACAGAATTGATGTAAGGAATAGTAAAAAAAGATCTCTGATAAATAAATAAAGAAGAATTAATTACCAGAGAGAATCAAAGGAAAGTGGAGCGGATTTAGCCGGAAACCACCGTTCGTTGGAGTGAGATATGATAGAGAAGTATGATGGAACATACGGTGCTACATACACTAGTATTGTACCGCACAGTATTATTTGTATGTATATATACGTATATGCACATTTATATACATACATGCACATTTGCGGAAGTTGAGTTATAAATGGCAATCAATCAGAGAAAAGAAACGCTATCTGCTCTCTAAGAATTACTAATGCCATCCTTATTAGTGATATTAGAAAAATTATCTTACGTAAAAAAGCATTTTTTAGCCTTTGTCTAATTATAGGAAATTATATGAAACTGATTGGATATTATTTAATAACATATTTATTATATTTATAAAATTATTTTAATAAAATTTTGTGTAAATTAATTTAATTATTTTATCCATCATATCAAAAAATGATATCCTTCTTATAGTTAATAAAATAGAATAAAAATATCTACCAAAGAAGGGGATGTGTGTGGTTTATGACATAGATCGAAAATAATTTCTCTTTCCTTTCTAATCAAACGAATAAAAAAACATTCAAAAATACTATTGTACTTCTCAATTTTCATGATAAACTATAATGTAAAGAATTTAAAGAGTATTTAGAATGGTATCCAATTTATCTTTAGGAGCTATAAACTAGAATTATTAATATTTCTTATGTAAAAAGGAAGTTGGAAAGATAACAATTCTAATGTAAAGATCTTTGAATCTTGCATTACAAGGTCCGCAATAATTAACAAAAGCGAGCTTATAATAAACATTGTTAAACATGAAGTATATTGCACATCCAGCTTGGCTCTCTAACCCATATGTTAATTTTGAATGTTTTATATATTTGTAATTATTATATAATTAACACAGGTACGTACCATTGCATGATTCACTTATTAAAACTTCATCCTGGAATGAAAAAAAAATATTAGTGACAAATCATAAGATTGGAATATTTATCATTATATTTCTAAGATAAGGAACATAGAGGCTGTGTAATTAATATTATGTACCTTTGCTGCCAAGAGATCTTTAATGGGTTTAAATGGATTAGAGTGTATAGATATTTTCGATGGTGTATTTGACGCGATAGATTGTGCCCGTTGAATGTTTTTATATTGACAGTTTTGCGATTGTTTGACCCTACTATTCAGAACAGCGTAATTCTTCATTATGATATCCAACAACCATCTGCCAGAAAATGAATTCTGATTATCAATATGAAAGTTTATGCCATTAAATTCTTATTTCGCGCATGAGTCTAAATCTTCTTAAGCGTAATTAAATATAATTCTAAGCTTACTTATACCCATCCTTTATGCCCATAGTACTACTTTTGGATTGCTCTTTACTATAAATGCACGAACATGTTTCCACTCTTGTTGGACATTTCATAGCATTGGCCGCATGCTCTACATCAAGATTTTCAACTACATCCAACTCATCGATAGCTCCATTCAGGTCTTGTTTGTTGGCGAGTCTATGCATACATTACGAAAATCTGGATGAAATTTGCATCAATGATACTACGCGATTTATTAACATCCTTGATCATTATATGCACACAAATGATTTAATTTCCTTTTCATATGTGCGCAAGCAAAAATGTGTGCAGAGACATAACTTCAGATCCCTTACAACAATATTGGTTTCGTCGAAATATGCTCGTGTGTGATTAATTCATTAAATACGACTTTATTCTCTGCAAGACGGGAAATATCACTAGCGTCCACCACGTATATAAGACCATGTATCTAAAAGATAATTAACACAAAGCTTCTGTTTGTCTTAGTACAGATATATATAGCGAATAGATAAAATAATTTAAACACCTGCGTAATACACTATTTGTTTTATAAGAGATTAATTTTTAATACAGATTTTATCCTTGTTGGAACAGAATTATACAATGCTTGAATAGTCATAATGCAATATAGTGCCAATTTTTCTAACAAAATTTCTTACAATTGCTTAAAAGATATTGAAGGAGAAAATATTAATCGATGATATTTGAATTGTGATGGTAAGTTCGTATTTTTATTTTATTTATTCAATCGTATTAATTGGCAGCCAATTTTTGGTTGCATTAGCCTATCGAAATTATATATTGCCATTACAAATAGGCTAATACTAAGACCACTTCGAACACTATGTTATATATGTATGTTACGTACGCTATATTCGCTACACTAAGTAGCCACACCGAAAGTTATTTATTTTTTGAAAATGTAGCAAACATAATGTATGTAGCGTTCGATATGGCCTCAGCATAATGCAATCAAAAATTAGTTGCTGCAACTAAAATTGGCTAGCCAATTAAAGATAAGGAGGGAGG
>NW_017304438.1:383564-392465 GCF_001594115.1 Trachymyrmex septentrionalis | reverse complement strand
CGTAAGAGGGAAAGATTGTGGGAGAATGACTGTGTAAAAGAGAGAAAATGAGAGCAAGGAGAGAATGAGAAAAGACGAAAGAAAGTGAAGGCAAGACAGGGCAGGAAAATTTCAGAGAACACGAGAGAAGACAAGAAAGAAAGAAAAGATGAAAGGAAAAGAGTTTTAATTAAATTTTATCTTTTATTTTTATATTTTATTAACCTAATATTCAATAAATACAAATTATTATTATTATTATCTCTTTATTTTTAGAAGAATTAAATTAATAAAAAAATCTTTTTAAAACAAATATGTGTGCCAAGTGCATAAAAGAAGTATTGAATATTACTATTCTTCTTAATCAAAAATGGATATTAAATTAACGCAATCAATCAAGTATTTTATCACGCCAAATATATAAGATAGATTGAAAGTGACTAAAATTAACTGGATTATAGTGAAGAAAAAACTTGGCGTGTCCGGATCCCATTAAATGCACTTCTATGATATAATATTATTTCAATAATATTTGAATTTAAAAATATAAAAATAATAGACATACAATATATATAATATATTAATATATATATATATATAATATATATAATACATATATAATATATATATATTATATACAGTATATGTATATATTTTACGTATGTATATATTTATTAATAACATAGTTTGTGAGACATAACAATATACTCATAAATAATAGATGTGATATAAACTTATGGAGAAATAATATATAATATAATATTGATAATATATTTATATGCAGAAACATTATAAAAAACAAATTTACAAGATTAGTACGTAATAATTAACATTTCTTCCTTATTGAATTATTGTTTTTATATATTGTGTATATATGCAGAGATATTGTATGTAATAATCTTTTTATTAATTTGTATTGCAAATAATTTCCGTACTATGAAAACATATTGGTCCTAGAATATTGCATTTTATGCGATCTGGCACGCCAAGTTTTTTCTTCACTGTAATCCAGTTGGTCATTTTAATCACTTAGTCTTGAGTGATGAAATATTTGGTTAATTGTATTTATTTCGTATCCGTTTTTTATTAAGAAGAATGTAATATTCGATACCTTTTTTATGCACTTGGCGTATATTTTTTCTTTTTTTAAAAAGGTATTATATGATTCGGATTCTGGGTTGATCTTCAGATATTCGAATATACGCAATAATATTGTAAAAGAGGAACGCAATAACAAAAAAAGATAATAATATACATGCATTAGATGAGACCAAATGATTGCTTTATAAGGTGCATTCCATTTCGCGCATGATGCGCATGATATATCATTTAACATTTCCTCATTGTTTATTCAATATTAAAGAAAGATAAAATGATACGTCATGCGCATCATGCGTGAAACGGATCTATAGAGAAACAAAAATTATTTGCACAATGATTTTTCGCAGACATCGAAATTCTTGTATGAAAAACCAGTTTCCAAATTGTAGTCAAAAAGTCAACGACCTTATACATACTTAAAACCAGGGAATGGAAGTAATTCATTACTTGTAACAAAATTACAGTTACAAGTTTTTTTTTTTATAACTTTACTGGTAACTGTTACTTTTTTTTTTTGGTAACAGTAACACAAGCTATTTATAGCGCTTAAGATTAGGCATTCGTCCGTTATGATTGATGGTCGTCGATTTTAAAAAAATAACAGAAAAGTAATGAAAAGTTACTTTCTCAAGTAACAGTAACTGTAACGAATTATTTTTAAAAATCGGTAGCTAATAATGGTAACTTTACTTTTTCTACGCGGCAATGAATAACTGTAACTTGTTACTTTTAGAAACTTTCAATTTCCTGCTTAAAATTTATACAAAAATTATTTAAACCTTTATGAAAAGTGAGAAGTGTTACACAGGATGATCTGGTTAATTGAATTATCGAATTCCAAATCCTCAATGTTGTACAATTTAATAAAAATAACTTTGCAAAAAATAATCATTATAAATTCATGAAGATCAACTTTTTCAAATTTTTAACGCATCTTTAAAACATATATTAAAATTATATATTAAATATTTTTGCGCTAATATCGAGAGTTCTACTGACATGTAAGTCTTTAAAACAAACTATAAAAAATCAGTAAAAAAAAATGTATTTTTTTAACAAAAATTATTGACGATCGAAAACTCAATTCAAAATTTTGAAAAAATTTATACGAATCGAGCACATTGTAAAAAACATTTTGTCTCTTTTATATTTACTTTCTGTAAAATTTTTAGTTTCGGAGAGACATTAAAAGACATTTTAGAAAAAGTGAGTTTTTACACACAAGATATTTTTGCAAAAAATCGTAACAATTTTTTCGAAAAGTATTTTAAAGCTAAAAAATCTATTTTAAAATATTAAATTTTGTCCAATGATATTCCATTCAAATAGTATGTTTCAAAAAATGATAAAAATATTGAAAAAATAACAATTTTCACGTAATTAAAAATATTATAGAAGAAATTCTAATGCTAGATTAAAATTATTCTTCCTCTTAAAAATACATAAAAAAAATTCTCTTGTTTTTGCACCGAGATACCTGCTTAAGTTTTTGTGAAATGCAAATATTTTGAAAATCGCAAACATTCCCGAATTTTTGAATATGAATATGCACGAATAAAGATATTTTATTAAAAGAAAAGAAAGTTTTGAAATAGGAACATGTTCATCGTTCATCGACATTAACTTTAATAAAACATTTTATTAATAATTATTAAAGCATTGCCTCTTTATTTCAATAAGAATAGAATTTATATGAAAAGCAAATGAGAGAGAGAGAGAGAGAGAGAGAGAGAGAGAGAGAGAGAGGCCAACCTTATACTATTAATAATAATAATTAAAAAGTGTATTTCTTAGATATTCACGTTGTTTGATCCAATCTCTGTAACAACTTATTGTCTAATATTTTTATTGTTCCGCTTTATTCATAACTATTATATATTGTTATATATTGTTATTTATTTGAAAAACCTACACAAGTTACTTACATCATTGTAATATTTAGGCCATAATGCTCTAATTTGGGAACTACCTCCGAGATCATATATTTTTACAAAATATGACTTATGCTTTAAGGATACCATTCGGAATCCCATTGTGGGCAATACATTCTGATCTGGATCTATAGTAAAAGTATTAAAAGTATTAGACCAGCCACATGCGTTTATAAGTAATTTGTCAAGTTGCCAAGTACACTTGTTCAAGTTTATTGAAACATGTGTATTGATTTGCGATAACTGTGTACCTAGTTTTGACACACATATGCTCCAATAAACTTGTAAAGCAGATTACACGTGCATACTTGATAAGTTTATTTGAATGTGTGGTCTTATGCAGAAAAAAACCAATGTGATATATCAATAAACTTCCCAGAGACTTTCGTTTGGTATTACAATATTTTTAATTCTTAAAAAATTTACCGCCACTAATATGATTCAGTATCGTAGACTTTCCAGAATTATCCAATCCCACAATAAGCAGAACAATGGTCCTGAAGTCATAAAGACAAATGTAAATAAAAAGACATTCCTTTCCTCTCTACAATACGTACTTTTCCGAGGCGCGATTTCTTCGCAGCCTCCTCAGCACGCTTCTGAAGCAATTGTTCATCGTGGGAAAAGAGATTTGTGATCCCATGCTTTTTACATTTCACCTTAATCGCGCCATCATTCATCGCGCATAATTCCGTATAATCGGCGTTGTGCGTTCCATGAATCTTTTTACACCGTTAAATCGGTTAATACGCGTATCAAATTGGTGCAAACTAAATATCTCATAGGTCTTTATTTACACTGATCTGTGACAGAACGGATTAGGTTAGATGACATGCAGGGTTTCCAACTTTTTGAGATTTTACTATACGACACGCTGAGTCACAGTAGCGCAACTCTTTGATGTTAATGTTGGTCAAAGTGGAGTGCGCATGCGCGAAATAAGTTCCCTAGTAACGCCATTTAAATTTTGTTCTCAGTTGCTCTTTATTTTTCTACTCTCTTTCACTCTAGGTCATTTGTACATACATCAAATTTTTAATCTAAATGTAATAAAACTAAAATAAATAGATTTATAATTGTAGTGCATTGCAAAACAAAAAAAAAATAAAATTATATAAATGTATGATACAAATATTATACTATAAAAATATTTTAATTAACGACTGCGGTACACGATGCTTGTTTTCCTGCTAGATCGCTTCCGTTTGAGTAAATTATTAGAATTGCAACACACAGAACGCAAATTTCCTAGCTAAAACGAAAGCAATCCACCAATTATACATATCACAGTATTTAAGCGAGGCTGATGAAATTGATGTGTTTGCAGATATGTGTGTGTGTGTGTGTGTGTGTGTGTGTGTGTGTGTGTGTGTGTGTGTATGATTTCAGTTAACGATTCATCTTTCATTGTATTGTTGTCTTATTTCCGGTTTTGTTACTGGTGGATTTTGTAACAGCAATTTTGCTGGCGCATAACCATTTGCAAGCTACTAATTGTATTTTATTAATTTTATGTTATGTCTACTATAGTCTATTGTATTATATTTTATGTCTATTACTTTGTTAATATGTAGTCTTTCCCATAAAGTTTCGCAATAAACTAAATTAAACAATATTAAGAATCTTTATTTTAGACCGCATATGTGAGAAACACAATCAATACTAGAAAAATTCCTATTCACACTACGAATTCACACTACGTCCGACATTTATCGTAACAATGAATGTCAGATGTTATATGTACGCATGATGGATATTGTACGTAGTGTGATGTACGTCCTATATTTCAGAGACAAAACGAATACTATTGTTACGATGAATGTCGGGCGTCGTACGATGGATGTTGTACATAGTGTATGTATGTACTACTCTCGCGTATAAAGCTGAAAGGCTCGGCTCTTCATCTAATCACGTACAACAGGGATGTTCACGAACGTCAATCCAACAATTGCGCCATCCATTGACTAGTAATCTCAAATATTTCAGGGCCGTAAGCCGCTCTACTAGCCTTATGCATCATGCATCTGTATACATTATATGAATATAGTCTTTAAGTATTAGGTAAATATAACTTGAATAAACAATATTATCAATAGCTTATTTAATATACATACGTCAAAATATTAATTCAAAGGGAATTATTTTAATCGAGAAGTTAGTTCATTTGTTTTATTCACAGCAGCCTCGACAGCATTCATCATAGATCCCCTGTATTCAATTATTAAGATAAATCTCATGATTATTTAGAAATTAAATCATTACATGATCGTAACAATCATATCAACCATGGTTCTCTCATTTATTGTTGAGAACAATTTTTTAACGGTAGAGGATTTTTCTATTTAAAACTTGCTCTACTTGCCTGCGATTAGAACTGATATGATTTTTACCAGATTCTATATGTATGTATGCATACATGTGTGGCATGCGCATGTGCACGCACGCACGCATGCACGCACGCATCTCCATCCATCCACTAATGATGTTTGACATTTACTCATTTATACTTTATGTATATTTAACAATGAAATATATAAAATATCTTTTGAAGTACCTGACTCCTCCTTTTTCCATTGCATGAATGCCAGTAATAGTGGTACCTCCAGACGAACAGACTTCATCCTTCAACTGGCCAGGATGTCGTCCTGTTTCGAGAACCATTTTTCCAGCTCCTACTAGTACTTGCGCTGCAAATTTAGTTGCCATTGGTCTTGGCACCCCCATTTTTACAGCTCCATCTGCTAATGCTTCTATGATGAGATATGCCTAAGTAAAAATGTATTGAAATAAAAATATGCAACTATTTCTATTTCTTTAATTATAACAATCAACTACAACAACTTACAAATGCTGGGCCACTACCTGACAAACCACCAATGCTATTCATAAGACTTTCTGGAACAATTTGACTCACGCCGATATAAGAAAATAACATATCCACCAGTTCTAGATCTTTCATTTCAGCGTTGTTGCTACAATAAACTAAAAATTACCTTATATTATCACATTAGCTAATTTATGCCATACTGCAATTTTTTAACGTACCTGTAATTCCTTCTCCAATCATCATAGGTGTATTTGGCATGGATCTAATTATTCTTGGTGAAATCACAATTGCAGAGAGTTTCTAAAAACATTTTGTATAAGTTATCATAAAAATTGAAACATTATATGTTACACAATATTCACTTTACTTACAATATACAAAACATCAAGAGATACTCCGACAAGTACTGAAATAAAGAGCTTGGTCTCAAATTTTTCACCTGCTCTTTTCTCTGTAATAGTCTCAAGCGCATCATCCAGCATATGTGGTTTTACTGTTAGAAACACAATGTCACAGTTGTTTACAACTTCATTGTTTTTTAATGTTGCACGAGCCCCTAGATCCCTCCAAAATTTATGTGTTCTGTCCGTACGACTAGAAACCCAGACATTATCTGGATTTAATATACCTGTTGTAGGTAAATATTTAGAAAGAAGAATATTTAGTGTTTCTTCTATATAATTTACCTTACTCTCATATTCATTTCTATCATGCTATTAATTTTAATCTCAATTTAATATTCGTAATTTTTTTTAATTCTTAAAACTAAAGAATACGAAATTAGTTAAACCAAAATTAAAGTTAATTTATATTAATGGAAATAGTGATAAATATCTATTATTAGTGATGAATATTAGAGTGATGAGCAAGTACGTTTACCTCTGCGAATTAAGCCAGCGCCTATAGCACTAGCCATATTTCCGCCTCCGATAAATCCGACTTTGATGGATTTTAGATGCTGTTCCATTATAGGTCACGATTACGATTTATGTATTAAATAATTGCCACGTGTTTCTTACGTATGTATACCAGTAGTAGGTCTATCCATGTGCCTTTTAAAAAGGTATAATTTCACATGCTGCTAAAATAAGCAATTGATACGAGAAGATAGATCTATCCATAGGCTCAGTCACTGTTATTTCAACGGTTGAAATTTTGTAGTTTGAACAGTTTCAACTGTAAGCATCAAACGCTCAAACGATATTGACAGTGCTGCTGCACCATGTCGACCTATGAATTGCACATGTTCTTCTTATATTATGACCAGCCAATCGAATGCTAGTCAGGATGTGGCGCGATATTTAGATTAATTAATGATAATTCTGTAACTGGTTATGCAATCGTTATGTGCTTATAATGACAATTGCGCAGATATTTTATATAGTAAAAAAGTTGCGCAACTGTCGCATTATGAACTCATAACAAGTTACAGAATTCCATTGTTGTAGGCCTATTCTGTAACTTTTTAACGATAATTTTACGCGCACGCTTTAGAGCGAATTAATGTACGTATACGAATAATAATCGGTGCACTCAAAGAAAGGTTTTTTTTCGATCCAAAGAAATTTCTTTGCTTTATGGTTAAAGAAACAATTTCTTTTGATTTAAACGTCATTTCTTTAAACATCACTTTTTGAAATCAATTAAATTTAATTTAATTCCCTTTGGA
Organism: Trachymyrmex septentrionalis; assembly: GCF_001594115.1. Taxonomy (NCBI): domain Eukaryota; kingdom Metazoa; phylum Arthropoda; class Insecta; order Hymenoptera; family Formicidae; genus Trachymyrmex; species Trachymyrmex septentrionalis. The sequence continues at coordinate 384,958 of NW_017304438.1, read as the reverse complement.
TGCGCCAATTATTATTCATGGATTATGGAAAAAAAATTATTCCAAGTGCTAAGAGAAGATGCAATTTCTTCTTTTTTTAAATAACAATTATCTTTACAGAAATTAAGAATATTTTCAGAATTTAAGAATATTTTCTTGATAATATAATTTTGAAATACACTTATTATTTACTTGAGATAAATAATATTTATGTTATATTTTTCTGTATGTACACGCGCACACTTTAGATCAAATTACAACTGATCGTGTGAGTTCTCGAAAAGTTCTCAATTTTCACAATCGAAATATTAATTTGTAAACCAAATATTCGCCATCGATAGTTTGATGCGCGGGAAATGGGAAATGGGGAATGCCTGGCTAAAGCTCTAGGTATAGAGCTAGGTATACCGAAGTAGCACAAAAGTCCTCCATTTTCGACTAATTTGAAAAATTCTTAATAGAAAATAACTTTATTACAGTGTTTTGAAAGTTCTTGACATCAGCTATTAGATTCGCACATTAAAAATAGGATGTTCCATTTTAAAAAATTGATTTGATCTTGACCTGACTTTGGATTCGAGGTCAAACAGATGTGATCAATGAATAGATCTTTTTAAATCCTACAACTTTTGTCTGAAACATTTATCTCTTCTAATTTTAAAGATTTTTTAGTGTCAAAGTTAAAATGGGACACTCTGTATATATAATTTGTTTAAAATATAAATATTAACACACTTGTAAAAATGACAATACATCCTTTATAAAAAATAATTTACAAATAACCTTACTTAATTTTGTGAGAATTATCATGCTACAATATTTTGTGTCATAAACTTTGGGACACCTATATAATTTATTTATTATACTTATTGTAATTAATACTAAAATTCACGAAGACAAAATTTGCATTTATTAACACATACATACGCACGCATACAAAAAATATTGCATTCTGCTCTATCTAAAAAAAATATTATAAACTAGTAATAAAATTTTGTAAAAGATCTGTAATAAGCTGTTCGATATTTTTCTAATAATACGATGTCCACACATATTTACAAATAAGCTTAAATTATAGCGCTCTTTATTTTAAAAACATACACTTTTCATCAAAATCTAATCTTTTGAATACTCTACACATCGTGAAGGATCTGTAGGATAGTATTCCTGGCATTTAGTCATTAATCTTTTGAGTGCTTGAATATACTTCCTCTGAGTTTCATCGTTCATGACATGAGCAACATTTTTAGAGAAGATTTTTTCTCTACCAGTACGAGCATGAATACCAACCATAGTTACACCAATAGGCCATGGAGAGTTGCCTATTGCCATTTGCAAATAGGCGTCGCTAGCCTGAAACAAAAATTTGATTTTGTCATAGATACAAATATTTGCCATTATCATATTTATTATTA
>NW_017304438.1:365440-383464 GCF_001594115.1 Trachymyrmex septentrionalis | reverse complement strand
ATTGCCATTTGCAAATAGGCGTCGCTAGCCTGAAACAAAAATTTGATTGTCATAGATACAAATATTTGCCATTATCATATTTATCATATTGACAGGATATTTATTTTATATGTAATGTATCACATATATACCAATATATAGTTACGCTGTAACAAATGTTTAACGATTTCTGTTAAACTGTCAGTAATATCCTCCGGAAGAGATTTGTTGTTCAATTTTCTTAGAAGTGGTTTTAAATATTCTCTCGTTTGAGCATACGTGGCGCTATTCATCTTTCCTTTTGTGCTCATTTTTTCGGCAGCTGACCGGCTGTTTAATTGATTACCCCATATTTGAACTAAATATTGTACAAACAGAGTGATAACATTCATATCAAAATCCTTGTCTCCTTTATTCAGTTTAGTTGACATCTTTTCTATATCTTCATAAGTAACACTCTCGTCAGGCACATTTACATCTCCTTTTCCATCAAGATTTTGGGACTTGGAAGATGTTAAAATCTCATTGAGATATGCTTGATCCACTTGTTCCATAGCTTCTTGAAAATCGTTTCTGAAGCCCTATTGATAAATTATCACAATCAAAATTTTCATTTTAAGCTGTTTTTTTAATTGACAGAAGTAATGTATGTAACAGTATAATAGATATTTTACCTTATTCACTTCTGGCTCAAGGATTTCACATTTCCTTAATCTTTTGAACGCTTCTACCTCAGATTCACTGAACAATAATATAGGCTCCCCCCGTTCGCGTAATCGCCTAATTACTTCTTGCCTGGACAGTAAATGTTCGGAGCTACTATCTGTTACATGTTCTTCTGACTGCTGACTAACATTTAACAAAACAGCTTCATTGTTTCCCTTATCTGTTTCATATACTTCCTGTTGCTTCGATATCAACTGACTCCTTTTAAAATACTTCTTATTATTTTCCTAAAAGAGACATTAATACAAATAAGTATTATAATGTACAATGACGGAACACTATAAAATCACAAACTACATATCACACATGCGACGTACTAAAACGTGACTTTCTTCTAACTCTTTACGTTTCTTCATTATTTCTGCTTTTAGAATATCCATTTTGCTAATAAATATTATACTCAAATCAATAAATATCCAGTGATACAAATAGAGAACAAGTTTCATACGCTTTCGTATCGGTAAATTAAGTTCATCTTCCAAGAAAAAACTTATATTTCCTTCGATAAATATTAAGAACTCCTCCACCTCAAATTTTGATAAAAATGCACTGAATCGATGCGTTTTAGCGTAAAAATAAAGATTTGACAAGAAAACAGTGTCACTCTGCTCCGTAAACCGAACTATTTTAAGTCAAAATTATTTATTCAGGTTAAGAAATCTGTCAATCACAAAATATGCAAAATACTACAACGCGAGCATGCACTGCGGCATCATAGTAGAAGGGTAAATGCGTAGTCTACAATAGGTAGTAGCTGTAGTGGATTAAGGGCCATCTACATAAGTTGCAAACGCAGAACGTAGTTCATCAATCAGAAGCGGTACAATGGTCAATGATACTAATAACAACTTTTCATTGGCTGTTGCAAATGCGTCTGCGAACTGCGTTTGCGACTTATGTAGACGACCCTTTAACGATGACTGCGTTCAGCAGAACGTTTATTTTGCAACTGTTGGAAATTTTCTTCACCCTGATTGGGTTATGCTTTTAAATCAAGAGGAATGGTCCTATCTCAGCAGAGAATCATAAAACTGTTGCAAAACTGTTGTGTTTTGCTGAATGCAGCGAACTATAAAATACTATTATACAATGCAAGTATATAATGAAATGAATCTCAAACGCTGTTTTATAAGCATCTCATTGACTGATTGACTCTGCATATTCATAACATAAAAATTTCAACAATATGAAATTTTTCTGCTTACGCATATACTATATTTCTGCTCTACACAACAAGTACGTGATTGGTCCACTTGCTCATGTAAATGATTATGTACTTATGCACGTTTATTCATATATCATAAAAATTAAAATAAAAACATGCACGTGCCATATGTAAATTCTATGAGCCAATATGACATCGCTTATATTAGCTATGTGATTGGTTCACGTTTTTATGCGGTTATGCAAATTTGTGTGGATATACTTTAAGGGTTGCCGCAGACAAAATTTCTGTAACAGTAAGCATAAGACATGAACTTAAGCCGATGAGCCAATCAGGATACTGCTTTAGATCTACGTACTCTAACGGAAATAGAAATAGCAGTAAACTTATCCATAAGGTGAGTTTCAACCGATTGAAATTCACCTTATTGCGAGGTTGTGGGTAAGTTTACTGTTATTTCCATTTCCGTTAGATTACGTAATCTAAAGCAGCATCCTGATTGGCTTATCGGCTTAAGTTTACACCTTACGCATGTTACGGAATTTTGTGTGCGGCAACCCTAAGCCAAGAGCACATAGAAAAACGTGATTGGGCAATTCGCTTAAGCTCATGGCACATACAAAAACGTAAAGCCATAAGCGTAATCAGTAAGCGAATTGCCCAATCACGGTAGAGATCGTAAAGCTAATAGCGAATCCAATCTTGCGATTTCCTTACTGCTTATGGCTTATCACCGACGAGATGCTATTAAACACCGTCAATCCTAGGCAAATTTTCGGCGATATAAAAAGAGCTCCAAGGGCTCGGAGGTAATTGAAGAACGCTGACATTATCGACAATTGATATAAATTTACTATTATTAACATAAATATTTGGCTCATACATTATTAAAATCATGATTTTTTATTACATAAATGTTCCATAAATAAATACTCATACTTGTAAAGCTATAATATTCTATATATTGCAGAAAAATTACAATTTTTTTTCTGCAGTTATCATCTCTGTTAATAATGAAACTTTGACGATGATACTGAAATCACAATTTTAAAGAAAAATCGAATATTATTGAGTTCTAAATGCATAAATACATCTACTAAACTAATAAATCATAAAATTAATGCAATATTATCAGTTTTTAACTCTTAATTAATTCAATATTCACAAGGACGCGAACTCCTGTAAGGATGTCGGTCTTTAATAGTATCTCGTCGGTGGTCTTATGGCCTTACGTTTTTGTATGTGTCATGTGCTTAATGTTAATCAAGAAATCATAGTCGAATGTGAGAAGGATACTTAACTATCATTGGTCGATTTCTACACCTACTTCTTAATCCACTACTTCTACTGCCTATTGTAGACCATGCATTACATGTTTTGGGTCATCATGTCCTTTCTTAGGTTTCTCTGATTCCATCATACTACTAAGGGAGGGAGGGAGAAAGAGAGGGGGTGAGAGAGAGAGAGAGACACGTTTGACATTTTGCTTCTTGGTTATGTCTCATCATTTGTTTTAGTCATTTAGTAATTAATTTTAAAAAGATGATAGCTTCTTTTTTATTCTTTATAAATATGCATTTGAAACTATAATGCCGCCGAAAATACGCGTCATGTTTACAGTTGCGACAGCACTGAGTGTATGTTTCGTGATATTTCAGGTATATGTAATAAAATTTACATCAAACTCTGACGCCCGCATTTCCGTGCTTCCGCTAATTCATTTTCATAATTTTTAGTTATGTTTAATACTCCGCGATCGCAAAAGATTGTCTTTCTCAGGTAATTTATTATATGCCATATCGATGCTTTTCCACAAAGATTGACGTATCTCGATTTTCTGTACCCAGATGACGACGTACCTGTCATACTATGGTGGACGCCATTCGGTAATAATAATCGAGTAAAAACCTGCAGGAATGCCAGATGTTACCTCACACATAATAGAACATTTGTGAATGATGTGAACTTAAAAGTATGACCCCTTTATATTTCTATTTCTTTCAATCAATTTCGATATCTTGCACACACTACTGACTTTTATAGAGTGTTCTGTTTTACGGAAGTAATCTCCGTATTCATGATTTGCCCAATTGGAGGAGCAGTGCCATATCATGGGGCTTACTTCATGAAGAATCCCCTAGGAATAATCCTATACTTGTCCATGAAGAAGCGCTTAATCTTTTTAATTACTCTTCGACCTTTAGCAGATTAAGTAATGTACCACTCACACTTCTTGATTTACCTGGTCTAGAAGAATTAGTAGGTAATTATAGACAAAAATATATACAAAATATATCCCAGACTTCTGTAACATTCATTAATTTAAGATTCTTGAGATCATTTTAGAAAGTTGTAAATTCTAATATCAAAATATCGAGATGGCTCTACAGTGGTTTTTAAATGAGAAGGGTTTTTAAAATTAGCTAATTGGAACTGTCTGAAATTCATATGTTCAGTAATGACATATTTTAGAATAGTGAAGGTGTATAGAAGAATAAAAGAGAAATAGAATTGGTGCTTGAAAATATTTTACATTATTATATAATATATCATGTCTAACCGTGCGAATTTTGGATAGACCAATTGGTTAATGTAAAACCTTTCTCATTTAAAAACTATTGTAGCTTTGATATTAAAATTTTCAAATTTTTCAAAATGATAAATTATCTCAAGAATTTGTTATTAACAGTTGTCACAATAAGTCTTGAGACACCTGATCTAACTAACAAAAGTTTTACATTCTTCAATTCTAATTTTTTATTATTTAAGTAACAATACATATGATCGAACATTTTAAGCGACTTGTAGGTGATTGATATTATTAAAGAATACTTAATATTATATAATATTATTAATCGTCTGGAGGCAATATTAAGGATTTTTTTACAATATATTCAGGGTTGCCAGAAAATGAATTTAAAAATTCTCTACCTTCCAGATTTTCCAGATGAAAATGGAAAATTTTCCATGACATGAACATAAAATATGTAAATTTTAACATTTAGACTCAAGGATTGTAGGAAAGCTAGTCTATATTATTAAAAACGACGCAAAAAAAGTTAGTAACATAGTAAAATTTTAGGTGCAAATTCAAGCCAGCAAAAAATAAATTAGTTTTGGAAAAAAATGCAGTTATGACGAAAAAAAGGGATCAAATAAAAATACTGATCGAATAAAATATAAATTTTATTTATTTTATTAAAATCGTTTAAAGTGCGCAAATTTTGAACGTATTTGACTATAAATGTCAGATATAATATTTAAAAAATTATAACATTATTTGGAATAGGAGTTTAAGGAAATTGTAAACAAATTTCGAAATTCCAGACTTTTACATTTTCGTCTGACTTTTCCCGGTTTTCCATGACCAATTTCAATTTCCCTAATTTTTCCTGGTTTTCCAGGTCTGTGGCAACTCTGATATTATATCAACAAAAAATACTTTGAAATATATTATGCAACTTATTAACTAAGATATTGATCAATCTGAGAGTACTATTGCTCAAAAGATATCAATATGATCATTTATTTCTAGTATTATAAATGAACCATGCTTCTTATATCAAAATTAACACTGAATAATGACATTTGAATGACTATTTTTTATCATTTTTTGGAAAAACTAATCATAATGCACCCTTTATTTGCTCATGATACGTAGAATGATAGCTGTTCCAGTTAAGGAGGTGCTATTCAGTTTGGAAATATCTTCAGAATTTGTCTTCAGTAATTCTTGTTTTTTTATTAATATTGTGCTTATTCTGTGATCAGATGTCGATAGATTCTCATCAAATATTTTGTTCAATTTATTTAATTTATGTCAATAATAATTAGGTAAGATTAAAGAGAGATATTAAATTAATAATATAAATTAAAAGAATTAATAAATTGCACGATTTGAAAGTTATATTGAGAATTATACTGAATTGTCTAGAGGAACATCAATAATATTGAAAAATATAATTGAACAATAATGTTGACCGTCTATGCCACTTTATGGGTAAGCCTCATGTGTGCATAAAAAGATATAAAAATGAAATATTTGCAGCAAATTCGTATTACATGTCTACCAAAGAGAAATCTGTATTGATGCGTGCAGAAAATTTAGCACCAGTATTATACATTCAATCTGACTGTGATACTGCTAGTGATAGGGATAGTTATGTCTCAGAATTAATGAAACATATTCGGATAGATTCCTATGGTGCATGTGTGAATAATGCTCAGCTTGACAACAGGTATTTTTATTTATAACAATCTCCGTGAAGTTGATATCCTCATCACTGAAAATTGGAATAAGATACGTATCAAAATTAAGTGTTATTTAAATATTCTTTAGGAACAATGAACAGAATTGATATCTGTTAAATTTTAAAAGACACGAAAAACTAAAAAAATAATTACATATAATACATGAACAAGAATAAAGCATCTTCTAAAATTGAGACAGAAAATCGGCTTCAGTTAAATGCTTTCTCGATGTAGGTGCTTGCGAGATATACAAATATTTGATTTTGGTGCTTATCCCTTGTCTAAAAGATACCTCTAATTGTGTATGAACAAGAATAAACCTTTTAAAATCAAGACAAGTTGAAGAGATATTCTTAACTTGCCGAGCGTTAAAGCTAACTATATTTTTTAAAACTGACATAGAGGACCGGTGTGAATTATTTCTGATTTTGATGCTATGTTAAGTTTATTTTACTTAAAATTAAATTTATTGCATATGAAATGTTGTAGGTATGATAATTACCTGTTACTTTTTTTTATGTTAACATATTATATGTGCTTTTGTTCTATATTGTAAACATTATATAATATCGTAAATTGCATTATATTGCACACAAAACAATTTGTAAACAAGCGGATTTCAGTATTTAAATATTTCGGCGTAAATTTATATACATGTCCAATTTAGAAAATCACGCGCGGAAATCTTTTTCAATCTTGAAATGCAATCATGAACAGAACTATAGTAGTATAACATAAAGATAAATTGATAAAGAATTTAATAATGATGATGATAATGGACATCTTAAGAATATTAATAGTTTGATGTTATGATATTTCTCAATTTTTTAGGACCCTACATTACGTTGAAAATCTATGTGATACTGAAGGAATATTACAAATTAAGTGGAATTTCATCTCTCTCCGAAAAAATAAAATTTTCATTTCTCAAAAGAGTATTTTCTTAATGACATCGTTAATTACATGGTCCCTGAAAAACAAACAAGGAGTTCGGATGAGACAATTTATCATTACACGACCATTTATTATCGCAATAAGGCTAAATGGATCAAATATGACGATTGCCGAATTGCAGAAGAAATATTAAGTAAGAATCATGATGCTTGTCCACAAATTATTTGCATGCAATATCATGTAATTTACAATATTATATAATATAATGTTTACAATGTAAAATAAAAGAATATTATGTTAACATAAAAAAGTGCATTAAGTTTAATTTTAAATAAAATAAACTTAAAATAGCATTAAAATCAGAAAATAATTTAACATCGATCCTTTATATCAGTTGTAAAAAATACTGCAGTATAGGGATGAGAATCATTCTTTTTACTTTTTATAATAACAATTTGGCAATAACGGACGTTGCAATTTTTTATGACGGTAACGATAATATTATAAATAACTAACTTAAAGATTGAGAAAATTACTTTGGAAAATTTGAAAAGTAACTTATCATCTTTATTTTACGCGTTATTTATTGAAAAAAGTAACTCATTAATATATCGACTCGATATTTTTACTTGTTACTTTAACTAGTTACATGTTAACGAGTTACTTTTTTTCAATAAACAACGCATAATGGTGACAAGTTACTTTTGACAAAGTAACTTTCTCAATTTTATGTTTTAGTTAGTTACCGTCACTGTCATAAAAAAAATTGTAACGTCATTGCTAAACCGTTATTATAGAAAATAACAGTAAAAGTAACGATTCCTATCCCTATTCTAGTATAGCTGGCTTTAATACTCGGTAAGTTAAGGATGTCTCTTCGACGTGATTTTAAAAGTACTTTATTTTTGTTTATATAGAATTAGAGATGCTTTTTCAACGACAAGAAATAAACACCAAAATTGGATATTGTATATCTTGTGAGCGTAAATAAAAAATATTTGATACTCTGTCTGAATTTTAGAAGATTACTCTTGTTCATATGTTATATGTAATCGTTTTCTTAGTAAACTGATATCAATTCTGTTTATTATTCCTAAAAAGCACTTAAAAAGCACTTAATTTTGTGTATTGATTTTAAAATTTTTGTTTATATGTATATTAAATTGATGGTTCTAACTTGACATGAATCTAGCCACTTTTAAATACGGATTCCTGCTAAATGTTTTGAGCATTAAAATCAGGAATAGAGCACTAAATTAGCATCTAATTTAGCACTTAATTTTGGCATGTATCTTATTCCAATTTTCAATGGTGGGGATGCTGACTTCACCAAAGTCTTAAAATAATAATTTTAGATTGTCAAAATTAATAATTATTAGCAGATAAAATATGTCTATTCAGGTTGAAGAACAACTATCTCGATATTTTAAGCGATCGTGAGTTCTTGTTCTTTGTGGCCAAATACAAGTTTACTATAGCTTTTGAGAATGCAATTTGTGACGATTATATCACAGAAAAACTATGGAGGCCACTTGTTGTCGGCTCTGTACCAATATATTACGGATCACCATCTTTTAAGGTATTTTTTTTAATTGTGACTTGAATCTCTCAGAATTAAACCTGCTTTATCTAAATTTTTTATTTTGTAGGATTGGCTACCAAATAATAAATCTGCCATCTCAATATTAGACTTTACTAGTCCAATAGAACTCGCCCATTTTTTGCATAATCTTTTAAAAAATGATTCTGCATATGAAGAGTACTTGTCTCATAAATTAAGTAAACGCGTTACAAATAGCAAGTTGTTACGTGCGCTCGAAAAGAGACAAACGGGAATTCCAAACGATTTTGGAAATTATATGGAAGAATTTGAATGCTTTGTTTGTGAACGAATACAAAAAAATAGTTCCGAATTAGAAAAGAGCATAGTAACAAAAAAACAGTACAATTGTTCTCTGCCAAGAGATCCAATAACAGGCGAAATTAATAAGCACAATTGGTGGACTGAGCAATGGAATATTGAGAAATGTGGAGCTAAGCTGTTATCTCATTACGTAACTAATAATATCAGTATTAATATAAAACATTTTGATGAACAGAAGATGACTATGTACGACAATAATGAATGCTGAAACATATTAAAAAAAAATGTGAAAGAATTTTTTTGATAGTTAAAAGATCTCCTTTTTATTCATTTACTCTTTAAACTGATGCACACGCTACAATAGATTGAATTAAAACAAATAATATACATCTATTTCACTTCAACTTATTGCATCATGTGCACTAGTTCAAAGACTGCAAGAGTATAAAATAAGAGGCTAGAGTGAATATGTTTAGATTTATTTCGGACTGAATGATGCATTATATTTAAAAATATTTTGTTTAAAAACAAGGCCAACTTGAACTGCGCATTATATTATTGACCACATATATCGCAAGAGCAAGGATCAGAACACTTATCATAGAAAAAGTCAGAATGGATTCCGATTGGAATTATTCCATTTTTTCCAAAAAACAATCCATTCTGACTTGTTCTATGATAGGTACCTTGAGCCATCCAAAGAAGAAGATAATGTTTATAATTTGTTATTATCTGAGTGAATGTACAAGCATTTCTATTTTGGTATCATAGAAATAATTTTTATATTTTCATTTTGTATAAAATAACGCAATAGAAATTACTAAATGCATTTTATAAAATGTATAAGTCTGTATGATGAAAAAAGATTTTATTTTCATGCGTATGTAGTGAATCTTATGGGCTTTAAGTTTTAAGCCATAAGAAATTGACCAATCATCGATTATTCTTCTCACATTCGAGTGTAATTGGTTAATTTCTTATGACTCACGACTTAAAACTTAGATTATGACTTATTGTAGAAAGCCCATTAGGACCATCACACATAAAATATAGCTTATGTCATTTCGTGTATGATGAGTTTTAATGAATGTCTCAACATTTTACCATAAGAGGTGAATATTTCATTCTCTCTTATATATAGATTTTACTCTCTCTGTAACTGTATTACAATTGATAATTATCTCTCATAATAAAACGTTGAGACATTCATTAAACTTCACCCTGTATATACAATATTTTTAATGACAGTATTAGAGTTTAGACAGTATTAAAGCCTTATTTGACTGTGAGATTTGCAATCTTTACTTTAATTGTTCGTCGCAGTGACCAAATTTTGTCTCACTTTACGCCCTTTAAGCGTAAAAATATAATATAATTTTAAATACAATAAAAAGTTACGATTTTCATACTTTAAGTTAGCCTTCCTCAATTCGTTGATTTTATTTGCAAAACTGGAGCAGGTACCTTCATTAGCTCACACAAATTATTTCTGATTGGACGTAAATCTGCGATTGGTTGTTCCCAATCTGTCGCGTTCAATTTTATGAGTATATTTGCTAAATCTTCTTCTGCTATATCCATCTCTTCTCCATAAAGAGTCAATGTTTCATAAGTACGTATAGCTGTTGTCTTTCTTAAGCTTGTATATTTGTGACACAAAAATATACTTAATTGACAAAATGCTCTCTTTGCAACAGGACCTCGTACCTAAAAATTTGAAATGTTTAATAATATTTAATGAAATTCGATTAATATTCGATGAGACAATTTAAAATATTTAAATTATTATGAATTTTGGTGTGTGTGTGTGTGTGTGTGTGTGTGTGTGTGTGTGTAATTATGTGTTATAAATACTATCATATAATATACAATATCCCAAAACTGACGATATTTGTTTTAAAGATATTCTTACATTTTAAGACAAAGAATAATTTCTTACTTATGATGTTACTATCTAATACAGCCGTAGTGATTATTTAAGAGCTCTAAAATATTTATTATTAGTTTGGGATATTTTGTGTATACATATACACGCATACACAGGATGCCCCATCATATTTGGGATTATTTTAGAAAATAAAGCGGACTCTATAACTTTTCAATTTTCGTAATAGTTAATAAGTTATTAATTATTAAAAATCGCCATATTAGCCGGATCTACCGCCGTGTGCTTGCATTCAAGCTAATATAGCGATTTTTAATAATTAATAGCTCGTTAATTATTACGAAAATTAAAAAGTTGTACAGGACTTTCGATTCAGTTTAATCTGTTCTACCTGCATATGAAAGTAATCCCAAATATTTTGAGACACCCTGTACACACACGCACACCAATTAATTACTATTATATAATTATTAATTGATAACACTGGGGATTTTTTTGTCGGGTCAAAGGTAACTATTTTTGATAGGTTTTTTCGTAGAATTCAAATCTGGAAATGAAAATAATTAATTGGCTCTAGCTTTTGAACAAAACCGATTCAAAGGTGCGTGTTTTTGGTCATCTTTCAATATGTGAAAACAATGAGAACTTCTACAACTAGAATCTCTTAAAAAATATATTAACAGACAGGCAATTGAGAGCAAAAACTAAAATGCAGTAATTAAAGCGTTGTACGTTAACAATGTATTTCAAAGACCTTACAACTATGATGAAATCGGACATTTCGGCTCAGTTCGAGCCATCCTCAGCGATGTCCACATAACATTAAAAATTAAATGAAATTTCAAATGAACATTGATATTTGCTTGATACGGTCCTCTCAACGATCTATCTTTATTTATGTGTTTCTATAAGAGGTTTGATATATGGATCGTGGTTCGCAGCGGTGATCATTTAGCTATTCAACTAATTGACAATAATGCTTCGCAAGTTTAAATTTGAGGAGGCTCCCTTAGCTGCGGGCTTGGATCTTATCGTTAATTTTTAATGTTATGTGGACATCGCTGAGGATGAACCGAAACGTCCGATTTCATCATAGTTGTAAGGTCTTTGAAATACATTGTTAACGTATAATAAACGCTTTAATAAACTGCGTCTTAATTTTTGCTCTCAATTGCTTGTTTGTTAATATATTTTTTATTGTTTAATCTCGAGAACTCAATCTTATTCCTAAATTTATTTATTTAGAATCTCCTAGTTGCGATATTATATCTATTTATGAATACTATTTCTAACGAGCACAAGTTAATTGGAGCACTCGATTTTCTATATGATTTTTATATACGATTTATATTTTTTTTTCTATTTTATTACATTTTCTTAAACTTTACCGCATTTAGTAAATGTTAATATTATTTCTCAATAAAATGCTTCAGGGTACTATGAAATCGCATAAATCTTTATCAAAAAAATATTCTATATTATATAGTCTAAAAGGGCAGGGATTAAGCGTATTTTATCCCAAATAGAAAGCTAGGAGCTTCTGTTTTTCTACAGATGTTGAAAAATGACTAAAAACATGTTTTTTGCACTTTTGACCTCGTTTGTTTAAAACATCAATTTAGTATTTTCAAAGTTCTATTCGTGCTTAGTGCACCCAAATTAGTAAAAAATGTTTTAAAAATAATTATAATGCCCTTAAAAATAATATAAAAACGATAAAATTTTGTTCCTCAATATTATTTTTCTTATTAATTTTTACCTGTAGTAATTCGCAGAAAACATTTATACTACTAATGAGTAGTTTCATATTGTTAAAATATTTTATTTCCTGTTTTAATAATGTCAGTATGCGCTCTGAAATTGTATTGCTTTCATCATCTAAGACAGACTGAATGCAACCGGAACTCAACAAACGATCCAAGAAAGCCAACATCGATGTTATCATTCTTTCATTTTTATGACTCTCTTCGAATATATCTAATATTTTTTCACATAAATTCCTTAAACCCATCTCATCGATCTCTTGTAGATAAGTAAATAAAGAAACACTCGAATATTTTACCTGATAAGAGATAAAAAATAAGAAAGGTATTTAGTTACAGATAGAAAATTTGTTGTATACAATAAAATTATAAATCTTATTTTAAAAAATTGATCAACGATTTTGCCTTTATCAAGTAAATTAGCTTATGCGTATAAATGCTTGAAAGATATTTTATATAGGATTAAAGAGATTTCTATAATTTTTAATAAATATTAGATTTACCAATGACTCGCTTAAGCCGCCGACGCTAAATATGATTCCGCGTAACAAGTTCATTTTATATGGTGGAAAATTCAACATCTTAATAAATCGTGGAAACGTTACAGATTCCATTCGCCATTCGATAGTTTCCTTACATTCGTTATAAGGAAATATAGCTTTCAACTCGTCATGATATGGTATATTTGTAAGTGGCGGATCACTATAAAAGAAGGCATCATAATTATCAAAAAATCTTTTCAATTAAAATTCTTCATGTTTTATTTCTTACGTTTCTATATAAAAAAAATGATGGAAAATTTCAGTAAAGATATACTGACGGGTTTTTACCTGTGTATAAGAGCACTGAATACAGTACCAGCCTGAGCTCGAATTCCATCTATCCTCTCAACAGCTTGTTGTGCGATACCACCAATAATACCAGTCATTAAGTCCTCATTCAATACAGAGAATAGTTTTGCTTGCGATACTAGATTCGTCATTATCTGAATAATGTAGAAATTTTAATCGCAATTAATTTTGTGATGTATATTGATAATAAAACAATTTTCTGCAATGGAATACGTACGTGTAGTCCAATCATAGCTGCTTCTCTCACCCAAGCGCCTATATCACCACGACTATCTATCGTGTATTCTTTAAGAGCCAATAAATAACAATCGTATATATCTGGTACAAACGGTTGCCATTTGTCTGAAAAAAAATTTATTTATTCACAATAAATACCGTAAAGTGTTAATGAATATGATATTTGAATAAAAACTCCACCAGCTTCATCAATTCCTAATGTTTGCAGTATCATTGTTAAAGAGTGCAAAGCTTCTTTTCTACTCTCCGCCCATTTCAATGTGTTCTTAGATATATGAGTGCATGTGATTAACGAATTTATGATATCCTTCACTCTTTCACGAATTACGAATAATGGGAAATGTCCTGTAAAAAAATAAAATTAATGAAATAGATAGAAATATTTCAGCACCTATAAATAAAATGCATCCTCGAACTTACCTATTGCTTGTGCAAATCCTATTCTAATGGACTGATTACTCGATTGTAAGGACTCCAAATAACGATTAACTATAGCACTTCGAGCATCGTAATCAATATTCACATAATATTCTAGAAAATAGTTTGTATGTGCTTCAGCTGCTTTTAACTTAACTGTCGATACTTCGTGGCTTAAACATTCTTCTAGTAATTTCTGCCAGTCATCTGTATTATTGATAGATATTATAAATATACACAAGTAATAGATAAAAGCAATTGTTTAAGAAATAAAATTTTAATTATTAATACGTACCTACAATATCTGTAAAATGAACAGGAAAATGAACAATAGAACATTTCTTTATTAGTGTGGAACAAGCTTGTTTCATTAGCTCTCCTCCAAGACCTTTAAATTGTCCTCTATTTCTGATAGTGCGCACTATATCTTGTATATCAGATACTGCTGTGGCTCCTGAATGAAAAGATCAATCTTATTGTAATCTTTAATAGATATTTACAGAAAAATAAAAACTGATCTCTGTATATGATTTTACATATTCTTACCGATAATACATCCAATAATTTTATCATTAAAGTAATTATATAACGCTTCGAGAATTTCTGCAGTGGCTAGTACTGCACCGTGTCTAACATTTAAGTCGATAGAATTTAGCATGTCTAATAAAGTCGGTAGTACTGTATTTATCATGTAATGTGCATCAGTTACTGTTAGATTAAAAAGCGTCTGCAACAAATTATTAATGACAGAAAATTGGTAAATTTTGACATCGTAAACGTTTAATCCAGCGTCATTGAGGTGCTAAAATGTTAAATGTTACATAGATAATTTTAAAAAGCTAATAGCTTTTACGAAATGGTAGTCTTTTAATATACAAGTCTTTTAATATACTTGTAGATAATCTAGTAAAGTAAACCACTAAGAATATGTAAAGCACTTTTATTTTTACATTGTAAAACAAGTATATAACAAGAAATAGATGTTTAAAACTTTTTAGGTCTCTATGACGTCGGGTTAATTAATATTGCTATTGGAACTCGAACTTACTCTAGCTGAAAGTTCCCTGATTGCAGTATCCCAATGTGTAACCTTTTTTGCTACTAAATGATCTATTAAAGGCTTCGTATATTCTTCATATTGTGCGATTTGTACGCTAATGGATAGTATTATAAAAATCAACCAAGTAATAAGAAATGTCGAAATATTTATCGAATTCTTTACCTGATTTTGAGATATGTATGACTCCTTACGCCAACTTCAAAATAGTCAGCGACAGTCAGTATATCTATACCATGTGGAAAATTGCCTTGTCTGCCAACGTTTTCTTGAAATGCGGCAGACGCCGCTCTCCTACAATTTATCTATCAGTGCACAACATATTACATAAATTATAAATACAATGCAAATGGAAATTAAATATGTATAAGTTTATGCACAAATTGTACCTCTCTATCGAAACATGTTACAACTAATAACATTGCGGCAATTTCTTTAACATAACGTTCAAAAACATGCGGATCGTAGGCTCTTGGAAAAGACCAACATATATAGCAAGCGGCATCTCTGATCAAATAACCGATCGATCCGTAAGTTCTAGGTTCGTCAAAGACTAAGGCTTGCAAAACCACAGGAATAACATCACTTAGACGATGAGGTAACAATAGGCCACGCCTTCCTGAAATATGCAATAATAACAATAAATATATACAAGTGATAGAATAAAAATATATTGTAATATATTTGTAAACGTAAAAGAGATATACCAAGTTCCGCGAGTGCCAAACAACCACCATGCCATGCTGAATCTGATTCACGTCCAGAAAAGAGATTCAATACAAAACCAAGGACATCGTCAGCTAAGTCTACCGGCAATCTCGCGGTTATTCTGCCAATACCTTTTGCTGCAGACCATCTATTATAATATAATGTTAATTAATAATAATAATATATAATTATTATAATATTAACAAACCATATAACTATAATAATATATTAATTATTATGGTTAATCTAACTTTGTTTATATAGATATATAAACAAACTAAAATAAATAGGTACAATAATCCATTTTTTGGCTTTTTGTTTGTTTTTTACAATTTTCTCCAAAACAAAATGAATCTCTAAAGAAACTTGTTTTTTTAGTACATCAATCCCTTACGCTTCCAAAGTTTGGCATTTTTTTTTGAAACATTTTTGTGTTCTAATCACAGTCATTCCATTCTTCAGAAGAATAACTATGATTGGCCAGTTTCACAACATTGATGTTATAACTTCGATGTAAATCGAGCCATGTAAAATAGTCATTAAAAAAAATTGCATTTGTTTTATAAAATACATGAAAATTTTGTGACTTTAAAAATTGCTATTTTGAGTTTACATTAGTAAATTTTGAAATTTTAGAAAAACACTCTAGAAAATCGAAATTCTCGATTTTAAATACTTCTAAAAAATTTAAAACACATTTTAAAACAATTTTTGATAATTTTTAAAAGAAAATGACTATTAATTCTATACTTGTAAATATCATAGATAATAAGAGCTAAGGCTTGGCGAAAGTTGCATATTTCAGTCAATTTTCAGCTTGATTTCACCTTGTTTATGACATTTATAGTTAATGTTATCTTCAATAAATGATTAATATATGTAATGGCATCTATATACCTTATAGTAATTGCTTTATCCCGAAGACCTTGTATGAGTTGCTCTATTATATCTTCAATGGCTGGGGGAATCTCCTGATCTTCATTGTCGTTTGAAATAGTTTTTTTAATACAAGTGATACTTTCAGTATTATCAATATCATTCGCTTTAACATTAGGTGTAATATTTATTGGTCGACTCATCTTCTGATAGCGCCAGGATGCTAATTTTGTTCTCAACAATATCAGACCTATCAAACATGTAAAAAATTTTGAACTTTTTATATTTTTCAATTTTTTTTTCAATTTACAAGAAATGGATATGTGAAATTAAACAATCTCAGAGCTTTTAATACCTATACGCTGAACAACTTTTATTCCAAATTTTCTAATGAGATCTGCTGGATTGTCACTCAGTCGAAGTTTCAATATATTATCAAGAAGCATTTGACTGTATGGTTTAACATCTTCTCTGGCACTGTGCTTTAATATTGAGGCTATTACAGCCAGAGGTCCATGTCTCAAAGGATCATCTTCTATACACTAAAAAAATGTATAAGAAATACTTAAAAAATCTACAACAAATAATAACACAGCTACTTCCAGTCACCAGAGGCGTAGTAAAACTGGAACACCCAGTATATACAGGGGGTCTCTGCATATAGTACCTGCTGAAACTGCTACGGCTGCTTCAGTCATGAAAATAAGTCGAAAATGTCTAATAAACATATATCTAATTTTGATCGGTTTCGAAGTTACGGAATATTGAAGTAAGAAAACATGAATCGTAGTAAATGTTGTTATTCTATTGTTCTGAATTTTGACTAGGTCTTTCATTCATTCCAAAAATCTAAACAAATACACTGGCAGGATGACTCTCTCTCTCTCTCTCTCTCTCTCTCTTTCTGTACAAACGTTTCTCTATAATTATCTCTATCCTCATTGGATTGGGAGAGGCCAGAATGCTTCTATTAAATAGCCAGCAAAAAGTCCCAACCTCACACTACTGAATTTTTTTTTTAATAAAAATGAAAGATCTAGTCTATCAAAATGAGAATGCAGAATTATTATGGCAAGTGAACGTTGCCCAATATCATTCACAAAACTCTAAATATTTGTCATCAAGTCCAAAACAATTTATTAAATTCGTGCTAGAAAGTGTGTCAAAGTAGAGGGAGATTTTTGAATATCTTTTGTAAAGCATTAAATAGAATAACGAACATTAAACAAAATTTACTATGATTCATGTTTTCTTACTTCAATATCCTGCAACTCCAAAACTATTTGGAATGTTTATTAGATGTTTTTGACTTGTTTTCAAATGCAGCCACTGTAGCAGTTTTGATACTATA
>NW_017304438.1:352605-365340 GCF_001594115.1 Trachymyrmex septentrionalis | reverse complement strand
ATATATACATATATATATACATATCCTCCTTTAAAGAGAAATGTTACCTTTAAGCACCACATAATCATTTCTTCCAAGTATAACTTTTTGACATCAGATCTTGTTAAAAAATTTGCTATTAAAAACACAGCTGCCACAGCGCAAGCATCTTTTAACAGGCAATATAGTTTGCATACCTTTAAAATTCTAGAACATACATTATACAGAAGTAAAAACAATATATTTCCTCATCTTTCAATGAAACTTTGCTCCAATTTTCCTTTGATTAATAGCATCAATAAATACCTGACAATGATAGTTTGCTCTGGGTCTACATTCTCAGACGACTCTAAGCGAGATAGGGGAAATGGTATCTTCGAGATAATGGACAACCAGACAAGCAAAACGTATCTTGTTTCCCATGTTTCCACATCATTTGAGTCTTGCTTCTCGAGCATTCTTAATACAGGCAAGAGATCCACTACTTCGTGCGGGAGATAAGTAACGATTCTCTTGTACGTCTTCACGGACATGATAATAAATAAATACTTGAACGTATTGTGCTTGACATTTTCCGGATAATTATCATCCTTGATAATCGACAGCAGAGATTCTAAGATTTTCTCAAGATACGGATCCAAAAGTTGATGCTGATCCTGATACTGAGATAGAATGAAATTGAAACGATCCCTGTTCCGCTCTACAAGACTCGTCAACAAATCCGGTCGCCTTAGCTCCGCTATCAGAACGATCACCTCGTCCACTTCCTTAAATGTGCTAAAGCCGCATCCTACCCTCTCCGGGTCCGCGCAATCGTTCAGCACCATCATCTAAATCTCGTCGGGTCCACTATTCGCTTGTAACTCACGTGAATCAAACTGCGTAGTGAAAGATTCGCTGTTGAGGTAATCATAACCATGCATGCACCAATTTTGACAGCTCCGGCTCATCAGTGTTGCCAACATGCTGACATAGACAGCGTTATCAAAGCTACGATCCACTTGAAGGTACAAATACTTCAAAGCATTTTTTTATTGGTCAATCAATACAATTCTTTCTTCCGATTGGTCAATCAAAAGCTTCGAAGCATTTGTAGCGTTAAGTGAACCGCACCCTAAGGGTGCGATTGGAGCGCGGTATGCGATCCGATTATTATTATTATTATTATTAGGCGTTAGGAACTCGAAAGCTCATTGCCGCAAATACCAAATCCCGCCACTGTTCCCGTCCCTGAGCAAGATCCCTCCATTTGTGACCCTCGTACCCCATTTCGTTAAGGTCCATTCTAATATTATCTTCCCATCTACGTCTTGGTCTACCCAATGGTCTTTTCCCATCCGGTTTACCAATTAGTACTTTATATGCAATTCGATTCTCATCCATACGCGCCGCGTGACCTGCCCATCTTAATCGACGCGATTTTATGACATTAATAATATCCGGACTATTATATAATTGATGTAATTCTGCGTTGTGTAATTTTCTCCATTCGCCCGTTTCCTCATCGCGTTTTGCCCCGATGATTTTTCGAAGTACTTTATTTTCGAAAGCCCTAAATCTTTTCTCGTCTTGTAATGTAAGTGACCACGCTTCGCTGCCATAAAGGACTACCGGTAAAATAATCGTTCTGTAAATTCAAATTTTTAAGCGCCTAGACAATATCCGCGAACCGAGTAGTTTCTTAACCGAATATATATAGAAGCACGCATTCCCCAAATTAATTCTTCTCTTGAGCTCTTCTCTTATTTCATTATGCGATACAGTTAAGGCTTAAATAAGGCACAGGCAACAATGAATAACGAGCCGTCCAACCAGAATTCTGGGAGACGATTGTGGATTTTTAAAGGAAAAGAAGATCGATTGTATATCTTCAAATATGGTGAAAATTACAAAAGCAAAGGTTACTAGGTATTGACCAATTAAATTATGAATACTCTAGTAAATTTACACACTTTTGTAATTTTCACCATATTTGAAGATATACAATCGACCTTCTGGTGTGTAAGTTCGATATTATATCCCAGAGTTCTGATTGGGCAGCTTTCCCTGTTATTCCCTGTACCACCGACGAGATACTATTAAAGTCCGTCAACTGGGCAAATTTTCGGCGGTATAAAAAGGGCCTCAAGAGTCCGGAGATAATTGAAGAATGCTGACAGAAGAATGATAACTGAAGAATGCTTATTGATATAAATTTGCTATTATTAACATAAATATTTGGCTCATACATTATTAAATTCATGATTTTTTGTTGCAACAACAAATATTCCATAAATAAATATGATATAAAACTATATAATATCCTATATATTGCAGAAAAATTACAATTTTTTCTCTGCAGTTATCATCTTTGTTTGATAATCAAACTTTGACGATAACACTAAAACCACAATTTTAAAGAAAAGTCGAGTATTATTAAGTTCTAAATGCATAGATACGTTTACTAAACTAACAAATCATAAAATAAATACAATATTATCAATTTTTAACTCTTAATTACTTCAATATTCACAAGGACGCGAATTCCCATAAGGATGTCGGTCTTTAATAGTATCTCGTCGGTGGCAGTACTCACTGTATTGTATTTCATTTAAAGTGAGTCTTAGAACGTTTTTTTTAACGTATATAATACATTTTATACGGTATTGTATATTTTATATGTGGGAAATGTAAGAGACTTCTCGCAGCGCTAAATTTCCCAACTCTGCCCCTCACATGAGGCGACTGTGTCGCCACCTATCGACGCTCGCAAAGGCGCGTCTTAATCATCTGAAATAGGCGCTTATTCGCACTATACCACACTATTCGTAGTGTTCGTAGCGCTTCGCTCGCATTTGCTCGGTCTCGGTTTGTATAGGTTGATGCGGATGAATCGTATAGGGAAGGTTTATCCCTTATCCTTGATTCCGTAAGTGTGTCGCGGCCAAGTTATCTCCTGCTGTGATCGTCACCACGCTCTCGTCAACTCTCGTATGCTCTCGGACCGATCAAAAGGAAGTCATCCAGCCGACCAATCAGTCGCTGGAGTTAATCGCGCCTTCGTCACGTATCTCCGTCGCGCTCTAACCTCAATTGTAATCTCTGCGTCCATCACGCTTCCTCTTCTCTTTAACGCCCTACCCCTCCATCCTCTCGACGCGCTCCTCTCTTTCTCCTCCTCCTCTTCTTCCTCTTCCTCCTCCGTCGTCGCTGCCCTCTTCCTGTCGCGCGTACGTCCCGCGCCGTTTGTCTCTTCCTCTCCCGCCCTCTCTCTCTTTCTTTCTCTTTCTCCTTTCCTCCCTTCCATTTAGAATCGACTTAGTGCAAATTTACGTGTGTGTACTACGGACAGCATCGGACATCCAGGATGCAAGCCATCAAGTGCGTGGTCGTCGGCGACGGGTACGTAACACGCGGTGAGCCATACATCCGGGCTCGGGCGCGACGAGGACGCGACGGGGACGTTTACTCCCGGGACGCGATCCAAATTCTTACCTGCTCTCACCTCCTCTATCGACCTCCTTCCCGTTTTCCTGGAGCGCGAGCGTGATGGCCTCGTCTCGCCAGCGAAGCTCTACCACGCCCGTATGCGGACCTCGCGATACGACGTTGACGTGTTCGCGAGGACGTGACATTTTTCTCTGTGCCACAGTTGATGACCAATGACGAAAGACAGCGCGGCAGACCAATTTGTTAGCTCGGTCTAGAAGAAAAGACTTGTTTCTATTGTTGTGATTGGAAAATCATTCTGCATAATGATTCATCTAACAAGATGTTTCCTGACAAATAAACTTATTCTTATATTTGTATTTATATCAGCCAGCAGAGCAATGGATAATACTATGCATATTAATTGCTATATTTCTGTTCTCTAGTGCGGTAGGTAAAACATGCTTATTGATAAGCTACACCACCAATGCATTTCCTGGGGAATATATTCCAACGGTATTCGACAACTATTCTGCGAATGTGATGGTCGATGGAAAGCCGATTAATCTTGGCCTGTGGGATACAGCAGGACAAGAGGATTATGACAGACTACGGCCGTTGTCTTATCCACAAACTGATGTCTTTCTCATCTGCTTTTCATTGGTGAATCCGGCAAGTTTTGAAAATGTACGTGCCAAATGGTATCCGGAAGTACGTCATCACTGTCCTGCTACTCCAATTATTCTAGTTGGCACTAAGCTAGATCTGCGTGAAGACAAGGAGACCATCGAACGTTTGAAAGACAAAAAACTAGCTCCCATTACTTATCCTCAGGTTTGTTTTCATTATTTCTATATTTGTTTTCATTATTTCTATACATTGATACAAAGTTTATAAAGTGACCAAAAAGTATACATTTGGATTAAAATTATATGTGTATATTATAGAATAGAGAGAAAGAAAGAAAAAAAGAAAGAAAGGAAGAAAGAGTGAGATAATCATTGAAAAGTTACATTTTGACTGTGTAACAAATACATTGCGAGTTAATATAAATATTAAGATGATTGCACAAATAACAGTTTCAATCAATATAACTAATATTGTTACAAATATCTAGAGAACGAATACTAGAAAGTTTTTGCAATACCGTGTATTCAGATATGGTGAATGCTAAAGTCATGTTATTTAGTGGAAATTTGAATTGCACATGTGCAGTTTGACTTTCTAAATAACGTAACTTTAGTGTTTACCGTACCTAGAAACACGGTATTGCAAAAACTCTATTATTTCAAAATGTATCTCATTCATAACAGGGTTTAGCAATGGCAAAGGAGATCGGTGCTGTAAAATATTTGGAATGCTCCGCTTTGACACAAAAAGGCTTGAAGACTGTGTTTGACGAAGCGATACGCGCTGTACTGTGCCCGGTTCTGCAAGTGAAGCCAAAGCGCAGATGTTTCCTTCTATAATATTAAATGTATCCCTCTTTGCACGTTGGTACTGGAATGTGCTAAAAGTGTCTCATCTCATCTCCAGTGTACCAAACACTAATCGAATCAATCGGATAAATTATCGACTATTTGGAACCCCAGTTGTACCAGCCTATATCAGCTTAGAGGCTGCAACCATCTACCAGCATAAGCGCACAAATGTCAGTTCGGTATAAATTTCCAGCGAGCAAAACAAAAGAGGGTTCACAAGGGAGAATCGTGAATTTGAGAGATATAAATTCGTTTTTATGTGGCCTCTACCACATTTTAAATGAAAATATAAATTAATTATTGAAGTTTACTGCTGTCTATGCGAGCCAAATTTCCAGTTTAGACAGTTTAATCACATTATAGGGCTATAAATGCAAATTGACTGGATGTTCTAAGCAAAAGGAGTGTAAAAGAAGCCAAAATAACTGAACTAACTACTGTACAGTATACTAGAAGTACGTTATTAATATTACAATTAATTAATAATTATATAATGAATGGGTAAAAGAAAAAAAGCAAATATTACTATATAATTGTCCAAACATTGACTGTATACTGATCAGTTTAATCAAAGAGGAAAACCATTTTATGCTATTCGCTATTGTACATTTTAGATAGGACACGTATAGTTAATGTATTTAAAATGGAGGAAAAAAGAGAAAAAACGTAGTAGTTTTCCTTATATTATAAAAAAATTTCGATATGCATCAAGATATAAATTCAGAGAGAAAGAAGAGAGAATATTTTTTAGAGATATGTGTGTAGAATATATGGCAAACCTCTTTGGAAGATATTCATATAGATGTTCATTATAAATGTGAATAATGGTAATGCCACGCATATATACATTTCTCCAAGTACTTAGAGCAACCATAAGTATTTTTTTTTTATTCCAAGCATTCAACACAATATGTTATCAAAGGCTTTAACAAAGCTTCGACAGAGTCGTATTCTCTTTCACAAAGAGAATTTATTAATCTCTGAAAAACACTGGTCTGTTACGTTCGTAAAAATCTTAGGTTTATTTGAGAAATTGTATATAAAAATCTAATTGAAGGTGTTAGATGCGTAATCGAATGCCATTCAATGTTCACTGTGCACGTCCTATATTTAATTCTGTTCACATATGCAATAGTTTAAAAATAGTTTCGCTTCGAAGATGAGTTCGTAACAATTTTGAAAGGAGATAATTAACCAATAGATACGCAAAAAATGAAAAAAAAATGATAACTATATTTTCCGAAGTGGAATCGATAGCGCAGCGGCCGCATAATATGGCTTCCTTCTTCCACTAAATTGGTTAACATTAAATGTTACATACCGTAATTTAAGAAAGAAAAAATAGCTAACTGTACAAGAATTTTAGATGTATGTGATATAAGTATAAATGTCAAATTGCGAGTTTAAGCAGTTTCTCTGCTTTGTGTTGTTTCACTTGCAAGTGATGATTTTCTGGCGCGATGATAATAATCTGTGATTAGTGCGCACAATTCATCACATTCTTTCTCACAGAGAATTACCGTGTGATCATCAGGTCGGAATTAAAAGAAAAGGAGTGTAATGCTGCATTTAAAGGAATAAAATATGACTATCGAAGCAGAGAACGCGCGAATATTTCATGTATGCGAGAAAGCGAGAGAGCTATTGTATGAAAGAAAGAACGAATGCGAAAAGTACGAGTGTGTAAGTATGTAATGAGAGAAAATCTGATATGATATAACAACTGTGTACATAAATGCTGAACTTCGAATGTATTCTTTCTTATTATCACGTATAATGTATGATTTTGTA
Source organism: Trachymyrmex septentrionalis (assembly GCF_001594115.1). NCBI lineage: Eukaryota > Metazoa > Arthropoda > Insecta > Hymenoptera > Formicidae > Trachymyrmex > Trachymyrmex septentrionalis. Next base: position 358,681 of record NW_017304438.1, on the reverse strand, counting down.
CATTGTAAGTGGTAATATGAACCATATACATATATACATATATATATAAAAATAAATATATATATATATACATAAGTCGCTGATCGAATCTAAATCGTTACTTGTTTTTTATATATATATTATAAATATATATAAACAAAATGCGGGGGAGGGGGGAAGCTGGACCAAGACCTAACTAGACTCTCAATTGTCGCAGATCTATATTAATCTCTGTGCAATCTGTTTGAGAAAGAAATAAAGATTCGGTCCGCACGGAAAAGAATCACTAAAACTATTGTAATTAAATATGCTTTATTAAATGGGTGTTTATTAAATACTCTACTAATTCTTTGTCGAGACAAACATTTTGCGGTGCGATACACATGTATGTTATTATGCGGCGGCGTCGAAAAACGTGTTGATTAGCGTCGATATCTGATCGGGCGTGTACTTTATGTATTTCGTCGGATTCTTCGAGAACGACGTGCCGCGATACTTGTTGTAGAATGCGGTGTACAGCGGTACAATCGCCTCGTGCAATTCCTTCCTTAACTCTTCGCGCAAACATCTGTCAGGCACCGAATAAGAACGCTGACACTTGGTCACTTCCTCTAGTTCTCGTGCGAAACCCAAGAATTTCTCCTTTAACATTTTGGCGGCAAGATCTATGCGAAGGAAAAACGCGTGCGGAAATTATTGCAATTAATAATAAGTTTAGATCCACCAAGTGTTGAACACTTTCATCATTGTTCCAGAAAGTAGACACGTATGTTTCTATTTATTTCTGTGACTTGAGAGAATCTTGTTTATAATCTGATTGAAATTAAGGTACAAACCTGGTTCGTCTGCGAGATATGATCGGGCTTTGGTGAATGTCGTAGTAACGTAATTGTTTTTGTCTTTAAGAAGTAGATCATAATATGTTTGTTCCGCACTTGGCTCGGCCAGTAAGAGTAGCTCCATAAGAGAACTTCGACGGAGAGCGTTAACTACGTAATTATGATTATTCAACCGAAATAAAGCTCGTAAAGCGAGATCGGAATAAGACGCATCGCTTTTACTCACTAACGCCAGATTCAGTTGAGCAAGAACTTTTTCTACAAGAGGACAAAACAATTTTCGTCAAATTAACGTCAAATTTTCATTTCAGCTAGTTTATATTTAATTACGAAGAATAAACAATATGAGCATGGACTTACTGATGTATACACTGAGAACCATTTTATGTACATTTTCCGGCTCTTTCGAGTGTAATGCAGACTGATCTGTGAAAAGATTGCGTTGAAGAACAGTACCAGCCATATCCGCATATTCGGCCAGTTGTTCCAGAAAAATCAAGACATTGCTAGTTCCTTCCGCCACGGTACCGTCCTTTGGCAAACCCGCACCAGATTCATTTCTCACACTTTCCGCGAACTCTTCCAAAGCTTTAGCTCCCTACAAAATTGAATAATTTCTTTCATTATGTTGGTTATACATCTTTTTAACAGGAAGTGAGAGGGAGGTTTGTATAATTAAATTGGAGGAATTTGTATTTTAAGGAAAGGAATAAATGGACATCGTTTAAATGTTGTAAGTTTTATATTATAAATTAATTTTCTACCTCTCAAGAAGAAACAATTTTGGTGAGATCTAAAATTGTACTGAATATAAATCTAAAAAATTAACCTTGTTGGACCATCAAAATAATTGTGTTAGAAACTTATACTGGAATATTAAGATTTTTTGCATTGCTTATTTTTAGTTTTCAACGTAATCATTTTAATGTTTCAATAAAAATATTTTCAGATCTGTATCCAGCAATATTTTAAATCTTTAAATCTGTCAGTTTGGATGTGTCTGTGGAACATTTTTATCCTCTAATAATAATTCATTTTAATTAAATTTAATTACTATACACAAAGGGCTAGAATCTATATAAAAATGGCAAGGATCTTTCATCTCAATTTGGCCATACAAATCTATTTTTCCTTGAGAAAGGATTTTAATTTAGAAAACGATTTTCGAAGAAAATTTAATGATTTTTTTTTTCTCTGAAAGCTAGTAAATATAGAAATGTAAGTGTAGAAATGTAGCTTAGTAGTTTGTAACTTTAAAAACATTGAGAGATTACTGATCTTCAAAAATTCATGTGTGTTAAACATAAAATTTCATCGGTTTCTATTTATAATAATTCTTTCATCATATGTGTGTGTTACTATTATGTCTATATTCATCATATGTTACTGTTATGTCTTAGTAGTATTTCTTAAAAGTAAATAATCTAATTTAACATATTGAAGTATAATCTCCTTTGATATAAAAATATATTAAAATATCGCGCATAGAATCGGAAATGTATAAAACATAGATGGAAACTTCTTTTTTTATATACTGATTCATTTAATAAGCATATCTCTCGCAACTGAGATTATATCAACCGAATGATACTGAATCATGTTACTTACATTTTTATTCTTTAAAATATTAGATAAGATATATTTGCTGATAAGATATATTATCAATGTATTTTCAAAGAGTACTGATTAAATATTAGTGAGAAATGGCGTAATTTCAGAAACCCTTTATGATCTTATTAATTAATTTATAAAACATTTTAATTATAAATATTAATTTAATATTTAAGATCTTAAATTTATTTAAAAAAAAAATTTAAATCCGTATTACAAATCAAATTAACTAAGACTCCTTATAATTCAAAGAACTGAAAAGGATACGGGCAGTAAAAGTCAAGCGCAGAAGACGTCGCGCAAGTAATATATCTATGAAGTGTGAAACTTCTTTATTCTAAAACGCGCTTACATGTTTCAGCTCACTTTTGAGCCTTCCTCAGAGACAACAAATTTTGATTACTTTCTAACTTTCATTTGTATGGAATTGATTAACGTTTCAATGCGAAATTTTTCATTTGTAAGCTTCAATAATACTAGCCAAAACTGAAAGTGACTCACTGTGTCTGATACCGACTGGCTAAAATATCGAGAACCGGTTTTTGAATAATTTATAGTAAGTTAGTAATTTATAATAGTTTGCGATACAGTTTGTGATTTGTGATCAGGGTGAGCGTCCTTATTTTCGAGATGATTAATTATAATCTTAAAGTAAGGTTTTTGATAAATTAGTTTTTCATATTTTCCATTTCGATATTTCCATTATTTCCTTTTTTCGTTCATTTTTCTTTTCTCTTCTTCGTTTTATTTCACTCTTCTTGACGTTTAAATTTTCAAGGTAGGAGTGCTCACCATGATAGGATAATTTTTATTCACAGTTTATGTAAATTTTTGTTGTCTCTGAGGAAGGCTCAAAAGTGAGCTGAAACATGTAAGCGCGTTTTAGTGAATAAAGAAGTTTCACACTTCATAGATATATTACTTGCGCGACGTCTTCTGCGCTTGACTCCTATTGCCCGTATGCTTTCCAGTTCAATAAAAATTTAAATCATGCAATTATGTAAATGTAAGAAAAAGGATGAAACGTACAGTTGAGTGTAACGTATCGAGCACAGATGCAAATTTGGAACGGAGGGCGTAATCGCAACCTTCGACCGTTCTCTCGAAATCGGGCTTCAGTTCGCCGAGATGCTTCAAAATCGGGAAAACCACGAGAACGGCAGAGAAGTCGCGTCTCGTGATACAACGTTTGGCGCGCGTAGCTATGCTGTCTCCATCATGCGCGACCAAATCCATCGCGTCGCGTACGGTGGCTTCGAGCACTTGTGCATGCAAAGAAGCTGAAAGAATCTTCGCGACCAATGCACGCTCAGCTTGTATGAGTTTGTGTAGGCCGGCCGCTAACAGAAGATAATTCTCCATCTCTTGTTCGTCGGGTGCCGCATCCTCCATCGAGTATGGGATAAGCTGCGTCGGTTTCCTAGACACTGAATTCAGAGCTAGATTCAGCCTCGTCGTTTGCGACGCTTTCAATAGCATTCTGTTGGCTTTGTCCAATGCGTGCTGCAGCCGTCGCGACGCTTTACGTCCCGCATTCTCTTGACCATCTAGAGAGTGTCGGTTAGCGAATTTTGCTCGCTGTGGATAATACATCCATATTAATAATATCTAAAAAGCATCATATATTTTTACACAAACACATATATATATATATTCATTTACAGGCATAGGGCTCCCACCATGGGTGCTACCACCACTGGCGCTTCTCTGATGTTCTTTGAGCAGTAACAGAGATCTCAAGACGATGGTGGAACGTACGGAAGCATACATCTTTGTATGTCTACGGTGACCCCTTTCCTCGAGCCATCCAGCGATCTTAAGCAAGTCACTCATAACGCTCTCAGGCAATTGGCACAAGGACTGCGGTCCATCCTCGCCATTGGTGTCCTCATCGGAGCCAATTAGATCCAGAAGCACAATAGGAAGGATTGGTCGACTTTGGCGATTAAGAATGTCATGGAACTCAGCATATAGAGATTCTAGGCCAATTGAGAAGAGACCTGTGATGTTTTGTAACTCGACGGAACTAGGATTGTTTTTCTGGAAATACCGCTGAGCATTGTACAGTCGATTCATGGCTTCGAGAAAGCCATCTAAACCACTAGGTCCACTTGGTTCGGCACGTACTACAGCTTCTACTTCTTGACATACACCGTAATATCCAATAGCATGATCCAACACGCTTAAAGTTTTCTCTATATCTGTAATACAAAAGCGAGAAAGAATGTTACAAAAAATTTTCTAGAAAGATGTAATTTGAGAAATGATAATAATGAATCAAATGCTTACTGTGTTGTTGTGCTTGAAGATTTTCAGTCTCATTGTAAACTGGAAGTATTGTACGGCGGAGCGTAGCTAAACGGTCTTCTAAGGAAGAGAGTATTCCTACTACTCCATTCGTCAATCGTCGGCTGCGTTCCTCTGCCTCCTTCAGTGCTTCTAGAGCAGCGATCTCAGACTCCAATTTGCACTGTATTTCGAATCGTCTTTCGGAGGTGTCGGCGCGTGTCGCATGCATGTTTCTTTCACTGATTTTTAAAATATACAATTGAAAACGAAATTAATTAACGACTTAGCAAACAATCTAGAGAATTGTGAATGACTGTGATATCTTCAATAGTCAATATTATCTTTAGAGTCTAATGTAAGGTCCAAAGTTATCCAATTATCTGCAACATATCAAATGTGCCAAAACAAAAAAAAAGATGAGTTAAGAAATTTTATTTAATTTTTTTTTTCAACTGTAACCACTTATATTTGGCCAATTTTTTAAGAATGTCTTCCATTGAATGACACAAGTCAACACAGACCCTTTCTACACTGAGCACTTAGTATGTGTATTAAATTAATTAATAACGTTCTATGTATTTAATAGGTAATTAAGAAATCGCATACATTTTCTGTGACATTAAAGAGTTCCCGTCACTCCATGTCTCTCTCTGTCTATGGCACACACATTGACAGATTGACACACACAAAAACGCAAAGTAGTAAAATGGTTGCGTCAGCTGATTTAGCAGACTCATATGTATATGTAAAGCCGGAAACACAATGAAAGCACACAGGCAATAAGAAAAGCAAATAACGAATTTCTACCTATTAAAAGTCATGTATACTAGAATGAACGCTTTCTGTGATAGGTTGAAATCTCTTATTCCCTATTCCAATTGCCTGTGCTTTTCATTGTGTTTCTGGCTTAATACTTTTATGTGGGCTGTGTTCGGAAACATTAGCCTGTATTCAGAACGCGCTTTTATTTTTGAAATTTTATAATATGCGTGACGTAAAGTATAGTATGTCAGCGTGTTTTGAATACGAGCCATTATCTGGGGCTTGATTGTGTATTTTGAAATGAGGTGAAAATTACAAAATTGAACAATAATTATTAGGTATTGGGGCCTTTGACTATATAACTATGGACTGTTAGTTACCCCCACTCTTCCTATCTTTTCCGTAAGATAGACAAAGAGACTCGCATAGCAAACATCACGCGTGCTCCTGCCAGTGAAATGGCAAAAAATCGAAACACAGTCGATATTACGATGATAAAACAGAAAGAAAGAGAGAGATGGAATATGACATATGTTGCATTATTTTATGAGGTTTAGTAAAGTGCAGAATCAAAATAAAATATGTATAAATTTAAC
>NW_017304438.1:344564-352505 GCF_001594115.1 Trachymyrmex septentrionalis | reverse complement strand
TCTCAAAAGATTTTTTTGTTTAGATATTGTGATGCATTTCCCTTCATAAAATAATTTTATTTTGAAGTAAAATGTTATTATTAATTTCTTTCTTTTCTTTTATTTTCTTCTTCGAATTTTATATAGCACTCGCCATCGAAATGACGACGATTCCGGCCAAACTCGGGTAGTAACTTCTTTTCTTTGATTTACGAAATTAAAATATATATTAAGCATTGAACTGGTAAACTTAGATTTGTACTATACATGGATTAACGATATATTATCGAAGTGCCGAGATTCGCCATTTTATTGGCGGGGGCATTTTTCATGTTGGTACGACGTGAGAAAGCCAATTAGCAGTCCATAATTATATAATCAATAAAATATTATAAAATCATATTGACTAATTATAAAATATTATAAAATCATATTGACTAATTAAATTTATTTAATATGCTAGTGAATTTGTTCACTTTTGTAATTTTCGCCTCATTTCAAGATACACAAGCGATTATTTTGTACAGCGATTTTTATGATAATGTCTGAAGAGGGCTCAATCCGGTAACCAAAACTTGAAATATTTGAATTTAAACTGGGTTTTTATTATTTTTTTCAATTTTACTTTTTATTATTTGTAATTTATTCTTTTTAATTGTGTGACACAATTTAAAAAATGTGTTTGACTCTTACTTTGCCCTTTATTTATTGTTATTTATTTTGTATAAGAAGAGTCCTTCTATCTATTAAATACACCGTCGACGCAATAGATGCCTCCATATATCATCTTAGGGGCTCCGCACAATAAAAGGAACAGAGAACAGAGAATAAGAATTTGAACTTATCAGAAACTGTGTATTCCACAATACATGATTTCGAGAAGATTCCGATTGCACACACGCTAATTGGCCAATTTAAAAATGAAATATTCTCATTGGTAAAGCAATAAAAAATTACTAGGCATCAGCTGATATGAGTGGTGTATGTAATCAGGATTGTAGGCAAACGGGATCCTCCCCATGATTTCTGATAAGTTGAAATTTTTATTTTTTGTTCCTTGTTCTTTTTATTGTGCGGAGTTTCTTATTTATTTAACACGGAGGCACTCGGGCAACGTTTTCGAACGCAACTTAGGTCTGTTCGCGTTGCATGCACTTTTTGCACTCAGTATCTCCGCTTTCTTTCTTTACAACGTCCATGTGTCTCCACAAAATATGTATCTATCTCATTTTAGTTCCAAAATTTTGGGGGATTTAAAGTAATGCGAACAGACCTTGTGTCTCGTGTGGAAAAGCTCTCGTAGTCACTATTGTCGATCACATTTGAATACTACTCTAGATTCGGATTGCGCAGTCCACCTATGGCTTTAAAGAAATTAAAAAATTGTTTCAAGTAACCTTCGTAATTGAATAGCGGTGATTATCGAACGATTAAACAGCGACTGAGATGTGTTAAGTGATCAAATGTGGGAGTAGTTTAATCAAATTTATGGATACGACGTAATCGCGTTGTCAGAAGTGCGTGACGAAGTTTGATCAATTGTTTATTGTAAGGTATATTGGTACATTTTCTATATGTATACACATTGCTTAGTTCTGCGTTACTCCAATAAATTTACCTGAAAATAAAATGATCTTTTTTTCTAAATTATTAAAAATTTGTATAAACCAATTATCATATTGCGAAAGTTTCTAATGTTTTCTCGTAATTGTGAAACACGCAATTTGTCTGCTCAATGTTTGGATTCGAAAATTGAGAAAAGTTTAGAAATTGATAAATTTACGGTTATAAAAGTTCTTTCCAGGTGAATATCTCGCCAATTGTTTCTCGAGTTTCTCGGCATTTGTTTCGCAGCAACAATCGTCGAGCAATGGAAAAGCCAGTGTCGTCTGACATTGTCATCATCGCGGGCAATTCTCACCCGGAATTGGCAAATCTAATTGCAAGGTGAGTAGCAAACAATGGAATTGTGAAATGTAAACATGAAAGTCAATCCGTTTTAATAGTAATATTTTGATATGTCATTGTAATTGGGCTCATATCTAAAACACTATTTTTTTATTGTGATGTTGTACATTAAGTATTATTAATTATTTATAAATATAATGATATGATATTGAAAAATATAAATAATAAAGAGCATACAGCTACAACAATAGATGTTAACACAAGTCATATATTTAAAATTTAAAATAAATAAGTTTACTTTGAATTTTAATTTATTTTAAATTTTTTTATGCTCTTTATTATTTATATTTTGTAATTGTTTAGCCACTTTCAAACATTTTACTTGGGTATAATATTATTTATGTATTTTGTTAACAATTATTTAAAAGTTTATCTATTAAAATTTAATTACGACAATTAATATTGAATTTTTTTGTAATGTCCCTCTTCTGTAAAGAAATTGTTATCCTATTTTAGAATAAAAAAATTCAGATAATGAAAGAAACATAATACATATCAAGATATTCTCTGTATATTGCAAAGTTGTATAATTGTTTTTTAAATTTCCAAGTTGGAAAGCTTGTAAGTTAATTTTTATCCAAGATATGAAAAAGAAGAAATTAATATATAAATTAATATAATTTTCTAATTAATGGAACTGAAAGGAGTAGACGTGATAATTTTTAGTTTGGAAAATTATTGATTTAAAACAGATATAAAATAATATTATGTTATTATAACAATTATTTCTATATTATAATTGCTACACATATGATATAAATGTGTACATGCGTGCATGCATATTTGGTTACTTAGATAAAAAAATGTTATATAATTCCGTTAAAATACAAAATTACAAATAATAAAAATTGGATAATAACTAGTTAGTAAGTTAAAAGTTAAATAAAAAGCTAATAACTTTTAACTTAATTTAATTAATTTTAAATAAATTAATTTTTAACTTTATTACTTTTAAATTTTAATTTATTAACTTTTTCTTTTTAAATTAAAGTTTTTTTTACATCAAAATGTCAATATTATTTTTTATAAAATCTTAATTATCAAAGAATTAGTTTAGAAAGAGCTCAATAATTGAATGATTATAGTCCCAAAAATGAACATGCGTTGGATCTGTATTTAGGGAATGTTATCAATACCATTGCGTCACGTTATCTTTGTTTTATGGGCGATAAAGAATAAAAGCTTTTTATTTGCATATAAATTTTAAAGAACGTGCAGGCATGGCTAACACAAAGAGGACAAGATTACCTATATTTTAAAAAAGTTTGAACTTTTTTCTTTTATAATGTATAATATTAAAATATAAAAATACTTATATAAAAATAATAAAAATCATCAAATACAATAGAGAACGCCAACATGGTCAAAGTTAGATGTTTTGAATAATATATATATTCTTTAAATCAATTTATTTCAGATATGATTGCGCACTGATAATTTTTCGAACTTTCAATCAAAACGTCTGAAACGTAAATAATTCCTTCTAAATTAAATTAGAGAAACTATAGAGAACTTATTGCGTAAAATATTAACTCAATCAGAATTCGAACCTCTCGACTTTCCGGGTGTAATATGAGGCAATATGAGGCAATATGAGGCAATATTTTAGTGTAATATGAAGTAATATTTTTGATAATAAGTTCTTTACAGTTTTTGTAATTTAATTAGCGTTTCAAACTGATTGTATTGAAAGTCCGAAAAATTATCGGCGCAATTATATCTGAAATAAATTGATTTAAAGAATATATATATTATTTGAAACATCTATCTTTAACCGTGTTCTCTATCGTATTTAATTCATATACAATCGTTTCTTAAGTCTTAATAATAATAAAAATCAGTTATTATTGTGCAAGAAATATCTTTGTTATCTTATAAAATTTACAAATAAAATATTGATTTATCTATATTTATCTATATGATTGTTTTGTTATTTAAAATAATCTGATTTAATAAAAACGTTTTTCAAAATTAATTTTTTATTTAACTTTAATTCAATCTTAACGTAACTTTAACTAAATCAGTTTTTTGTTCATTCAATCTTTAATAACTTACCCTGCAAATAAGTATAGATATAGATTTTAATATAATTTATTGTTTATCACTAATTATGACTAAAGTTAATACATTTAAATTGATTTGCTACAGAAAGGAAATGCAAAAGATATTTGTTACAATGTTTTTTTTATATTTAAAGTCGCTTGGGTATGAAACCTGGTGGTTGCGCTGTATATCACAAGTCTAATCGTGAGACAATGGTGGAGATAGGGGATTCTGTACGTGGTAAAGACTTGTATCTAATCCAAACTGGTACAAAGGATGTAAACAATAACATAATGGAGCTTCTCATCATGGCCTATGCATGTAAAACATCATCAGCCAAAAATATTGTTGGAGTGATTCCATATTTACCTTATTCTAAGCAATGCAAAATGCGTAAACGTGGTTGCATAGTGTCCAAGCTTTTGGCAAAGATGTTATGCACGAGTGGCCTAACTCATATTATCACCATGGATCTTCACCAGAAAGAAATCCAAGGATTCTTTGATGTTCCAGTGGATAATTTGAGAGCTAGTCCATTCCTTTTGCAGTATATTCAAGAATCCGTATGTAGTAAGATTTTAATATAACTATTACAAATTATTAGTAATAATTATGTTTTAAAGCATCTTGCTGGATTATAATAGCAACTTATTTTAAGCGTGACTAATATCTTAAATTGAAAATATAGATATGATATATTTTTCTTTGTTAATAATATCATAGAATTATATCTTTACTTTAAGATATTCAAAAGTTACTCCATATGTATGTGTCTGTGTTATTTTATATCATATTTTTTTTTATAAATTATATCTTCTCTTTGTCAGATTCCTGACTATCATAATTCTGTGATCGTTGCAAGAAATCCAGGTAGTGCGAAGAAAGCGACTAGCTATGCTGAAAGACTGCGCCTGGGAATTGCAGTGATTCATGGAGAACAGAGAGAAGCTGAATCAGACATGAACGATGGTCGCTATTCGCCACCTGCACTAGCATTGGCCGCACGTACGATGGAGGTTGGCGTTGGTGTACCTTTGCATCCAGCGAAGGAAAAACCACCTATAAGCGTTGTTGGAGATGTCGGAGGACGTATCGCTATTATGGTGGTGGGTAAAATTGCATTTTGTATTTATATTGTATCAGATCGACGACTTGACGAGAGAAATAAATTCGCAGGATGACATGATAGATGATGTACAATCGTATGTAGCAGCCGCCGAGGTACTTAAAGAGAGAGGAGCTTACAAAATATATGTCTTAGCTACACATGGTTTGCTCAGCTCGGACGCTCCTAGACTCATCGAGGAGTCTCCGATTGACGAGGTAATAACATTAAAACATTACATTAATTTACATTAATATAAGGAAAACGTTTCTATAAAATTTTTTCAGGTCGTTGTAACCAACACGATTCCTCATGACGTGCAGAAGATGCAATGTCCGAAAATCAAGACTGTTGACATCAGTATTCTTTTAGCAGAGGCAATTCGACGTATACACAATAAAGAGTCGATGTCGTATCTGTTTAAGAATGTAACCTTGGAAGATTAGAAACTAGACGATTTTACATGAAAAGTTACACAGTTTAATTGAATAAATGACGATTGAAAGTCACGTAAGATTCAATGCCGGGGACCATGTCCAAAATACATATCCGTCTCTTAATTTTCTACTCTATTTTTATATTTCTCCAATTTATGAAACAACAGTGAACGTATAAACTAATCCCTTGCGTTCATCAGAAAGAAACTAATTAGCTAAATGTTTTAATATACATTTCCCTTGTAGTCATCTTTTCTCTATAGTACATATTAGGTTAATATAAAATAATCAATTATGAGGACGCGCGTATTCGAATACGAGATTTAGGATGCATTTCACTTCACGTTCGCAACGTATATCATTTCATCCTTGTTTGACATTCGATTACAATGAAGATGAAATGATGCTCGCGAGTGTTGCAAATGTTAAGTGAAACGCATAGTTGCATAATAGAAATTGTACAATTTTAGAATGTTAGAAATTCTGTAAAGTCATTATAGACGTGTATTCTGTGCTTATCAGTGATCTAGTTCTAATTTTAATGTATGATTAAAAATGTATTTTAGATCAAGACATAATAAATATATTTCAAGATAAAGATTTTCTACAAATATTTTATCAAATAAAAAGAAATGTTACAGAATACGTGAATTTATAGCATTGATAATTGTATCCAAAAAGGCCACAAATTATGTAAGAAGAGGAACCATTCTACCAATTCGAGTTTGTTGTCATGGAGATACACATAGTGGATCGATACGTTTTCTTTTATATTCAGTAAAGTTCGTATAGAGAATTTGTTGTTATATCATTATCATCTTGATTCTAAGAGAAAGAAATCTATTTCGGATAAATATGGCATTGGATCTTGAATTAAGTAAGATTACCGTTTCATTGCAAGCAGACGAAAAGAATCGTCGCAAACAAGCTCTAGAGGAAATATTGAAAATTATATCTCAGGAGCAAATATCAGACAGATTGGATGACTTTGTTAAAATATGGGAGAGTATACACAGATTTCTAATTAGAATCATGAACGATAATATAGAAGTGTGTCGAGATCTAACCATAGGAATACTGAAAATATTTTTGGAAGCTCTGCCTCCCGATGACAAGCACATAATGTACATTATACCTATAATGTCCAGACGTTTGGGCATGCAAGAATTGATCGAGCCGTCAGAAGAAGTACGACTGAAATGCGTTTCTCTTTTACGAACGATCATTTGGAAGTATAAGGATTTATTGGCACCGCATATTCAAGATGTGACGGGAATATTGGCACGCACCGTTGTAGATAATTATCCGAATGTTAAAAAGGAGAGCTGCAGATGTATATCAGATTACGCAAAGATTCTATCGAGGCATTTCTATTCACAATCGGAATATTTAATAAAACCTATCCTGATCAATTTTATGCATCAACACTACAGAGTTCGACTCGCCGCTGTTGAAGCGATAGGCGATGCGATTCAGTATGGCAATAGCAAGTCAATGGAAGAAGTGGCAACTCCTTTGGCACAAAGACTTTTTGATCAAAGTGGGATTGTCAGAAAGGGTACGTTTCATATAGTAAACATTTAACATGATTTTATATAACTGTATTAAAACAATGCAAAACAAATTACAACTCTCCTCATATAATTGCATCGAATCTTAAAGCTGTAATTGAAGTCTCTGGCCGCTGGTTGATAGAGCTACCTGACAGATATAGTTGGTGGCATAGACTTCTTCCCCTGATCATGACAGGATTCCACGATGAACTTGTGGAGATTCGTGTAAAAGCAGCTGAGATGTGGGACACCGCAGGAAAATTGTACATACAGGAAAATGAAAACGACGAAAAGTTAAAGGATAAAATGGACTTTCTTACGGAAGAGCCAGAGCATTATCCACCAGAGAGTAAATTAGTTTTGAAAATCACAGTCAATCATTACAGATTAATTATCAAATTGAGAATCAAATTACATAAGATTGTTTTTAGTTTCTAGGCCGAATTTAGGATGTCGTGTGATTGCGCAACAGAATTTTTACAAACTTATTAATGGTATCAGTGCTGAACTTGGAGATTGGTTACCAGATATACGTATGCGTTCTGCGCAATTACTCAGTATACTGATATTAAATGTTGAAGAAGACGTTACACAACATATTGAAAAGCTTTTGCCGCCTATGTATCGGTACGACTTACTTTTAATTATTTATTAGAAATTAGATAAAATTTAGATATAGAAATAATAAATTTTTAAAAATTTAAAAGAAAAATTTTTTAAAATAATTTTATTAGATTGTACACACACGCAGAGAGAACACATTGAGAACACAATCAATAAGAAACAAGAATTAAAGGCTCACATAAAGATTGAAGCTGGATTTTTAATGCTTAAATAATTCAATGTGAATTTATAT
>NW_017304438.1:331540-344464 GCF_001594115.1 Trachymyrmex septentrionalis | reverse complement strand
CGAAAAATTTTACCTCGGCAAAAAGTCGAATCTGGGTCTCTGGTTTTTCTGGTGCAAGTCCTAAGCTTTTAGATTACTGAAAATTTTTATTTAATGAAATGTGAAAATATTATAATTATAATTATAATTTTTATAATTACTTTGAACGATTAAAATTAAAAATTATGTATAAATCTAATATTTCATGTATTGTACGACAAAGCTTCTCAAAGCCTGTTGATCCAAGACTTCTTTGTCCTGCAGTCAATAAAAAAACTTGAAAAATCTTATCGTACACATGAAATATTGGCCTAAGAATTAATATATGTTACAAATAACACTGTTCGGATTTAAAATCACGAACGAAACAAAGTAATTTTTACAGATTTTTTGTCACTAAAAATAAATTCATAAATGAAATTGCTCTATCACATCATATTTTTGAGAAAATTGATGTGATCTAAAAGTGCCAAAAAAATACTTTTAAACTAAAATATTCCAAAAACATGACATGACAAAGCAATTTTACGGATTCGTGTGTTTTCAGCGACAAATGAATATATAAAAATTATATACCTATTATATTGCTGTTTTATGCAAGAAGTAACAGTTACAATGAAAAGAAGGGAACTTAAATCTATAGACAAATATAATCCTTTGAAAATCATTTTTTTATGCAATTTGAATAATTATCTGATGATTTGTGGAATTGCTAATTTTATGAATCTGATATCAAACTTCTTATGAAATATAATTTGTTTAAACAATTAATAAAAATTTGATTTAAATAAGTAGTATTAATAGCACTACTGGATTTTATAGAAAAAAAGTACATTTTCATGTTTAGCATTATTCTCTTCCCATCTCATTTGTTGTAAAAAAATACAAAATTTTAAAAAATTTGACAAAAATTCGAAAACAGAAGTGATCCTCAAAAAATTATATTTTTCTGTGGATTTAAATTCCGTTCTTTTCATTGTAACGGTTATTTTTTGCATAAAACGATCAACACAATAGACTAGAACTTCTATGGATTTTTTGTCACTAAAAATGAATCCATAAATAAAATTGTTTTTGAAGTATTTCAGCTCAAAAATACAAAAAAAAAAGCTATTTTCAACACTTTTAGATTCAATTTTCTTAAAAACGTGACATGAGAAAACAATTTATAAATTACATTATTTACATTAAATTTATTTTTAATGACAAAAATGTGTAAGCATTATTTTGTTTCGTTGTGATCTAGAAAAAATGTTTTAATTTGTCAGATAGTGTAATTGTTGAATCTTAATAGAAGTTGTTCTAAAATTTTTGTCACAAAATATTTTCCTTTTAAATCATTAAAAATAGCCGGTAAAATCTTATTTTCTATTTAAATAGTCGTAACAATGTAATCGACAATCGTGAAAATCAATTATCAAAATTTTAGAAAGATTATTCACGCTTTTAAAAAGACGAAAAAAATTTTATCTAAACTAAAGTTAATAAATTAAAAAATTAATATTGTTAAAAAAATTAATAAAATTAAAAAATTAACTTATTTGAAAATAGCATTAATTTATCAATTTTTTAAAAATTGATATACTTATATTATACACACACATACGCGTACACATTTAACTGCTAACTTTTTAAATAGTCACCATCTTTCTCTGCAAAATTATGTTATAAATGACAAAACTTATGAAGAAATCTAATTACGACTTGTTATAGCGCTTGCAATGATGAGGATAAGAGAGTCATTGATTGCGTGGAAACTGCGGCGCGATATCTGGGCTATTTCGTACAACCCAAAATTTACTGTCAGTTGGTGCTTCCCACTCTAGACGAATCCCCGACGACCGGACACTTACGTGTTTTTGCAGCGATCATTAGCGGTAGCGAACGAAAGGCTTTATCGCAACAATTGGATAAGATAATGAGTTTTCTGCAGCAACCGGATATCTGTCAGAGTAAAAAGAGCAACTATCAATGTCAGATACTTTCCTGCTGTAATTTTCTTCTTATAGTTTGTAAAGAGGTCCGAATACAATTCTTTCTTTGTTATACACATATCTATGTTACAGTCATCTGTTCACTTTAAAACTTCTTTCTGGATTAATTCTTGGATCTAATAATATGTTATAATATACAGGATTGTAAAGCAGTAACACAAGCTTTATTCACTGTAATATTCACCATGTACGCGATGAGCATGGAGCCCTCCATTCGCGAAGAAGCCGATAGGCTCTTGGAGATACTCGTCAACATAAATTCACTAAAGAACATCGATGATCTCTTCTGCGATCACATGAAACCGTTGATAACATCAATTCACAATGATTGCGCCTCATGGACGGTTTACAGCGCGGAATCGCAAATTTTTTGTGCTTGTTTGACCCGCAACGGAATCGCCATCTCGCATAATATGGACCTCGTGTTACCTATTTTGAAAAAAACTATGAGCAAGGATGCCGATCCCGAGTTGAAGCTGCGGCATTTTATTCTACTTTCGGAATACTTTCTGAACAATCAGAATTTATATTATTGTATCGAGAATCCGCATAAATTTGTGAGCACGATTATTGAGGAGTTGATCACACCTGGACTTATTTGGGCCGCCGGTAGAGCAGCTGAAGCTATTCGCACGGCTGCCGTTTGCTGCCTCTGCGCTATTCTACAAAACACAATAGTTAATCCCGATAAAAAAGACGAGATTAACAAAATGCAGTTGTCTATGAATGAGGAAAACAAGGATTCTAGAATACCTATGGCGGAGCAATTCCCGTCCATCTTCGACAAGATTGTGCCTGTTTTAATTAGTCTGGTGGACGATAAAGCAAAGAAAACTCGACTATATTCCATGTGCGCCATTCGTTTGTTAGTAAAAATTGGACAGAGATTGTCCTGTCTAAACGACGAACATGTACATCGCACGTATCCAGTGATACTGAAGAGACTCGATGATGGCTGCGACGATGTTCGCTACGCTGCGGTGGAAATACTTGTGGACGTGTGGAGCGCTGTTTCTAAAGATTACGACACTGTCTTCAGTAAGAGCCACATTGATGCTCTGTACACGACAATGATTGTTCATTTGGACGATCCGGAGTCTCGCTTCCAAGAGATAATGTTAGGTAACCATCAACAGTTTTATTCTTTCTGTAGAAATTCGTTAGAAATGTGCGAATTAATTTTTTTTTTTACGCTAAATCGATTCAAATCTCGTTTCTTTTTTTGAATCTAAATTAAACCTAATCGACAATATTTTACCTAAATCAAATCGTTGCAGTATAACTTTTAATTAACAACATAATTATTATCAGATGAAATTTTAAGACATAGATAATAAAAAGATTAATAAGAATGTAACAAAAATGTGGATTATAAAAGATTGGAGATTGTTTTTCTTATTTTAATGTTTGCACACTGAAAATTAATTTTTACATAAAAATGAAAATAAGAGAAACAATCCAATGATCTTGATCGATTCAGAGCAGCACAATATATTTAATATTCAAGATATTAAATATAATATTAATCATATTAATCATCGGACACTTTGGATAATAATGGCGGTACTGTAACTTTCAAGCTTTATAACTTGAAAAGTACTTAATGAAAATGAACTTTATTGTAGCGTTTTGAAAAGCTTTTAATATTGACTATTTAGTTCTGGAATCAGAAATAGGTTGTCCAAAAAATCCGTGTGACCTTGATCTGACTTTGGCGATGCCACCCACGGTCAAACTGATAAGATAATTAAATAGATCTTTTTAAAACCTACAACTTTTGTCTATAAAACATTTTTCTCCAAAATTTTCCGAGATATTTAGTCGACCCGAAACTTTTGGCAGGCATTATATATACAGGATATACGAAAAATGGACTTTTTAAATATCCTAAAAAAATTAACGTTTCTGAAAGAAATATTTCATACAAAAGTTATAGGGTTTTAAATAGCGCATTACATAGTAATAATAAAGTAGCCTTGGATACCATTGTTACATAAATAAATCACCTTAAAACTTTTAAATGTAAACCTTAATCTTTTTTATTGCGTATTTTTACAGTTGTCCTCAACAGAGGTCAATTTATGAGATTTGAAAGTTACGGTATTCCCGACATTATCTAAGGCGTATCGTGTAGATTGCCTGATTGAATTTATATGGCATGTGTGTGTGCATACATGTATGTGTATATCTTTCTTTCTTTCTCCCCCTTTCTGCGTGCGTATGTGTATAAGCTTATCAATATATGAGGTCTGGCTATTAAATAACGAGACTGCGCGCGCAGATGGCGTCCTAGAGGGGTAGAGTGGGAAACGAATGCAGCGTTGGATAGCTGGAAGTGTCTACTATTCCGTACGAAAACACGTTTTTGTCGCAGTAGTAGTATTTTTTCTATAGAGATTAGAAACGAACTTGTTTTTTTCTCGTGCCGATAACAATGTGTGACGAAAAACACGAGCAATGGATCAATGTGAAATTTCTCGTTAAATTAAAAAAAACTCCGACTGAGTGCTATAAGTTGTTGAAAGAGGCCTATGGTGAGAATTCTCTATCTCGTGCGCGTGTTTTCGAATGGTATAAACGAATTTTCTAAAGGCCGAGAGAGCACCGAAGATGACCAAAAAAGCAAGGATGTCGAAATCAAAATTTAAAGCCATGCTAATCGTTTTTTTCGACATCAACGGCATCGTGATGACTGAATGGGTTCTAGAGGGTCAAACTGTAAACCAAACTTACTATTTGTAATTTATTTTTCGTATGTAATTTATTTTTCGAATATCTTATTGTCAGATTGAAAATTTTCAAATAGTTCGTATATCTCTATTCTGGCGCATTTTTCAAGATAAATCATAATTTTTATTTTAACTGTAACTCTTAATATATTTAATATGTAACTCTTAATATATTTCAATACATTTTTTACAGTTTTAATACTGTTTTTCCAGATGCATTAAAGCGTGTTGCACAAATCTATCCTGAGCTACTGCATCAAAAATTGTATAGCTGTCGGCCGAATTTCAGAAACAAAGCAGGAGTAGATACACTTTTGGAATATTGTCAAAGTATATTTAAACAAGATTAAATCTTTTTTTCAAATAGACATTTTTATAATCCGATAGATATGTGTTTTAATAAATATAAGTTATATGATATCTTTCTAGGTATAAGTTTTTTTATCATACATGTTGAACCAATTAAAAATATTGAACTGCTTATAAACATAACGCCATAAAGTATTCAGTCTGTGGTACAGCAAGTTAGAAATTAAATTTTTTTCCCTAAGTAGGATTGTTTTCAATATACAAATTATATACACAGAACTGAAATTAAGCTTTTATTCATACAAGTACGTTTTAACTTAAGAATATCTTTGTACAATATTTGGTATCATAAAATATTATTGATTGTCTAGAGGTCATATTTAGGATTTATGCAATTGTATTATATCAAACAAAAAGGTTCTTCGAAATATATTGCAAAAATTTATAAAAAAGTATTCAGCTGTGGACACTATTGCTCAATATAATGCCAATTCTTTTTTTAAAAAATTAATTAAACTATTGCTCATTAAAAAAAATTATTAAACTGTTATATAACTGAGGGTCAAAATTATATTGTGTATATACAGAGTGTCCCAATAATTATTAGCACCTGAAATATTTTAGAATCTATAAAGTCTATAGGAAATTTGTATAACCAAAATTGCACTACTAATAATGGCGGTATGAAGGGCTCTATCATATGGCGATAATAATTTTTGTCTAGGAGGCGCTTCAGAAATTTCAACATCAACTTTATTTTTTTAAATGGAATTATATGATTTATTTTATGTAATACGATTCATCTAATTATTTTAAAAGTATTGAGGTAAAAGTATTGAAAAATCAATAGTTTACTAAATATTGTATACTTTACTTTGGCACATATTGACATAAAATGATAAATAACTCGTAAATTATTAATTTTTTGATAATCATACCTTAATACTTTTATGAAGAAAATAATGAGATAAATCAATTGGGATAAAGAAAATACATAGTTATTCATCCATTTTGCAGCTATATCTCTCTCTTTAAAGCAACTATGTATTTTCTTTATACCAATTTATTCATCTCATTATTCTTTTCATAAAAGTATTAAGATACGATTATAAAAAAATTATTAATTTACGAATTATTTTATGTACGAACGTTTTATGTCAATATGTACCAGAATAAAGTATCATGAAAATATCGTAAACTATTAATTTTTTGATATTTTTATCTTAATACTTTTGTACGCAGAATAACTAGAAAAATCATATTATGTAAAAAAACATAATTTCATTTTAAAAAATGAAATTGATCTTGAAATCTCTGACGTGCTTCTATCTGGACGAAAATTATGATTGCCCTATGATAGACCCCTTCATATTATGCAATTTTGGTTAAATAATAAATTTTACCTCTGGGCCTCTGGTTCTTGAAAAGAAACGTATACAATATTTTAGGAAAATACTGTAGTATACGTAACGTATACTGTAATATTTTCTTAGACTTTCATATACGGTTTTTTTTTTTTCAAGAATAGGGACTCTGAAACTTAGGCCGGGTTTTTACCTAAAGGTGCCTTTTCATGCTGATGCTCGATGCTTATTTTCAGCGTCAAAATAAGTTACATGATCAAAATTGACGCTTGTTATTCGTCGATTTTTATCACGTGACTTATTTTGACGCCGGAAATGAGCGTCGGCATGAAAAAGTACCTTAATATTATGACGCTCAAATCGAGCATTGAGCGTCAGTATAAAAAAGTATCTGCATCATGAAATTGTATCTTGAAAGCGTCAATTTTGATCACATAATCTATTTTGACGCTGAAAATAGAAAGAAACCAGAGAGAGGACGTGACGGCCCAAAACTTGTAACCGCAAAATGTTGCGCACTACTGCCTTCTGACAAAGTGAATGTAAACTACATAGCAACATCCACTTTTCTTAGGGTACATCGTCCACTTTTCAAGGCTGGAGATGATAAATTAAAATTATAAAATACGCTATTAGCGCTTTTGTTATGGTTCCTGCATACTGAATGCGGAAATATTTACCGCGCGTCAAAATGTGAGGCGGCAGCCAATAAGTTTACAGCTCCTAACATGTTCATTGGTTACCGTGTTGCATTTTGCCGCGCGACAAGCGTCCAGTATGCAGAAGCCATCATTCTATCTTTGTTATTTATTATGCCTACTGCACACTGGATGCGATGAGCGATAAATGACGAGCGATATTCAATAAAAGTTCTGCTGTTTCTCACGTGACGATGCAAAGCAAAGCTCTTATTGGATCTCGCTCGTCGATTATTGCTTATAGGCATTAGACATAAAACAAAGATAGAATAAATCAGAGAAAATCAAAAGAAAGTGGAGCGGATTCACCCGGAGCCGCCATGTTTAGTGCACCATTAAAATGAATAAGAGATATGGTAGGAGTGTGATGGAACATATGGCTTTTGCACACTGAAAACGCTTGCTGCGCGGCAAAATGAGACGCAGCAATCAATGAACACATTAGAAGCTGAAGGCTTATTGGCTATCGTATCACAATTTGCCGCGCGGCAAATGTTTCCGCGTTCAGTGTGCAGGAGCCATTAATGTGTTTAATAGCAGCGTTTAGCAAAACAACAACCATTTTATGATTGTCTGCTAAGATAGGATCGTTCCTCTTGATCTAAAACATAATCCAATCAGCGCGAAGAAAACTTCCAACAGTTGCAAAATAAACGTTCTGCTGAACACAGTCATTGGTTACCGCGTCTCATTTTGTCGCGTGGTAAGCCTTTTCGCATTTAATGTAGAAGAGCCAATAGAGTCTCTTCGAACGTACGTTAGGCCGGTATTTATAGTCGATTCTTACTCCAAGATCGTTTTAAGTAATGTCTTAAGACGCTAATGCGGCTCTCTGATTGGTTCATGACATCTTAAGACTATACTTAAGACGGTCTTGAATTTAAGAATCGACTATGAATACCGACCTTAGAGGTATGTATTGTTCCACGTATGGGTTACATGACATTTTCCAGAAAAATAGATTGGAAAATGTTGGTACTAAGAAAAACCCCTAGGCAACACGATTTTAATTTGTACGGATTAGTAACAGTGGCCTAGTTTCCACCGAGGGTTTAAACCGGATCAGAGTGTAAGAACCAATCAACTACAGTCGAGCATTCCTCTGTCGTTCAACTGTAAAGCTCATGAAACATACAAAAACGAAAGGTCGTAAGATTGGATTTGCTACTGGCATTACCGTCTCTACTGTAATTGGCCAATTTGCTTACTGCTTACGTATTACGGTCTTACGTTTTTGTATGCGCCATGGGCTTAACGAGGGAATACTCAACTATAGTTGGTTGGTTCTTACATTCTGATACGGTTTAAATCCTCGATGGAAATTAGGCCAGTGTTACTAATCCGTACAAATTAAAATCATATTGCTTAAGCCCCTGGCACGTACAAAAACGTAAGGCCGTAAAACGTAATCAGTAAGCAAATTGCCCAATCACAGTAGAGACCGTAAGGCCAGTAGCGAATCCAATCTTACGATTTTCTTACTGATTACGTCTTACGGTCTTACGTTTTTCTATGTGCTCCCGACTTTAGAGCTTTACGTAATGCGGCCTGATGCGGATGCGGCTACAAGAAGTACCCGCCCTTCCGTTTCCGTGCGCGCTGCTCCGACTGCGCGCCGCGACGCCATGTTGCCAGTATCCTCCGATTGGCGAAGCGTGAGACGGAAGGGTAGACAAACAGGAATTAACAATCGGCCGCCGATAATCTGGTACGGATTCTCGTAAACGCGAGAGCCGGTCGTATTATCATAATTTTCACAAGTTTCCTGTCAAGCCGAGCCGAGAGAGTCGGAGAGAGTCGACGGTAAGTGCTGAGCGGTGAGCGCTGTGCCGGGTACTCGGAATGTGCCGAATGAAGCGAATAATCATCGTCACCTCGCGTTCTCCTCTCCAGGCATTAAGGCGAAATTTATCACGGAAGTCTTCGTCTCCCGGAGAAATTCTATACGTCGAAGCTCTGGTCTTTGAAGCCGCGCCGTGAAGCCTTGCGTCTTTTCGTTCTCTTCTGAAAATGAAAAAAAAAAAGACGTAGAATCGAGTACAGTTTGGAGCTGATTTCGGATTTTAGTAGGAGTTGCGCGAAAATGCGCCTTACTTGCACGAGCGATTGACAAGAGTTGCGATTAGCACTCTTTTCTGCGCAGAGATCGATCGCGGTATTACATTTCCAGTTCTGCAAAAACATATGAGACGAGAATCGCAAAGAGAATAATAAGAGTGAGAGAGTGAGTGAGTGAGTGAAAGAGTGTGTGCGTGCACGTGTGCGCGGTGTGGTGTGTGTGTGAGAGAGAGAGAGAGAGAGAAAGAGAGAGAAGGAAAGAGGCCGAAAGTAGCTGAGAGGATCTCCAGCTGATCGTCTTGCCCCACTTCTCCGCGGATTTACTTGCCCTATTGTACTTGGCTGCATATTTCAAACAAAGTGGATACAATGTTCTTTGCAAGAGAATTTATTGTTCTCTTTTTCTTCGACGTGAAATCATATATCTATTTTATTTTAAATATAGAGAGAAGATATATTGGATTAAGGAAAAAGTCCCTTTACAAATTGTTAAAAAGATCTTTCCTCATCAATATCTTTGTTAAACATGATCAAAATTTAAATTTAGAAAAAGAATTTTAAAGCTTGAAATCTCTATTTTTGAATGGTTACTATATTTTTCGAATTTACGTGAGTTTGGTAATTTTTACATACAAAAAACTATGAGCTGAAAAAAAAATAAATTTTAGAACTATAGCGTGCTCAAAAAATTTGAGCAAATTTTCGACTATATATCGTGAAAGCTTGAAGTTTTCCTTACAAAATCGTTTTTAAAAAATGTTTCTACAATTTTGTGTTTCTGAGTTTGCGGATTAAGTAAAAAGAACCATTCTGACTTTATTGCTCATAACTCCATTATGAATCATCGTATCATAATTAAAAATACAGATTCTTAAGGCTGAAACGTTGCTCTACCAAGTGGTGTAATTGCCAATTTTTTAAAAGTAGAATATATGGATTGCTAAAAAGTCTTATCAATTTTTAAAAAGACTTTCCCTAATCCAGTAATATAACGCAAGAAACAGATCTCGGATTTTACGGTAAAAAAGAGGCAGGCTAAAAGTTGCAGAAAGTGCATACAGAAAGAACTCCGTAAACAGCGAGATTTATTCACGCGCAGTTCTACCAATTTAAGATTAACTTTAATTTTTCAGTAGTCGCGTAGGGATCAAACTGACCGAAGCGCATAAACAAACGAACGTTTCTCTGCATTTTCCTTTTGCTACATTAGTGCTTTAGGCCCAGGTTTCATAGTTCACGATTAACTCGATGATTTAGAATTAATTAATCATTCTAGAATTAGAAAGAGATAAGGGGATTAAGTTGTACCTTTTAACCGAGGTTCAACTTATTCCTTATCATTTTCCAATTCTAGAATGATTAATTAATTCTAAAATGATTAATTAAATACACATACCATGTATATGTTTACATGCATCGCCGAAATCAAGATAATTTAATAGAAATTTAATTATAGTACCTATATTTTATTAATGCATATATATAATATACCACTCAACAAAATTAAAGAGTCACTTGTTCCATTCTGTAAAAATAGGCAAATTTTAAGATAGAAGAATCGTCATCATATCGAGATATTTAAAAAAGCATTTTACAGCTTGAAATCTGTATTTCAGATCTGTATTTTAGAAAACAGTCTTACTGATGTTTTATGGAATTACACAAACATAAATGAAGATGTATCAAATCTAAAATTTTTTTACGAAATTTGTATAGTTCCACGGCGTGAATTAAAAATTGTACACAAATATACGATTTACAGCATTTGAAAGAGTGAATCTTTACCTTTAAATTGCTTTTTTTATGAAGCTGTGTACGATTTTTTTTTCATCGAGTTAGTCCACAAAAAAATTATTGAAGCAAAAAAAGTCGTTTTTAACTAAAACATAATATACAGACAATGTTAAGGTGAGTTCATGAGTCATGAAGGTACTAGATAGTTCATGAGTCATGAAGGTATTAAGTAGTTACATCTATCATATTTTTCGGTCCTAGTGGAACTAACTCGAACTTGAGTTTTCGGAAGCACACACATTTGAGCGAAGCGGAATATGCGAAATGTTGATAGAAATTCGTTTCGTCAATTTCTTATTTCTGCAGATCCTCATTTCCGCGTGTCCGCATCTCATGGGAAATCCTCTCTTATGCTTTTCAGCCCTGCTATTCGTGACTGTTGCGACGCGCCACCATTGCCAATTTTCCAAATTTTCGAAGTTTTAGTCAGCAGATTCTACAGTGTCCCAAACACACCGCTTATAGGCAGGAATAGAGCGTATCAAACTGAGTCGAAAAGTCTCATTTTACAATTGTCGCAATACTTAACGAGATATTAATGTCTAAAGATTATCAAATAAGATTCGTTGATCTTTAGAAATTAATATCTCGTTAATTATTGCGATAATTGTACTTATAAGCAGAAAATAAAAATTGGAACATAAGTCGAATGTAAGAGGAGAGTAACAAGTATAAATGAAATTTCTAGGAGGTAAAAATTGAAATAGCGAAATATTTTTAAAAGAGATGTTTTGCGCTTTTTCTACGTTTCCTTGTTTTTGCATTCTAGAAATTTCGTTTACACTGTTGCTCTCCTTTTACATTCGACTGTACTACCAAATGCATATCTATTAGAAGTGAGCTAGCTGCATGGGGATTTATTTACAAATGGCAATAGTTACGAGTTATGCATGGCAGCAAAAGAAAACAATTCTCCGCGCGCCTAGCCACTATGATGGGTACATTTGGATATGCATGAAGCTGGCGTCTCACTCGATGGAAACATTAAATGTTGAGAATTCTGAGTTTATTTTCAATAGTTCTATATAGGTTAAACAAATAGTTTCGACTATTAAAGCCAAGAAACCGAAAATACAAAATGAGATGCTATACACACCGCGCCAATTTTGTTTAACGAAGAACACAGTTTCTCTAGAATTTGAAAAAATACATAATTCTAAAGAGAGTTCTGACGAGTAATATCGTTATTTTGATTTTTAAATAATTTTTTTCCCCTCAAAAATGGTCTTTATGGGAACGAAGATGAGACGCTGTCCGATTTTAAATAGTTCTGATAGTCTATGGTAATTCTCGTGTAGTTCTGAATATATTATAATGCTTTTCGAAGAGTTCTGATCATTTTAACTATTTATTAATTAAAAAAATTTTTTTATTTCCATTTTTTTATTTCATTTTTACATTGAAAACTCATTTTTATGTAAAAAATAAGAGAAACAATCTCCAATGACCTTGATCTTAACAAATGTTATCCAGAACATAATCCTGAACAATAAGAGGTTTTAATCGTCACACATTGCGTAATACTAATGCCGGCAGTATTGTAACTTTCAAACTTTATAACTCGAAATGCACTTCATGGAAAAATATTTTATTATATTGTTTTGAAAAACTCTCGAGGTTAACTACAAGAATATTTAATGAAAAATGGGGGGTCCCATTAAAAAAAATTTAACGTGACCTTGGCCTGATCTTGTCAATGCCACCTAAGGTCAAACTAATGGCACTATCTTATGTCCCCCTCAAAGTTCTAAAACTTTTGAAACATTTTTCCCTAAATACACTGTTCAAGAGATATTTGAGTTAATCAATGAAAATTAATTAATCTGATGCGGTTATTCTTTGTTTTTTAATCATTTAAACAGAAGTTATGTTCAATTAAACATTTA
Organism: Trachymyrmex septentrionalis; assembly: GCF_001594115.1. Taxonomy (NCBI): domain Eukaryota; kingdom Metazoa; phylum Arthropoda; class Insecta; order Hymenoptera; family Formicidae; genus Trachymyrmex; species Trachymyrmex septentrionalis. The sequence goes on along the minus strand of NW_017304438.1, from coordinate 331,653 downwards.
CGAAATAAAATAAATTGAAAATATTAAAAAATTTATATCTAGGAAACTAATGAAGATAAAAATCTAAAAAAATAATTGAATACATATTTTAATATGAGGTATATATTAAAAAA
>NW_017304438.1:321142-331440 GCF_001594115.1 Trachymyrmex septentrionalis | reverse complement strand
CTCGACTTCCTCGATTCAAATGAATGCCAAACACAAACAAATAGACCGATCTGGCTGTAACTTGGTGTGTGTTCCTCCAAGAGATGCTACTAACTAAATCTAACCTTGATACGCGCCAGTAGTGCCATCAGCAGTGACTTTGCACGGACTTTTCGAACGACCCTCGTACAGGATGTCTCGCAATTTTCGGCTAAGCGTTTTTATGTAGATAGAGCGGACTAAACTGAGTCAAAAAATCCTGTACCATTTTGCAATTTTCGCAATGGTTAACGAGGGATTAATTTATGAAAGTAGCTAAATTCGCCCACCAAATGCAAACGTGGAACTAAATAAGACTGCCCAGAGGGATGCATGTTCTTTTCCTTCTTCTTTTTTCTTTTCCTCTTCCTCTTCTTCTTCTTCCTCTTCTTGAGATTATTTTGTTTGGACTTCCGATCCAATATAAAGGGTCATGCGATAAATTTGGATTAAAAGATCCTGTGACAGTTTCTTCGGGGGATAAAGGCGATTAACTAAATCTTATTCCTTCAGTGCGAAGCAGAGTCAATGTAAGCTCCTCACATAAACGAGGATCAAGACTTCAATTTTAGTTGGTATTACAAAGCGATTCTATTTACACAAGAACGGACTAAATTGAGTCGAAAAGTCCTCTACCATTTTGCAATTTTCTCAATATAGTTAACAAGATATTAATTACTAAAAATCGCCGAATATTGGCCTTCTATAATTTTTTCCTCAAATACTACTAACTTTACAGAAAAACTGCAAGAGACAAAAATTGTTTTTTTTTTTTCGTAGAATTCTAAGAATTTTTTAAAAATATTTAATCAACTTTTTAGTACTGTATTTTCTTATTGGCAACTATTTTTATTAACATGAGAAAATATGGTATTAAAAAATTCTCAAAACTTTATGAGAAGAAAATTAACAATTTTTGTTTCTCGCTGTAAAGTTGATAGTATTTGAGTAAAAAATGATTGAAAACCAATATTTAGCGATTTTTGGTATTATACTAAACTTAGTTTTGACGTTTTTTTTTATTTAAAAAACTCATTTATTTCGATGTCAAAAGCAAAAAATACATCAATCAAAGTATCTGCCCTTGCTAGCTATACATTTTTCCTATCTTTGTGGCAATAAGTGGATCCCGTGACGATAGAACGATTAGTCTTTTGAAGCAATCTATTCATCGATCCATTTTCGCCTATCCTCGTAATTTCTGAAGTGTGTATCCACCAAGTCGTGCTGCATCGATCGGAATAAGTAATAGTCTGAAGGAGCTAAGTCTGGTGAATACGCTAGGTGCGAGAGAACTTCCCACTCGAGCTGCATCAGTGTTTCCTTGACGGCTTTTGCAACGTGTGGTCGAGCATTGTCATGCAAAAACATAACTTTGTGTCGATTGCTGGCTACTACTAGCCTTTTTTCCAACAATGCTTCATTCAGACGTTCAATTGTAATTGATATCGATTCCCCGTGATACTTTCACTCGATTTGAGTAGCTCATAGTAAATGACGCCTTGTATATCCCACCAGAGCATTGCTTTGTGGCTATGGATATATTTCGCTTTGGTATAGATATTGATGGTTGGCCAGGATTCACCCATGACTTTTTGTTTGGGATTATTAAAATAGATCCACTTTTCATCGCCAGTCACAATGCGTCACAAAAAACTTTTTTTTTCTATCTGGCGAGCAAAGAAATAGAGAGATGTTTAAGCGATTCGCAATGGCATTTTCAGTTAATTCGTGTGGTACCCATTTTCCTTCCTTTTGAATCTTTTCCATTGCATGTAGACGTTTGGAAACAGCCATCGGAGTAACATTTAATGCTGCAAACAATTCTTGGAGCGTTTGAGCTGAGTTTTCGTCCAATAATGCTTGCAATTCGCTGTCTTCAAACTTTTTCGGTTGACCTGAGCGTTGTTTATCATTCACATCATAATCATCACTCTTAAATCGTTGAAACCATTTTTGGCATGTTCTTTCTGATGGAACACAATTGCCATAAGCTTTGACAAGTAATTTATGAACTGCAACTGCAGTTTTTTTCAAATCGAAGTAATGAAGCAGCATATATCGAAAAAACAACTTATCACGTTCCATGTTTAATAACCAAAAAAATGGTACTGTTCATTTAAATGAATCTTTTCGCACTGAATTTTATTGACAAATGTCTAACTAAATGTGAAACTAAGTTTAGTACCTAATAATTAATATCTTATTAACTATTGCGAAAATTACAAAATAGAGGTAGAAGACTTTTTGACTCAATTTAATCTGCTCTATCTACACAAGAGCGCTTGGCAAAAAGTTTCGGAACACCTTACATACAGTGAATGCAAAAAGTATTTGTACAGAGAAAATATTTTTTAAAGAATCTTTATTTTTAAAAACTAAATATTATCCAGCGAGAAATGAGTCATCGAATTGATGTCGAATTGATATCGATACAATGATTTCAACACTAATTTGATGTCAATTCAACATTTAATTGACGATCATTTCTTGCTGGATAATTAATAATTTATTTATAAAGAATAAAATAGATTGTATGTTTCTTAAAATTATATATACTAAAAAGATGTGTATTAATTACAGAATATCGTTTGAAAAATAAGCGAAAATTAAAAAATATACTATTTGGATGCTCAAAAAGTATTCGTACAATTGAAATTTAGCTTCTAAAATAAAAAATATGTGCAAAGCTCATGATGTTAGAACAGAATGTATTTATTGTAAAATTGCTAATTAATGTTTATTTTTATAGATAGATAGTTTGTTTAAAGTATAAATATTAACACATTTATACAAATGACTCGGATATATCCTTAACTATTGCAAAGATTGCAAACTGACAGAGGATTATTTGACTCAATTTAGTCCGCTCTACTTGCCCACAAACGGTGTCAAAAAGTTTAGGAGATCTTGTATATCGCATAATATTATGCATCCTTCAATCCTTTTTTTTGTCTCTTCTCTTTCTCGCAAGTCTTTTTATATATATATATTTATATATATATGTATATCTTTCCTGGTTTGAACATAGCGATGTCTGACTCTACGGGTGATCATGTAGATGCGTTGGATGAGGAGCCGGACGTGGAATCCAGTTATAAGCCTCCACCGGAAAAATCCATCGAGCAGATCTTGGAAACAGATAAGGAAGATGAGAGTTTGCGCAAGTATAAAGAGACGCTTCTGGGAGAAGCAAAATCTGGCGGCATTGTAGTAGGTGGGCATTTAGTTTTATAAATATATGTATAATCATGACCTATAATATATGATCAGTTGTGTTCGAAATTGTTTATAAGTTATCTCGCTACTTGTTCTGCCCTTTTTATCCCCGCGTTAATATTTATAAGTCGGTTCTACAGTATCTTTTTTCTATTATTTTAAATCATAACTGGAAAATATCTGCACATTTTGGCTGATTTTTTGTTTGTTTTCCGTTTCTTACTTCACTTACCCGCGCACAATCTAAATGCGCCGATCAGCATTTAAGGTGCTTTTACATAATTCGTAAATAGCAAAACGTAGTTCGCAAACGTGGACGCAGAATGAAGATTTGCGTTTGTTTTTTCATTGCATGCAGTTGGTTTTCATCTGTGTCTTGTAGTGATCGTCGTTCTGCATCAGCATTTGTGAACTATGTTTTGCGATTTGCGAATTATGTAGAGGTATCCTTAGAGTACACGCGGGATACTATTATAAAAAGTAGCAATCAAGCTGAAAATCAATTTAAATGTGCAAATATTTCTTCGCTCTATTTTAAATAATAATTTAGATTATATAAAAAATATATGTTCTATATAAAAACAGGCTTGTCCAAACCTCGACTCATAAGCCGAAACGCCTTCCACCTCTCCGCCGTCTCAATAGAGCGAGATGAAACGTAAATAACAAAGAATAGAGCTAGCGTTCCGCCTGAATTCAAGTCGCAAACGTCGTTGTAATATGCAATGTTGTAACATGTTGCAGCAATATTGCTACAAACTTCTGTACTGTACAGAACATTCATGTTGTATATAATAAGAAACGAAAATGCTTGAAGAAGATTGGATAGCATCATTATGGATGTCACAAGCACAGAATGAGGCAAAATAAAAAACTATTATGATTGCAAATTAAGAGACGGACTCGCTCGGCTCCTTTACTCTACAACGCTTGGACAGAATTTAGGCATCTATCCTTTGTTATTTACGCTCTGTTTCGCTCTACCAAGACAGCGGAGAGGTAGAAGCATTTTGGTTCACAAATCTAGTTTTGAACAGGCCTGTTCTAAAAGATATTTAAAGAATTATGATATGCATATTTATAATTTTAATAACGAATTAAAAATTGTCATATTTGTACCGGACTTTTTCGCACGAAAATGTCGTATGACGTCATTAGCAGTCATCAGGGTATCAATCATGAAACTTTATCCCTAGGATGGAAAGTGAAAAGTGAAAATTTTTACCATTGAAATTAATGGAGAAAATTTCACTTTTCACTTTTCATTCTAGGGATAAAGTTTCATGATTGAGATATTCAGTAGTTAACCAATCCCCTCATCTTATTCATTGTATCATATTTGCTTATTTATGTGTTTAACTTCAAAACTGTTGTTATCCGCTATTATTCCATAATATAGAGAATTTGAAAAATTACATTTGGATTTTGATCCAAATGCTAATGTTCATTTAAGAAAGGGAGCTTTTCTAAAAATTAGGAAGCATTAACTGTAGATGAGTTTTAAAAAAGAACTGAAATTGAAGTCAAAAGATCAAGAAAGTTATTACGTTCGTAATATTTTGGAATTAAAACTTGGATTTCCGAAAGTGGAAGGATTTCAATTGCCAATGAGACCTGCAATATTCAAGAATAGGAAAGTGCAAATAGATAAAATTAATTAATGTCATAAACGGATTTAAACTGATAAAATTGATGTGCGAAGTAAATTGACTGTAGTCCAATCATGTGCGAAATTTGTTCAACGACTGGAAACTTGGAAAATCATTGTTAACATTGTTAGTTTGTAAAGTCCGACGGTCACAAAAACAATATTCCTGTACGGTATACTGGAGGTGCGAAAATTTTTATCCTCCAAAAAAATTGGTGATGAAACAGAAGAAAAGTTACTTAAAAGCAGCATTAGAAAGACATTTGTTCTTAATAAAAAATAAACCAAAACTGTATATCGGACTTCCAGCTAATGGATTTATAAATCTGTTAAGTAAAGAAACAAACATTAGCGTTCGTAACATTTGTTCAACTTTATCGAAAATAAAATTAAGTGACACATTTTCTCGTTTAGGTGATAGTTTGTTTTAGATTTGATTCAACTACTGTCAATGTTATATTTCGCCAAACTTTAGCAGTATTAGTCGTTCATCTAAAAAAATTATTAATCTGACCTACTGCTATATCAATACGAAGGAATTTGTCAAGAAAATTTCGTGGCAAATGTGCAATCACGATAATAAATTGATTTAAAATTGAAATTCAAAAACCAATCAATTTGATATATAAAATTATTACTTGGTTGGAATACAAAGAATATTTAATATCTGCAGCACCTGATTATATTTTTTATGTTCCAACTAAGTAATAATTTCATATATCGGATTAGTTGATTTTTGAATTTCAATTTCAGAACTTATAAATTTTATATCGAAAAATTTTGGTGAAAGAATAAGCGATGCTGCAATAGTGGAAATAAGTTAATATTTACAGGAATTTCTGAATGTGCTGTTATAATCGAGGATTCAAGTACATCGATCATATGTTGCAAAAGAAAAAAAATGTGTTAATACCACCAAGTGTATCGAGCGATAAAAAACTTTCAAAAGATGGAATATTGAAAAGAATCGCAAGTCTTCACACATATTAATAAAAAGGATTATCAGAAAAATAAGAGAATTCAGTGTACTCAAACTTCATTCGGGTATTCATCATCGCATGTTGAACATTATCGATGATGTGATAACAGTTACCGCAACATTGATAAATCTTCAAGAACCTATTATTAAATAGTAATTAACTAAATCAATCAAAATTCTAAATAAATAGTAAATAGTAAAGAACAATAATTATATTAACAGTGTCATTTATTATAACTACTTTTCTTTACAAGACCTATAAAAATGTGTGTGTGCGTGCGTGCGCAACACATGTTATTTGTATAATGTTTTTATATAACTAACACTTGGATCCCTTTACAACATATAATAGGCGTGACGTGACAACATTCTAAATAATTATATAATTCTCGTAGATCCTAATGATCCTAGAAAGGTAATAGTGAAGAAATTGGCATTATGCGTCGCTGATCGACCGGATATGGAATTAGACTTGACTGGTGATTTATCACAGCTAAAAAAACATACATTTGTCATCAAGGAGGGCGTGAGCTATAGAATCAGGATCGATTTTATTGTGCAACGCGAGATCGTGCATGGATTAAAATATGTTCAAAAGACTTATCGCCTTGGTGTACCTGGTATGATATTTTTTCCTCTTTTGTATTTGAATATAATGATGTTATTCTTAATAATTATAATAAATTCGATTGCTTGTGTGTTAATGCTTCTAATGCAAATTAGGAGTTACGGGTAAATGAAATATGCAATAATTAGAGTATGTAGCGTATGATAGAATTGTACATTTTTTATCTTTTGTTACAGTTGACAAAATGACACATATGGTAGGCTCGTATCCTCCTAAAACAGAGCTTCAGTCTTACACTACTCCAGCTGAAGATGCGCCAGCCGGTGTTGTAGCGCGAGGCTCATACAGCGTTAGTTCTCTCTTCACAGATGACGACAAGCATGAACATCTCAAATGGGAGTGGGCGTTTGAAATTAAGAAGGATTGGAAAGAATAAATCGTCTTCTATTTCGAAAGGACGATAATTTACAATTCCTTATTACTTTACGAGTAATAATTAAGGACGTAAAATGCCAAAATGCAATTGGATGGATGAATTTTAATATTCTTTAGTTGTGGTTGACGTTGCCATAAGAATTATTTACTTATACTTTAAGTAATAAAAGAGGAAGAGAATATAATCGGTATTTATTAAGGTTTTTGTAATTGATTAGATATTTGATTATAGAAACAGATTCGAGAATTATGAAGAATACACACACACATACACATCATATTTCACCTTAGTACAAGCAGACATCAGTAGTAGTGATTTAAGCGATACATGATGTGACAAATCAATATATTTCCGGACAAATGAGTATTAGATGCGTAGCGAATAAAAAAACAGTAAACGTATAGTCAACAGTTGATTTATATATTATATATATACATAAATAAGGTGTCTAACAATTATAAAACTTTCGTATAGCGACAGAATGGACTAAACCGAGTAAAACAGTCCCTGTGTGTGTATATATGTGTGTGTACACACACACACACACACACACACACACACACACACACACACACACACACACACACATAAGGGCTAACTGAAAAGTTTTGAGTCTCAATGAAGATGGCATTACTCATCAAAACTATTCTGGTACTACGATCGTACATATTTTGAAAGATACCTGTGAAAATTATACCCATTTTGGACGCTCAATTGATGTTTGACAGTCGTTTGTGCCAGTCGATGTCAGTATTTTTGTAAAAATGTAAAAAACCGAATATCGTGTCATGATTAAATTCTTGCATTTGAAAGGCAATACGCCTGCGCAAATTAAAGTAGAGTTGGACCCTGTTTACGAGGACTCTGCCCAGTCCAGGATCATTTGCCACCATGAAAAGATGGGCAGCTTAATTTAAATGGTCATACCAGCTCGGCTAATTAGCGTTCGGGATAGCCAACAACTGCGATTACCACCGATACAATCGAAAAAATTCACCAAATCGTACTGAACGATTGTCGAATCGAAGTTAGAAAGATAGCAGAGGTTGTAGGTATATCGAAAGAACGTGTTTGTCATATATTGGCTGAAGAAGTTAGGTGCCGCGCTTGTTCACTGTGGACCAAAATCCATTTGAATAAACATTTCCAAGGCCTTGGAGCGGTTTAAGCGAAACGAGTCCGATTTTTTTGCATCGATTAATAATTGTTGATAAAACTTAAATCGGTTACTTTGTTCTTGAGACGAAGGAAAAATTGAAACAGTGGATTGCGAAAGATGCATCTGCTCCGAAGAAGACGAAGACGGTTTCATCGGGAAGGTGATGGCGACTATTTTTTGGGATAGTCATGGAATTGTGTTCATCGACTATTTTGGAAAAGGTAAAACAATAACGAGGGTATACTACGCATCATTAATTGACAAGCTGAAGGCAGGAATTGCGAAAAAACAGCATTTAGAGAAGAAGAAAATGCTGTTCCATCAAGATGATACACCTCACATTTCGACGGTCATTATGGCAAAAATTCACGAATTATAGTCGAATTGATTGACCAGTCACCATGTTCACCAGATCTGGCCCCAGCGACTTTTTCCTGTTTCCTAAGCTCAAAGTTTGACTCGGAGGACAGAGATTTTTATCGAATGAGCAGGTCATTGCATCCTTAGAAGACTATTTTGCAGAGCAAGACACTAACTATTATTTGAATGAGTTAAAGGGATGGAAGCATTTTACTGGGAAAAGTGTATTAACTTAAAAGGAGACTATGTTAAAAAATAAAACTGAATTTGATCGAAAAAATATTTGTTTCTATGTTAGGCTCAAAACTTTTCAGACGACTCTCCTATATACATATATGTATAAAGTAAAAAGTGCTCTAAAATTTATATATTTGTACAACATGGTTTTCGGAGAGCAATCAAATTCTGCTCAATATTTTGTATGTTTATCATACATTTAACACTATACAATGTATAAAATTATATGCTAAATACCTACTATTAAAAAAATTGGTAAAAGATGGTTGCAAGGAAAAGCCAGGGTAACGCTCCTATTTTTTACTTCTATAAAATATCTGCAAAAAAATTAAATCTCTGAAAAGTATATTTTACATTGACTACATGCATCATATATCGGCATAAGCCGATATTTATAGTCTTTTCTTATTTTAAGACTGTCTTAAGTGATATCTGCCTTGATGGAAATAAATCGCTAAAATCGACTATAAAAATCATTGAAATGAGAAATGAAAATTATTGAAGTATTATTGAAAATATTTTAACATAAATAATACTTTTAATTTTGAAATACTATAAATTTTAAAGATAATGAATGAAAATTAATGAAGAGTGAAAAATATTGAAACTATTGTAAATATATTTAATATTCATCTTGTGATTTATTCAAAGAAATTGAATTGACACTGAATTATACTGAAATTAATGAAATGTGATGAAAACTAATGCAAATATATTTATACAGATTTATTAAGAGAAATTGAATAGTGAATTATACTGAAATATTGTGAATCCTAAAAATAATTTTTAAAAATGAATAAAAAAAGCAATGCAAAATATAATATTTTTACAATTTATTATACACTGAAATATGTTGAAATACTATACATTTTTAAAAATATTAATGAAAATATTTAAAAGGCAGTGACATTGAAACAAAATATACATTATTTTTATAGAGACTTATTAATGATAATTACCAAAAAAAGAATAGTAGAATTAAAATGTTGGAATTAATAATTGAAATAAATTCTCAGTTTGTGTGCATTGTAACGAAGCGTTGAATTTGTCTTTCTAGGAGTGCCGCTAGATGGTGTCGGTTCTCGTATGTAAAATTTAATCGTGCTCTCTCTATATTCTGTATAACTGTTTACATGGGTTACATTCCAAAACTTGGCTTTGTTGATCCGAATATCATTCTATTCTTGTTGTTTACCGAATATTAAACAAAGAGTTTCAAGTTTTGGAACGCATTCATAATCGAAGCTTAGATCATCAGCAGACATGTCATATTTGTACATGTCATTGTATGATTTTCACATTTTTATTTTAGTGCATTGTATTTTTATACTAACATGAGGCTAAATAATGAACTCTAATATAATATTAAATTTTAATGATTGTAATGAAATCTTAATGAATTTTTAATGAATTGTAATGAAATCTAAATGAAATAATATTGAAAGTGGGTCAATTAATACAGATTTCAATACAAAGTTCAGTAATATTTCATCATTATTCATTACAATTACAATTAATATTTTTCACCATTATTTATTACAATTTAGAAAAAAATTTCCATCAGGGTTAAGATGTTATTACTAAGATGGTCTTAAAATAATAATTATGAAAATAATAATTACCGGCTTTGTGGCCGGTATTTCTAGTCCGTTCTTATTTTAAGACCGTCTTTAA
>NW_017304438.1:312464-321042 GCF_001594115.1 Trachymyrmex septentrionalis | reverse complement strand
CTAGATGGTGTCGGTTCTCGTATGTAAAATTTAATCGTGCTCTCTCTATATTCTGTATAACTGTTTACATGGGTTACATTCCAAAACTTGGCTTTGTTGATCCGAATTGGTTCATGATATCCTAAAATTGTATTTAAGACAGTCATAAATATAAGAATTGACTATGAATACCGACCATAATGTATTTTTTTAATTACAGTAATTGCTGACCTTGCAAGCAAAGTAGACTACAGCTAGATTTCTCATGAAATACGTGATACATCTCTTCCAGTTTTCACAGATACTTTATTATTGAATAATATAAATCCTAATATGTATTTGTGCATTGGAAGTTCCGACAACCATGTTCTTCGTGAAAAGTATATCGTAGCAAATGTATTAATCGCAAAGTAATTGGAATTGTTGAGAAGCCTTAATCATCCAGAAACGCGCACATCCTATCGACAACTGTTCCATGTAAAAATAAAAATGTGCATAACGTATGGCCATACAATATAGAGTCATTTTTTCAATAGTCATATAACAATCGGTCGTGATAACCGTGCATTTATATTATAATGAGCGATGAAAAGTGACGCGAAAAGAATATATTAGAATAGACGTTTTATACCTTTGTTACATGCTTCACGAGAGAAATAAGTAGATTGAGAATAGATACTTTAGTGAAGAAAGTGACACAAAGTATTTTTGCCTACATAAAATTGAGCCGTCTCGCATTTTTTCAGAAAATATCATATTTTTCCATCTAACGCCTATTATGCCTTCCCGACAATGTCTTACACAGCCAAGTAGCAGTCCCCAGGTTTCCTCCACGGCTTTCTTTCTTTTTAATACATTTGTTCGTATGTACTTTATAAGTAAAAAGAGAAAAAAAAGAGAGTACGCATCTTGAAGTTGTCTGGGATTAATTAACTTGATATTTTTTGTGTGTACTTCATCGTGCTTTATATACCAAGTGTATTCATTTGTTATTGTATGGCGTAATATACAATATCTTTATTGTACGCGGCGAATGCGGTTACTGTATAGCAAATATACAACTTATATACAATACTTTTCTTCGTCTCTTTTTGTCTGTCTGTCAACGTTATATTTTGTAGTTTTATATACGGCTTCCTTTTTATCTTTAGATTACTTTTTTTCTTATGAATTATATATTTGAGTTTTTAAAAAATTGAATGAATCGTAAAATTTACGATACAAATTTGTTCGAAAGTAATTGTAAGATAAATCCCCCAAAAGTAAATTGTGAAAATATTACACAATAATAGCATAAACTAGTGACAATTGTTACAATAATTGTGCTAAAAATTTTTACAAAAATTGTGATTCTCTATAACGCAACAGTTTTGTCAGAAAAAAGATTTCTATTGATATATATCAAAAAATTAGATAAATCCAATTTGAGATGTAAATATTTTTCACTTTCTTTCAAGAATATAATAAATGAGATGCTGGCAGCATAACAAAGAAATAAATTATAATACGTTATCCAATTATTTTCAAATGCTTGACGAACATTTTGAAATCGGTTCATATGTATCCTAAAAGTCATTTAACTTCAAAATTTTTAATTTAGTCATGTATAATATTTCCCATGTTGCAATATTTCTACATTATAATTTAAGTATAATGTCACCGGGTTTTCTATAAATCTTAATATAGAGGCCAATTGGGGAGTGTCAATATCATGATACAGATATCATACTAATTTTACAATGAATCGATAGTCTATAGTTTTAAAAATTGGTTGCTAGTCAACTCTACCGATTCACCAATTCCGGCTCACCGACTATCCTTTAACTCGCTTCCGACTCACCAATTACAGATTACCGACTCATTGTAGAATCGGCAGATTTATATTTGGTTATTTGTTTCCACTCTTTCACAGTAATGTGAAACTAACGCGCTGAATGAAGAGATAAATCGGTTCAACCAAGTTAAACCCACGAAATATATTAAAAGAAGAAATTGAAGTAAAGCTTTGTAGTTTATGTCTCTGTTTCATAAAACGAGACAAAGATCATTCGTCGCAGAGTTCTACACGCGAGATATCTCTTGTTTGGACGTTTGGATTTAAGTCTACCTTCGAATATGTACTTGTACATATCTCGTAACATGGCTGGACCATACAGACCGCTTAAATTTCTTTTTCTGAGATATCTGTATACTAAATCATATATATTATATGGATCATATATATTATATTTGTAATGGGTCGTATTCGTCGCCGCCGACGATATCTATGGGGATCGCGACAACTCGGCCACGGTACGGTCACGGCCACGGCCACGGTCACGGTCTATTCCGTCACTTCTCCTCTGATCCTCTCTCTTTTCTTCGCGCGCGTACGCATTCTCTCTGCCGGTCAGCGAACTTGGCTAACGTTGCGTTCACACAGCGACGCGTGTACGGTGTGATATGCAGTACGTACGATGTTTGCGAAGAATATATAATACATACATCATATATAAACAGCGAGATGACGCGACAAAGCATGTAATTAGGATATATGGAAAATGAAAAATCACAATCTGTATCCATTTCTTTCCTCCCTCTCTTCTCCTGTCTTGATCCCCTCTCCTCCTCCTCCCTTCCTCTCTCTCTCTCTCTCTCTCTCTCTCTCTCTCTCTCTCTTTCTCATATCTATTCTATATTTTTTTAATTTTCGATCATACACTATCATAATATCTACCAGCGAGCTGGACTTTAAACTCCAAAGAGCTCTTAATTTGTGCGTGAGATATATTTTTTCGATCAAGTGGGACGAGCGTGTCTCTCCATATTTCCGCGATCTTAGATGGCTCAATAAAAGCGAGACGTTTGTATTTTGTGCGATGTCTAACATTTCCCACTTTTTCATTTCAGACTTACCTTAAGTCTTTATATCTAGACTTTAAATTCAAGAAGAATAAATGGTCGAACTGCATAATGATTATTTGTCACTACCGTTATGCCGCAGGGCCTACCGGAGTGCGGAACACGGTTTTTTCAAGCAATGGAAAGCGATGGAAAGAAAATACATAATTGCTTACTTGAAAAATTATCCATTTTGCATACAATTTTTGTTAAGCAACATGTATTTTCCTTCCACCAATTGATTCATCTCATTATTCTGTTTATAAAAATATTAAGGTACGATTATTAAAAAATTAATAGTCTATCAGTCATTTAACATTTTATGTCACAATAAATTCTAAGTATAAAATATCTCATTCACTATTGATTTTTTGATATCTCTACCTTAACACTTTTATGCAGAATAATTAAAGAAATATATTGTGTCAAAAAAAATTATACAATTTTAAAAAATGGAGGTGAAAAGATTTGAAGGTCACCTCCACCTCTCCTCTATCTAGAAGAAAGACAACCACGTCTTTCCTGACCAAAGCACGTTTTCCTTGAAACTATTTCATTCTCATTTGAAACATTTTTTCCTATCTCCAAAATTGTGAGTGTTATTCGGGTGGCCGGTCTTAAAAAAGTGACTCACCCTGTATATACGATCTCATGTGATCATTTTCATTGATTGGATTTTTAAAACTCATCTGAAATTGGAGTCGAAATGATCTTGAACGTAGGACTACGAATGAATATCGCTCCGAGATAAAAAGTAAAGGGAAGACATTATACGCTTTCCTAGATTTCGGGCGTAGCAAGAAAATCGAAGGATTCGCGCAGGGTGTGGCGTCCCCGCGCATATTCAATCGGAGACTATTGCATATGATGGTGTACAGTCGCGGGATAAAGATTTAACGTGTGATGAGATCGCAGGAAGTCCGCTAAAGATAGTCGTTTTTTAAAAGCTAATATCGTTAGAAGGTTGACGCCATTGACTTCATCCGTGTCGATAGCATAACGATACGAGCGATTATCAATGTCAAGCAAAAACGTCTCGTAATTGAGATGAGCGAATTGTAAAAGAGGTTGAATCGTCGTCTTCGCGTTGCCTTGAATTATGAATGCAATAAGATATTCTTTGTTGCTGTGAAAATGGCTGCGTTCAACAGAGAAAATTGATCAATAGAGACGTTCAGTCTCTTCTTTAATATACAATAATTGGTTCTTGCCTTTAATTCTTCGCTGGATTTAAGTGTAAGGAACCAATTAAAGAATCATTAAGCACTTAGTAGGTGTAGCATTAGCTGCGTTTAGCAGAGAAAGCAGTTTTGCAACTGTTGTAAAATTCTTGAATATGATTAGTTTATACATTTAGATCCAATGAGGAACTAAGGGCAAGACCAATAGTATTAGAGAATTTTACAACAGTTGCAAAGCTGCTTTTTCTGGTGAACGCAGCCATTCAGTACTACAATCGCTCACTAAGCGATCAGTGAGAGCTCTTGTGCATCTGATCAGTTTATATTTTTGGATCTAATGGAATATGCCAATCAGATGCAAGAACTCACTGATTGTAGTACTGAAATACTAAATGCACCCATTGATAGATTTCTCTGCTAAACGCAATCATTGCGTCTCGCCGTTCTTTAATTTTGTTGTGAAACTATGCATACGTCTGCATGTACAATATGTTGTATTTGGTAGTTCGGCTTCGTTGGTTCAGCGAATTCGGTGTATTGCGAGTTGAATGCTGACAGCGGTATTCTCCTTTCGTAAGTTGAACGCGATTCTTCCCGTGATTGAATCGCAAGATAAGATTTCTGAGTAATGGTTGCGCATTGAACAAGTCATCGAAACTCGTCCGAGATGCAACCTGTCATCAGCAAGTTAGCAATATGCTTTCGAGAATTATTTCGTGATGAACATACGAGATAAGCACAATTATATCTATTATATTACACAGAGCTGTGTGGTTTCGTGGATCATAAATGCACGGAAACAGAAATCACAAAGAATAGCGATCTTGAAGAAAATTTAGTTATCGAATAGATCAAAACTTTCAAAATCCTTTCAGGATGCCTTCCTCGAAATTTCCGTTGTAGATTTGCCTATAACTATTAACCGTTCCAAGTTCAAAGTGACATAACTATATTAAATAAATATTAAAATATGATATATTTAAAAAATGTTGTTTATTGATTGAAATGAGCGGTAGTTACAGAATAGGCTAAGTTATATTTCTTGTGTATGTATGTGATTTTTGACTCGTAAATTGTAGTTTTTATTTGCTTTCCACCATGTGATGCACCACAACACGAAATCTTGCAACGTTACTCATGGAAAAACCTGAAAGTGAATTCTTCTGTACTTCGATAAATCTACAGAGTTTATTTGTACTATGAAACGACAGTTTTACATTAGAGTTTCTAAAAATATTGTTAAATCGGTTAGAAATAAAAGGAAGGTCAAATATAATCTGGGAATGGAAAGTTACTTTTTGAAAGTGACTATTACCGTGCGAATAAAAAAAGTTTTAAATAGTTACCATTACTAATTATTGATTCTCAAAAATAATTACTTAGTAATGGTAACAAGTTACTTTCTATGTCCATTGACAAGCGACGGCCAAAATCTGTTAGAGGGTCACTTAGGACCATAACCTTGACAATATACGTCAAGGTCAAGAGGCTCTTCCTCCATCTGCATATTTACCAAAAAAAGATAACGTCATTATCAGTTAATTATCAAAAAAGTAATTTACAACGGTAACTGTATTACAAGTAACGTGGTATTGTTTTCATTACTTCTGGATATAATAAAAAAAGAAATCGTCAAATTCGGTATTATCATTGTTCTGTTTTTTAGATTGTTTGACAAAAAACCTTGTTAAAGAATATTTAAGACGTTTTTTTATTGTCTCAAAGATAAAGTCCACAGTATAATCGTTTTTGAGAAGGATGCGTACAGTAAGTTCCAAGCTCTCCATGTAAAATTTCAGATAGAAGAGACAAAAGCTCTGTATATAAGTCTCGTGACTGTACACCACCTGAGAGATAGAGTATCATAGAAGAAAGTTTAAATATCTGCCGGAAAATGATGGTTCTCGTGAAACTTATTTTAAGGTAACAGAGAAATATTTTCGTATAGGTGTCATATTTTTGTAATTAGAAATTTATAATTTACAGTTATAAAATAATTTACAGTTTATAAAATATTTTATAATTTTCTGTAATTCTGTATAACTTGAAATTGCAACACTAAAAAGTGTAAATACTGATAGTTATGAAATCAAGGAGCAGGAAATATTGCGGGGGATACTTCCTGCTTAACGTGTTGTCGAACATGATTTACGGAGCAATCAAGAACAAAACAAGCAAGAAGATGGAGGAAGAGTAAGAGAAGAAGAACGGACGAAAACGACGATGCGTTTCCGGAAACCAAACGATCCTGAGTGGACGCTCTTGTTAGATACGCTCGAAAAAGCCCCCGATTCTCTGAGCCAAATCAAATTAAATCGCGACTATCCGACTAATTAAGGACAGACCTTTTTAATTGGATGCTTAGCTTGAACATCTCATAATAAGTTACTCACTCATTGTTTTGTCATGGATGGATTTGTTGAATTTAGCGGGATTTGACAATATTTAATGACGTTACTCATGTGAAAAAATCAATGTCTTCATCCGAAAATGTGGAACAGAATCTCTGGAAACTATCAATAATCTTCAGCAAATGTAGACCCTATCAAAGTCGACAAGTTTTTAATTGTGGTGTCGAGATTAATGGGCTTGGAATGTAACAAGAAAAAAGTAAAAGCATCGCGCGAACGCATTCTTGCGTGTTTTCATTCAAAAATTTCATATGTACAGGAAACGGTGAAGATTTGTCAAAATCTACGTTATTATCATATATCAGATACCTATGACATCATTGACTACGTTCAGGAGAAAAAGCAGCTTTGCAACTGTTGTAAAATTCTTGAATATGATTCATTTATATATTTAAATCCAGTGAGGAACTAAGGACAAGACCAATAATATTAAATAATTTTACAACAGTTGCAAAGCTGCTTTTTCTGCTGAACACAGCCAATGTTTTGTGCACTATCATTCGAAAGCAAACAAGCACCCATTAAAGGAGATCGAGTTAGATTGAACTCGTCTTATTAAACTTGTCCATCAATCTCCGTCTGTTGGAAATCTGCGCATATTCAAGAAACCCGGTTCCGAATCTGGAACAGATCCACTTAGAGAAAAAGACTTATACTTTATAATGGTAGTAAAACTATAAAAGTGATAACTGTATAAGTTTTACACAGAGTATCAATACTCTTATAGTTAAATAAATTATTTCATAGTTATTATAAGTTTATTTAACTATCGAGATAGCAAAATGCTAGCAGTTTGTTGGTAGATTAACAGCAAATTCGATCAGTTTTCCTGAAAACTCCATAGCATTTTCTATATCCATATTAAGTTAAGATTGTTGACACAGTTTGCTGATATGTTACGCAAGCAGATTGGTGGCAGAACCGAGCAAAAGCGTTGCAATCCTGTTTCTACTACCAAATTGTTGATGCGCATTAAAAAGCTTTGTCATATTCCTGGTAACAGTTTGCCGACATTGACAGATATGACAGATACACTATGTGTGAAATTTGTTGTCTTTCGTTCATCAGAAATAGCATGAACAAAATCTGTTCAAAATCTGTCTCCACAGACTTGGCTAATGGCTATCTACAGAGTATATGTATATATTTTCTATATATAGGGTTGTCAAACCTTGTTATTTTTCAGTTACTTTTATAGTTACATATTTTTCTTTGATTGTGGATATCTATTTTTTTTCGAGAATCTCGAGTCGATTGACGCGAGAGACGATTTATTATCGCACGCACCGTTGGATTCCACCTGGCAAGAAACCGTGGCAATTACGAGCGGAGTGCGACGAAATGGATTGAGCATACCTGGTGAAATTTAACTCGGCAAGATTCTCCACGATCTTGATATTTCTCTGCAGTACCTAATCCTCGTTACCGCAGCGATAAAGACAATCGAAAAAAAAAAGAAAGTCAAAATATGTTAAGGAGAAAAAGGTGAAACGAGAAAAGAGAGGAGTCCAATTTGAGATTTTAAAGCTTTACATTTAATACGTTGGATGCGATGAAAATTTCACGACGAATACTTTAAAGTATTTGAATGAACAATCAGAAGTTTTGAAGTATTTAGTTAACCAATCAAAAGAAAGCATTTTACGAATTGACTAATAGAATACTTCAATTAAAGCATTTTATTTTAATATCACGTTATCTGTATTCATAGACTGTATCTATCATTTGTTGACAGACACTTGACTTTTCAACGGCAATTATTGATAATTGTCATGTCGCGAGCATCATTCTTTAAAAGAAATTATAAAAGATTCAAAATTCTGGCGTAACGTTCTGGGTATCGATCTCGTCTTCGGAGCGCGACTCGTGCTCGAAAATAGCGCGGAATTGCTATCATTATCGCACGATGACGGTTGACCGGCCGAGCCGACCGGTCAGCAATGGTCAACAATGCGAAGATCTCAGACGAGGTTCACCGCCCCTATGGAAACCTAACCTAACAGCCGACAGTTCGATGCGCATTCACCCCTTACGCGCTACCCTCTCTCTTCTTCTTCCTCCTCCTCCTCCTCCTTTTCTCTCCTCTCTCTCACTCACTCATATATTCTCTCTCTCTCTCTCTCTCTT
>NW_017304438.1:306054-312364 GCF_001594115.1 Trachymyrmex septentrionalis | reverse complement strand
CTCCTCCTCCTCCTCCTTTTCTCTCCTCTCTCTCACTCACTCATATATGTTCTCTCTCTCTCTCTCTCTCTCTCTCTCTCTCTCTCTGTCCTCTTTCATTCCATTCCGTACCGGAGTCAGCTGCGAGCGATGGGCCCAAACCGGTTTCGATCCGCTCGTATCCATCGAACAAATATTGCACGAATTTGTTATTACTATACATTTACACGACTCGATTTGCCGAAGTTATAATATCTGATGTTATAACTATGCTGTAGGAACATTATTTTATGACAAAGCTACTATATCGATATATGTAATAACGTCATCGTAAAGCACACACAGTTTACACGGCATCTAACATATCAGAAATTATAACTAGGGATACACAGGATATCTTTCCTAGATATCCGGTGTATATTCCTAATTATAACATCGAATGTTATAACTTCGGTGTAAATCGAGTCGTGTAAACGTACCTAGTCTAGTAGGCTGTTTCCCAGCTAGAACATAGAACATTACACTGTGCTTCACTATGTAAAATTCTTGCTGGAACGCAGTTTAGTTTTATACTCTGTAACACCAGAATGTATTGTAGTCTTCTATTTTTATTTCTTATAATTATATTTAGCGTATCAATAATATATATAGATTTATGATTTTTATTTAGACTTAAGTTATAATTTTTTCAGAATTGGCAATTTTTAATGGTTTTATTACGAAGCAAGTACAGCTATCAAATAACTTTTTGAAAAGTTGATAACATTGATATATTTTACACGTTCGTACTTAGCTTTTTACAGTGTCGAGCAGTGTAACATTGTGTGAGCTTTCCAGAGGCACAAATCGACACAAGAATCATTCTGTCTGTTTCTTACTGATTATCGAACAAGGATAGGCTGATTCTTGCATCAATTTGTGTCTTTTGCTGGGAAGCTCTCTTTGTGTAAGACACAGTGTTCCATTATGTTATCGGTGTATGTTGTTAGAAAGCACCCCACGTCCATAGGGAAGAGGAAATAAAGCCTATTCTACAATGTGCTCTTTGTTTTCTGTTTCTTGATTTTCCCGTCTTTGCAATCGTTTTAGTTCGGATCTACAATAGATTTTTAAGCCTTAAGTCGTAAGAAATGGACGAATCACAATCGATTATTCTTCTCCCATTTGGCTGTAATTGATTAGTTTCTTACGGCTTAACACTTAAAACACCTATTGTAGATCCGGACTTATCGACAATTGTATTTCTTGCTACAAGTTTCCTATTTCTTCCGAAATTCGTTAACTTTTATCTCGGACGACATAAAACAAAAAACCGGATAAGAAGCAAAAAGACAAGATGTAAAAAATAGTAAAAAGCAAGAAACAGAGGACAAAAAGCACATGTAGAATAATTATTAGACTAATAATTATTAAATCTACAATAGATTTTTAAGCCTTAAGCCATAAGGAATGGACGAACCATAGTCAATTATTCTCCTCGTATTCGATTGTAATTGGTCAATTTCTTACGGCTTAAGGCTTAAAAATCTATTGTAGATCCGGACTAAAGGATATCTGGATCCCCGTTAAGTCTTCGCTAGCACGTTTTTAATCCTTGCTTTTCAGAGATTGAATTTCAGATTTACGACGCTTTGCAGGATTGTCTGTGCAATTTTACGCGACGGCAAACAGTCTTTATATCCCGATATAGAAATTGTTACGCGAAACAAAACGCGTAGCGATGTGCAAAATCCATTAGTTCTTACTCGGTTAAAGTTCGGACAATCCGCGATTGTTCCTCGACAATAAGAAAAAAAGAAAAAAAAAGGAAAAGGAAGGAAAATGTTCTCATCTCAGCGTTTAAACTTTCAAAGTCCTCCACGCGAGGGTGTCGTCGCCATCACTAGAAAACCGCGGGAGCCAAAGCAGCCCCCCACCCTTGCACGCTCTCATCGCGTCGTCGCGTTGGGGCCTACTAGCTAGCTAGCGGCGTAGCGGGCCTCAGTTCGCTCGGCTTCGACTCATCTTGGCTCAGTAGCGTGACGAGCGTCGATTGTGTCGATCCGCGTATGCTCCGGTGCTACGTGCGTCTCTCGTGAGTGTCAGTTCCCTTTCAATCATCGCTTCGTGACATCCACCTCTCTATTCCGTCTGGTTATCGTCGTCATCTTATCTCGTCTCCTTTCTCGCGCGAAAAAAAAAAAAAAAAAAAAAAAACAACTGAGGCGCGGTCGAGTCGAGTTGAGTCGAGTCGAGCCGGGACCGAGACCGAGAGTCCGAGACGCATGTGCCATCGATACGGTCGGTGAACGACGAACGGCAGGAGCCAACAATCGAGGGAAGCAGAAACTCCGCGGTGAAGGAGCGGAAGCGGACGAGAGAAAGAGAGATATAAAAGAGTAAGAGGTAAAGAGAAGTCGGCGGTTTCAGCTTCCTGTTCGTGCTTATCGGCGGAACGCGGCATACTGTCGATGCGACGTTGCGAATTCCATCTCCGGATAATATGCGTTTTGCCCCTGTCCTTCTGAATGATACATCAGCAGGCTGAACCGTTTAAAAACGACGAATTCTGGAAAATCCTAGATGATCGGAAGTGCCGCATCAGCTTTTAAATATCTTTATAGAGAAAAGAGATTTCATCCTCTGCCATAGGTACCTGTCTTTATCCGAGTTGAAGTTGTGTAGTAGACGAAGGTTCAACACCCCCCCTCGCCCCTCCCTTGGCAATAAAGAGCGCATAGGGATGTGACGAGGATGAAGAGTCTCTATGTCAAGATGTAAACTCGAGTTGTTTGTTCGATAAACCAAATTCGGAACGTCGCGACGTTTCTTATTTCTTTTTTTTTTTTGTATACTCCATTCTTTCTTGCATACCTCGTATCTACCGTAACCTTCAAAAAGTTACAGTGGGAATTGAACAACGATCCAAATATTATCTCGTATCTCAAGAAGACACCCCTGAATTTGATGCTGTTAAATTAAGACCTAAATTAAGCAATGAAATTAAATCGATTTGCTGTCGAACCAAAGTCAATGTCTCCAAACTAAACAGAGTTTCACAATCTCGGGATGTATCAGGATAGTTCTTAACCGCAAGAGAACACTTCGTATTTTGTCTACGATCTAGACAGAATTGATTAGTCGGCGTCGGCGACAGAAAGGGCGGCGGACAACTCGATTTACCCCAATTCGGACTGCACGAGTCGCCGCCGTCACGATTCCCTGCAGGACGAACGCAATCGGGATTCCCTGTGCGTGTAAACTCCCCGCGGGAGAGCTTGCGCAGCCTTGAAGGGCTTACGCCAAGGGTCAGTTCCCATGGTGACCGTGGTGGAGGCGGAGAGCCCTTCGTGGGGCGAACAGGGCGGGCAGACGGGTGCTTGGCTTCGCGCGCGGCGTGAAAATTGCTGTCGGCGCCGCGGCCTTCGCTACTATTTTTACCGGCCTTCGCGTGCGACAGCGGGGTTGCGAGTGAGTTCGTTTCGTGCGGAAGCACCGAGTGGTGAGTCACCAACGTGTGCTCTGATTTCTCTTCGTTTTGCTTGCCTGCCTGCCTGCCTGCCTGCCTGCTTATCTGCCTGCCTGCCTGCCTTATCTGTCTGCCCGTTGGGTGGGGTCGGATCCGCGTTTTAAGGGCGTACGGTATGACATCGAGGAGAAGTAATTAGGAAAAAGCAGAGAGTCGATTCACTCCTCTGTATATTTTATTCAGCCCGCGTTTTCCTATTCCGTGAGAATCGATTTGTTCTATTCGACTAATGTTGTTCATGGTTTGTGTAAACTTTCCTTCCATCTCCATGAAATCGAATGGAAGTCTAGTATACAGACACAGTGTAGTAGAGGTATAAACATTCGATTGCTCAATTCTTTCCTTTTCTTTTCTTTTTTTTTTGCGGTGATCCTAATCCGTGATCTCCAATCAGGCCTTTTTACGACGGAAGAGTCAAGAGGCTTAATGAGGTATTTTTAAGTGTAACGTCAAATTCAGTGCACCAATGGATTCATTAACAACTCGAAACATTTATCCCAAAGACCTTCGACAAAATCTATCACTTGCTTATACAGCTAATCACATATAGCAAGTAAAAGTTAACTCATTTTTTTCATCGCTGAATGCGTTCTTCCCCGAAATCGAGACGTAAGCCTATTCTACAATATGATCTTTGTTTCCTATTTCTTGCTTTTTTCTCCTTTTGCGACCGTTTTAACTGTGTGTGGTTTTTATAATCATTTTATGTTTATCATAATAATAAAAAAAGTTTATAAACGATTTTAATAGTTTTATGACATCAAGAAAAATTCAAGAATCAAACTTAATTGTATTTCTTGCTACTATTTTTTGTTTCTTCCGGAGTTCGTTAACTTTTATCTCGGCGACAGAAAACAAAAAACTAGATAATAAGCAAAAAGACTAGATGCAAAAAAAAAACAAGAAACAAAAAACACATTGTAGAATAGACTGTATAGTTGAAATAAAATAAACATATATATATTTTTCATTTCAACTTACTGCACTGTGTGCATCAGTTCTGACAGTGCGCGAATAAAAAAACAGATTTATTATAAACGAACGTCTTTTAAAAATTACATTAAGATTTTTTTTTACCGTATCTGGCATTATAAATTTTTAATTTAAAGTAAATGTAATTTTTTATAATATACTCGTTTAGATATTTTTTTCGAGAACTCGCATTAATATACTATTACGAGCCGAAACAAAGTCCATCGATAGTTGTTGTGTGAAAAAATGAATAAATGTCTAGAATAAATATACAATATAATGTCAGGCTGGCGTTATCATGAGATTAATGCATTCGCGAGAGTAACAATCGTGGCCATTTAACTCGTCGTTAGTAAGGCGGAGTACGATAAATCGCAGATACTATAATTGTAACATTTTTATAACCATTTCATATTTGTCATAATAATAAAAAGTTTTTAACGATTTTAATAGCTTTATTGATATAACATCAAGAAGAGTTTAAGAATCAAACTTAATTTAAAATATTCTAAAAATTCCAAGATATTTGGATTTAAATTTAATGTTATTAGGATTTAAATGTCACATTATTAGATTTCTTAATAAATCCTACTTTTTATAGTAATCGCGCTATACATATAGGTAACCGTATGCATACATATAACTTGTGTGGTGGGTAATGTGCACATTGCACCTTTGTTCCTTTCTTCCATTTACCAAAGGGAATACGACGAGACATAATACATTCATCACAACTAGTTTAGAATGGTTGCTTTCGCCAACTTCGAAATAACGTGGCTTCTAGCAATTTCAAATTATACGAGAAAGTGTAATTATATCTAATCATTATAGCGACGAAGAAGTGCTCTCGGCTGTAATGTACAACGCTTATCTCTTTGTTACACAAATTTTTGTTATACGTATCTTGTTGAATCTTAGTACTTTTTTGTGGTTTCAAATCTAAAGTTGAACTTTAAAAAGTGAAAATGATAGATTTAATATGATATATATCAAATTAAACAAATTAAACTTATATGTACGTGTTACACATAACTGATATTTTTTAAAGGTTTTTTTGTCTAGGCTTCTAATTTTAAATTTGCAGTCAAAAATTTAAAGTCATCTTGTATCTTTGCTTGTTTTAATGAAAAAATCTTATTTTTAGTAAACTCATAAGGGGGAACAACCAACTACTCCCTCCGATTTCAATAAGTTTTGGACGTTTAAATATAGACAAAAATAGGAGACACGTTTTTTAGGGAGTGGTTCAATGGCTCACCGCCAGTCACAGCGATTTCTGCGTAGGGAGTTTTTAAAAAATTTTATTTCTAGCGCTGTGATTGGCTTGTGCACAATTGGTTCATATACAATTGATATGCACTCGGTTATAGAAAGGTAACACTTTTTCATGGTTTTCGATGAATTTTGGAATACAGCTTGCTGGAACGATTGATTCTTATTTATAGATCTAACCATTTACGTTCAACCGTTCTACGAGTAAGACTGACAATAAATTCCAAAATCCATCGAAAAAAAGTGTTGCAACCTTTTTGTGACCGGCTGTACAACTCGTTTTTTTATATGCGCTGAGTCACACATTAAGACGTTTGCCTAGGTGGCGCCCCACTTAACCAAATCTTAATGAATAAATTGTATAATAATGCCGTTATTTATACGTTTTCAAAATCCGCAAGAAAAAATTTTTGCGCTTATTTTGTTTAGCTAAAAAAAATTTTGTGGAGAGCTGAGTAAGCTGTCAGTCAGCCCCCTCCCCCTCCTCACTTATTAACAGTCGATTTGGAAAATCAAATACACAGGATCTATGCGCTTTCATGTTCATATAATTTTAATTTTTGCGCTGCAACTCTTAAG
>NW_017304438.1:289462-305954 GCF_001594115.1 Trachymyrmex septentrionalis | reverse complement strand
TGCGCTGCATTCCTTAAGGCACTTCCCTCGTGGAGCAAACAGTCATATTCATCCCTAAGTCGTTTAAAATTGCAAAATTATACTATCTAACTAAAAAATAATAAAAAATAGTAAAAAATGTCTTCCATTTATGCGCTACTATTTTCAAACAACTTCGATTTTTGCGCTGCAACTCTTAAGGAATTTCCCCTCGGACTTCCCTCTTGGAGCAAACAGTAGTATTCGTATCTAAGTTATTAAGAATTGTGAAAATATGTTTCAACTGTGCAAAGCATATTTTTTATTTATACACTATGAATTCCTGCAAATAAACGTTGAAAAAACTAAATATATGGTCACTGATAGAATTCAGAATATTCATAATAACGGAAACCTGGTCGTCTGTGATAAAATTTTTGAACGGGTTAGCAATTTTAAGTATTTAGGATCGATTTTAAACCAAACTAATGAAATAAGAGAAGAGCTCAAGAGAAGAATTAATTTGGGGAATGCGTGCTTCTATTCGGTTAAGAAACTACTCGGTTCGCGGATATTGTCTAGGCGCTTAAAAATTAGAATATACAGAACGATTATTTTACCGGTAGTCCTTTATGGCAGCGAAGCGTGGTCACTTACATTACAAGACGAGAAAAGATTTAGGGCTTTCGAAAATAAAGTACTTCGAAAAATCATCGGGGCAAAACGCGATGAGGAAACGGGCGAATGGAGAAAATTACACAACGCAGAATTACATCAATTATATAATAGTCCGGATATTATTAATGTCATAAAATCGCGTCGATTAAGATGGGCAGGTCACGCGGCGCGTATGGATGAGAATCGAATTGCATATAAAGTACTAATTGGTAAACCGGATGGGAAAAGACCATTGGGTAGACCAAGACGTAGATGGGAAGAAAATATTAGAATGGACCTTAACGAAATGGGGTACGAGGGTCACAAATGGAGGGATCTGGCTCAGGGACGGGAACAGTGGCGGGATTTGGTATTTGCGGCAATGAGCTTTCGAGTTTCTAACGCCTAATAATAATAATAATAATAACACTATGAATTCCAAGCAATTGCTTTTCTATTAAAAAATCAGAGATGATAATGAAAAAGGGTTTTGAAGAAGTGCCCGATGAATACACCTAATCGAAAAAATTAATGAAAATATCCATTCTAATACACTTCATTTTTATTCATCAAGAAACGAATAAATACTTTTAATAATGTAATTGCTTGGAATACATAGCGCTTGTAATATAAATTGAAAATATACTTTGCACAGTTAAAGCATGTATTTTCACAATTTTTAATAACTGATACGAATATGACTGTTTGCTCCAAGAGGGAAGTCTCTTAAGAGTTTCAGCGCAAAAATCGAAATTGCTTGGAAATAGTAGCGCATTAAGGGGTTGAAAGCTTTCTTTGAAAAAAATCGGTTTTTTTCTTTCAGAGTGATTATCATCGGAACTATGAGAGATAGGAAAAAATGTTTTAAATAAAAATTGAATGGTTTCAATCCTGTTAATAGTATATTAAAAATGGAATAAAGACTAAAATGTAGATGTATCTAATTTCATAACACGACTCCACTTTTGTAAGCTGCACGGAGAAAAAAAGATTTGCTATGAACATGAAAGGAATTACAAAATGTATTTGCTGTTTATAGCAAACAAATTTGCATATTTAACAAATATTTTGCATTTGATGCAAATGATCTTTTGTAGCGAGTAAAAAAAATGCGCATTAATTTGTATTTGTTACTAATAGAATTGTTATTATGACAACGTATATATATTTGCCCACATTTTGTATTTCAATTTTACACTGATATGCATTCCTCACCTTTATGAAATGAACAGCAAGGTTCACGAAACGACATTATTCATGGCATTAGCAATGGATAATGACATGGTGATAACCCGCAAATCTTTTGGCATTTCTGAAGTAAAGACCTGTGAAAGACTTAAAAATATTATACTTCATTGTAAATATGTTTTATGTTTCATATATTGCAAATTCCGTTAATATATATGTAGTAATAAAATAAAAAGAAGGAAATTCCATTTTACTTTATTTTAATTAATTAATTAAATCTCATCTTAATCTTTATCTCCAAGTATTATACATCTTTTGCTTATTTAACAAATATATTTATTTTTATTGCAACTGCAACAAATCTTGATTGCTAGATTATCAAATATAAGTCGACAAATTTTATTTGTTACAACTGTAAATAATTTTACGAAATATATTTACAAATAGCATTTGCCATTACGGCAAAGGATTAGTGATTATAGCAAATTTTTTCTCTCCATACGGTTTACTTTTCAATTCAAGTTTATGCTAAACCGAACGAACATCTAATTTGGCGATTTAATATTTTAATATTACATTAATAGACGAGTATTTTATTACTGAAGACAAGGGCGGAATTTAATATTTTAATATAATTTATCTCTTGTATATAGATCATACAAGATTGATCTTGATAATTTAATAATATTTGATGAATATATTGTAATATATTTTGATATATCTTTGTAGTTTTCTAGAGCATCTAATTTTGACGTATTTTTTTCTTCAATGTATGTATTGGACATTCATTTTTTCATATGGGGGGACAGTCAGCTTAACGTTAAATCAGCTCTCCTTCTCCATTATCTAATTTTCCCCATATCTCATTTTCTGTCAAACGTTTTGAGCACTTAGTTTCAGATTTCAGCACCTAATTAGCACCTAACTTTAGGGGGAATATGTTGAAATTTATTTAGCACTGACGGGGACTAACTTAATAGGTATTATTTCAAAACTTTTTTTATGTTGAATTTGTTAATTTTATAAAAAAGATTTTTACAATTTTTTAAATCATAAAGTCTGATTCAAAATTCATATCACTTTCAAGTATTTTTATTTTTACATGTCACATTCAATATATATTTTACACATA
This sequence comes from Trachymyrmex septentrionalis, assembly GCF_001594115.1. Lineage (NCBI taxonomy): Eukaryota > Metazoa > Arthropoda > Insecta > Hymenoptera > Formicidae > Trachymyrmex > Trachymyrmex septentrionalis. The sequence goes on along the minus strand of NW_017304438.1, from coordinate 303,019 downwards.
CGTATTCTGATTCTTCAAACATGTCTCGTATCTTGAGGAGCAGATAGGACAAATAAAATTCTGACATGAATTACGGTAGATCATACAAAGTAGGCCTCGTATAAATTTCGCGTGACCCTGAACGTCTTGGATATGGAATAATCGTATTTTTTGGTCGATTTTTTTTTCTTCCAGTGTGTTTGACCGAAGGGAGTGATACGGTACACCCTGTACATTATTTAAATGAAACGTCATTTTATCGCCATGCGATGTACCGGATGTCTGTACCGTTCGTTACTTCTCGCATTACGCCACGTCGAACACGCGGCGCGACACGGATCTTGCCTCCATTCTTTTCTTCCTGTTTTTATTTGTACTTATAATCTCACATTGGTGAAGTCTTCTTTTCACGCGCATTTCCGGACGCGCAACGGATTCTGCTGCTGACTCCTGGAGCGACAGGAGGGGGAGGGCTTGCGTGACTTTATTGCCGCGATAGAAGCGCGGCTAAATCGCTTGCAGGCTCACGCTGGAGCGTAAACGCTGCAGATTTTCTCTAATTAGTGCCAATATCCCGGAACGAGAATGCTAGCTATGCCGTTCTTACGATAATTTGGAGGCAGGAGCAATTAAATGCTTAGATGTATATTAGTCCTTTTTTTTTCGAATTAGATATTCCTGCTGGCAAAGAGATCGATTTTGTTAGTGTAGAATTTTCACGTGCATGTATTTTTATATTTTTCACTGTTCAATTAAAGCTGGAGCCCACAAACAATGGCATGCAAGCCAAATCCGACCGTGCCTGTTTTAGAAAAGAGAGAGAGAGGGGGGAGAGAAGGAGAGGGAGAGGGAGAGATTGATTGATCTTTATTAGCTTCAACAGCTACAATGTGTGATACAATCTAATATATGTTAATGTCTATTTATTAATTATTCAAACCGCCAGACTTAAACATCCCATATATCTACATTACACTATCCCTCTCCACTCCTCATATATGGCACTAGCACTTTCTTAAAATTAAAAAATTTTTTTTCCTTTCTTATTTCATTAGATAAATTGTTGTACATTTTAAACCCATCGTATAACAATATTCTCTGTTCCTCTCTAGTTTTACATCTTTTAATATGTATACTTCCCTCTGATCTTGCTTGTACTCCTTCCTCCCTTCTTACTTGCTCTATCTCATTTTTTAAATAACTCGGACAATCGCCATTTACTATTTTATGTATTAAAATACAAACATTGTATTGAATTCTTTCCTTAACTGGCATAAATTGCAACGCCTCAAGCATGTCTTCAATTCTTGTTCTGTAATATAATTCACTGTAATATAATTCTCATTTCTTTATTTTGTAATTTCTGTAAATACTGCACATTATAATTGTTTAAACTCAGTAATGTAGACGAATAATATAACGGAGCAATTATGCTTTGTATACAACACACCTCATGTATGGTGCCAAATTCATACTAATTCGACGAAATGCCCCCAATTTCGATCCTATCTTTTTCTCCAGATAATTAACATGTGCTACAAAATTTAAATTTCTATCTATAATGACACTTATGGAGGGAGGAGGGAGGGGAGAGAGAGAGAGAGAGAGAGAGAGAGAGAGAGAGAGAGAGAGATGTAATTAGATTGACTTTTGTTGATATTGTATATCCGCAAAAGTTAAAGTAGATTTGGTTGTATCGGGGACACGGCTCTCTTATGATTTCTTAAGGGATTTGAGAAGTTGGATCTGTAAGAGTGAAGCGTCGATTTAAAGAATTCTCAGGGATACAAGTAGCATGATTTTTAAGGCTCTGAAATTAAATACGATTATAAATACATATAGTACATGGACAGACTTATGGAGTCTATTTTCTGGGACTGAACTAATGTACACTTTTGGAACTTAAAGTGAGATATTTGATATTTGAAAGCGAGAAAAAGAGTTCTATATAGTGCAAGAACAGAAAATGGATCAATAATTGATGCGTTTACTGCAAAAATTTCTAACAGTTGAAATTCCTATTTTAAAGCATTAATAGTGTTATAAGTTAATAGCGCTTTAAAACAGCAATGCTATAATTATTATGTAGAGTGATTCTACATTGATAATTTCATAATAAAAAGATTACATGTGTAAAATTCAACAAAATGTCAAATAATCTGAAAAAATGGCACAAAAATTAATCCAATTTTATTAATTATCCAGAAATATGGATCACCCTTCAATAATCTTGATTGATCCTTCATCACCTTGAGTAATCTTCAAAACGTTTTAGTTTGTTATTCATTAAACAGTTATTAATAAAAGAAGTTTAAGAAATAATATTTTAATTCTGCTTATACGAGAGAAAATATAGGGAATCTTGTTCGATTTGAAAGGGCATACATGATGAACAAAAAATTTTTTCAAGGTCATATTTTTTGAGACTTTGAAGTCACCTCCACTTTTTGAAATGGAATTGTATGAATTTTTTACACAATATGATTCCTCTAATTTATTCTGCATATAAAAGTATTAAGGTAGTGATATAAAAAAACCAATAGTTTATGAGATCAAGAGACACTGGTAGTTTCGGCGCTAAGTCACGCGCAACGACACTGTGGCTACTTTATACTTTATACTTTATTCTAGCATATATTGACATAAATGTTCAATAACTCATAAAATATTAATTTTTTGATAATCGTACCTTAATATTTTCTAACAGAATAATGAGATGAATCAATTGGTGGGAAAAGAACACGTGGTTACTTTAAAAAAAAAAAAAGGATAATTTTTAAAATAAGCAATCTATTTAATAATAGATTTAGAAAGAAATTCTATAACTCTTCGCATTTAGAACTATAATAAATTTATTTTTTGAAATATGAAATGTCAATTTCACAGAAGTGAAACGTGTTAATTATATATTTATGATATTTTATTATTATAAATATGCATAATAAAAATTCTATTGTGATATAAAATTCGCTACACGTCGTAAGGTAAAATGTTATCGCTTACATGCTTATCGCTATAGACAGAATTTATCTAACAATAAGAATAGGACATTAATATCGAATGACTCTATAAATGTTAGATTATGTATTCTCAAAGAAAAAGATTGAAGCTAGAAGGATGGAGCTGCAGGTCGAATGAGACAATATACATCAATATTTTCAACGTCATCAAGTTCAGTTAAAGAACATATTTGCAGTTTTTTTAGACTGATGTCTACTCGCATCGTTACATGCTTGTTTATCATATATTTGGGCTCGCAAAAGTGCCTTTGTTCGGGTGCAGCTCCTAACTAATGTTTATCATTCTATATCTGACTGGATCCGCTTTCGAATTTCTTTATTACTACCGGTTATTTATTTATCTATTGTTTATTTTCTGTAACGGCACAAAGAATTGATAGCTTTAATATTTTTAATTTATAAAATTATTAAAATGTATTAATTATTAATAAGATAAAATTAGTCAATCTAGTGAAAATTGATTAAGTGATCTCATTTTAATGCTACGAGATCGAAAATATAGATATATTTTTAATTCTTGTGATCGTCGGCGAATTCTTGAATCGAGTCATCAATGTCCTCATGTTTTAACGTTGTCTGCTGTCGTTGCGGTTGAAAGTATTTCCGTTCGGGTTCGTGATGGGAAAATTTAAGAGCAAACCCATCCGATCATATTGACAAAGCGACTGCTTTCACTTATCCACATTTGTATTATAATTTGGAATTTTTGTGTTAGATGGAAATTATTTTTTACACATAAAAATTGCAATTGATATTTATAATAATAGAAGGCGAATTAAGAAAAATATGAAATATTTAAATATTTATGTATTATTATTTTTTTTTAATACCCAATCGCTTCAAACTCATAGTTTCTTCTACCTGCATAAAGTGATTGGAAGCAAAAAATAATTTTTTAGTTTTGAATTGATTTTACAGAATTTTTACTTATGAGGAGAGTAACTGAGCTTATTGAATTAAATAAACCATTTTCTTTTTTAATTGTCAAGCTATAAATTTCTAGAACATCACGGTCACGCTTGTCTCATAAAGACCGAAGAAAAGAATTTCTTTTACAAGTTCAAGGAACTTCTCCGTTATTCCTGAGTGTAAACTTTTTAAAGATGTTATGGGAATATTCTCTCTCTCTCTCTCTCTCTCTCTCTCTCTCTCTCTCTCTCTCTCTTTCTCTCTCTTTTATGCATGATCCTGCGTGTAATTATTTTGAGATCATCGACATCTCGATCTCCGAGAGTTTTGATTTCAGATTTTATATTGCAGTGCAAAATACACCGGTTCAATGACATGTTCCTTACTCGTTTACCGTTCTGTCATTTATAGTAAGTAGCTTCGCGACTGTAGCGGAATATTTTATGTACAAATTAACTTTCAACGCAATTGATGAATCAGGAACAGAAGACGAGTTAGATTAAGAATTGGTTAAATGTCGATTTAGGTCGCTAGATGAGGAGTTTATCTAGCGACCTAAATTTTGTACTTAGTTCAGCTTTCAGATACAGAGTAGCAAAGGTTGATATCCTCTCGAATAAGTGCTTCTCACTCGGCCGGTTAAATTAACGGTTAAAACCGCATGTGTAGCAAATGCTGATTTAACAGGTGAATTGATCTTAAGTTACCGGCGAAAGATTCTCGAGAATGTGCAAGACCGATTGCGAATGATAAAGCTGGATGAAAATGTATAATTTAATAAAATTGCGTGAATTTTGTTGTATGTATAAATTTGCCATTATCAAGTGTAAGTGTACAAATAGTACAATTAATACAAATATCGTTCTATATAAATGCAATTACCTAGATAAATAATTAGAAATAATTCAAAAAGATCTATATACTTTTTAAGGAAATATTCTTGGTATTAGTATCCTTCTTTAAGAATTTTTTAAGTAAAAATATAAAAGCTATATAAATATGTTGGAAACATGGTATGTTTATACTTTGATATTTAAATGTTCTTTACGAATTTTTTTAAATATTATAAAATATTTTTTGACAATTTTATTTGTAAATAGATATGGAAATGTCGAAAAATACCTCACTGTTTCCATGATTTAAAAGCTAGAAATTATTTGATTAAAAAGTAGAAATTATTTGAAACAAAAAATTTTAAATTCATAATTAATATATATATAAATATAATTCGTTCGACCTACAATCAAATTAAAAAATTGATTTTAGTAAAAATGGTAAAGTTAAAAAAAATTTATTTTTATCTTTCTAGTTTCTTCCTTACGAGGAAAATTAAAAAGTTGAAATTTTTTTATTTGATAGGCGAAATAGAAATATACGGTAAATATCTAAAAATTTTGATTCAATTGGATTAAAATTTAAAAAGTCATTATGGCAATAGTGATTTTATTTTTTTTGTATATACAGATTTGTAAATAATTGCCCAACAAATTTTTTATAATTAAAAAGATTAAAAAGCTTAAAATAATTAAAAAGAAACATTTAAATCAAGTTTTAGCTATATATAATATTAAAAAAAAATTTTTTCGTAATGAAGAATATAAAAATAATATTGAAAGCGCGATTATCTTATAGAAAAGGCATAACCTATTAAAGAAAATAAATGCAAAAAAACGAAGTTCAATGTTCAATAAAAGATTAATAACGGTACTCTATATCTAAATTCTAGGACTCTTTTATTTCGTGGAAAAGATTTTGTGAAATATACACAGAATCTATATCTATACGCAGTTTATTTTTTAACTGAAGTCACTGATTTATGAAAACTTATTTAGATTCCGACAAATCGTCCTTGCTGCATGTTTTGTTTCTCGATGACGTCGCGAAAGAGAAAAAGTGAGAGTGAAATGAGAAAGAATAATAAATAAAAAAACAGAGGGAGAGGGGGAGAGAGAGAGAGAGACGACGAACGCTTATATTAGGTTGAGTAAAGTCATCGCGTATTTTTTAGCTTAAAGTTGTATATACAATATCTTTGTCAATAATGAATAAAATTCAAATTTAAAAAAAGGGTTTTAAAGCTTGAAATCTCTACTTTTAAAAGCTTATCACATTTTTGAAGTTTATATGAGTTTGATAATTTTTACATACCAAAAACTACGAGCTGAAAAAGACGAAAAATTTTCTTCTCACTTTGTGGATTTGTAACGTGTCCAAAACAAATTTGAGAAAATTTTCGATTACCTATCGTGAAAGCTTGATACTTTCCCTACAAAATCGTTTTTTTTTAATATTCCTACGACTTTTGATTACTGAGTTATCGCGGATTAAATAAAAGAATTATTTTGACTTTAATTGCTCATAACTCCATTAAAAATTGTCGTATCGTATAATTTAAAAAAGAGATTTTTTTAAAGCTGAAACTTTACTCTATCAGGATATATTTATATTGTTGGTAAGAAAGTAATTGCGATTTTTATTGATAGATGTCTTTTAAAAAAACGCGATGACTTTTTACTTAACCTAATATATATTTCCGCTAATGTAGATTGATTTATATCGACACAACCTAATTTTTATCTTTTTGTAGACTATCGCCGAATTCCACAATTTACGATTAATTCTGAATCAAAATTTAACTTTTGTTCAACTTTTGAACTATTTGTTCAGACATTAATCAGGTCATTAAGTGATTAATGATATTATCAGACATATAATGAAATCACTTTTGCTCATAAAGAAATCAGTTCAGATACTATGTTTTGTATCTAGCTACAAATATAAATACTCAAATTTAATTGTCTCTCCTGTCTTTCGCAAAAGGCACATGAAGTGAAAATAGATTACGCGAGTAAATGCACTTCACATATCTTTTATCACCTTTTGCGATTACTTATTGTCTGTCCAGGGCAAATAAGGATTATAGCTATTGTCTATCTTTGCAATTGTTTTAAAACAATGTTATTATTTTATTTTATCCAAAAGTTCTTTTATTTACAAATGGCATGCAAGAAACTTTTTCAATGTCATTTCTCACTTATAACGTTACGATTCAATGTGGTCACGGCGTTTACTCAGGAAACTTAAATTTATTCTACAATAATGCGTATAGATATGTATCGAAAAATCTGTGTTTTTTGAGTTTATCTGGTCTCACTACCAATCCTTAAAATTTCATTTATGTACCTTGTAAATTTGTACAAAAATTCTTCTTAACATCTTGTCATATATATATCATAATCAATTTATGTTATTAAAAAAATGTGTTTATATTTAAAAGGAATCATTGAATTTTTTAAGTTCGTTTTAGCAGCTTTGATTATTAAAATGGTTTTATAAAGCAATATTTAATTATTATTATACATTTTATTATTATTAATATACATTTTAGACAGTTTTCAAGACAGCAAGACAGTATGCACTTACAACTGTGTGAAAGATAAAACTAATTAAAATCGATTAGTAGCAGATACAGAAACCATAACAACAGCAATATACATTGTATGTTATTTGATTAAATACATAAATTATTTTCTTACATAATTTTTATTTAGTTTTTAGTGCAGAGAATTTATGTTTTCAAGTAGAAAATTTGTATTTTTAAAGCAGAAAATATTTTAGCTGAATTTTTATTTCGTCAGCGTTACGATTTTTATGAACGAATTGATGCTTTTTTTTTAGTATTATAGCACAGATATATCCAATATTTTAATAAACAATAAATATGTATTAAATCTATAAATATGTATTAAATATGTATTAAATCTTTGCTTTACTTCATAAATGAATCGACAAAAGATATACTGAAAATAAAATAAGATTTAATGAAGTAATATTTAATTTTAATCGTTTATAACTTTTTAACGAATAACGAGCGATTTCTAAAACCTGTTGGAGGTCATTCAGAGTCATGACTTTGACAACATATGTTATTGAAGTTGCTGAGATCGGTTCTAATGTGCATAATTATTTGCAATTTTATTCTCACATCACGTATTCTTATTAGTTTTATTTACGATAGCAATCATCATTGTATTGAAAAATTAGTAATCATTGCTTGATAGAATTTTTTTTTAAATGAATGGTAATAATATAATAATAATATGTATATATATTTATTAATACATTAATATATGTATGTATGTTGCTATTGTTATAATTCATACATCTTTACTAGTTAGTTTTAATCAGTTTTATCTTTCATACAGTTGTAAGTACATACTGTCTTGCTTAAATACTCGTAACTGAAAGCTGTTTGAAATGTATATTTTATATTAATAATAATTTAAATAGATATATAATACATAAATTGATTATGATGTATGAATAGATTATGGAAAGTTTTCGCATAAATTTACAAAGTAACTCAATTTTAAAGATTAGTAGTGGGAATAATTAGAAAAATATGGATTTTTTTATACATATCTATACGCAGTATTTTTGTATGTATACATAAAAAAGTAGAGCAACTACAACTTTCGTTTGAGGATGTATAGATTACATCTGAAAAAAAAATCTAAAAATTTTATAGATTGTTCTATTATTAAAATAGAATATCTAAATATCTGTATAAAATTTGAACACAGTTCTCTTATTGATTTCAAAGTTATTAAATTTTTTCAGTTTTGATTCTTCTATAAAATCATGTTTTGCAGTACTTAATAAATTTGAAAAGAGGGAGTAACATTAAGAATCAAATAAAATTCTAAACATATACTGATAAAATAATAGTAAATATTCGTGCAAAAGTTTATTTGGATTTACTTATTCGTTCAAAAGTGATTGACCTAAAACTGCAGAAAAATATGATCATTTTGTTGCATAAAATCATTATAAGCCAAATTGTTTGTTGTTTTGATTTTTGCAGTTGGTTTCAGAGTATATTCATGTATTTTGACTGATTATTTGCTGACTTTTAGCTGATATTATATAACCAAAACATTCTTAAACTTTTTTCCGATATTTCTCACTGTTTGCAGTTATTCTGTCAAAAAAACATATTTACATTTTTTTCAATGTGATGATTTCATCTCCTTAAACCATAATATGAACAAAAAATAGTTCTTTGTTATGAGTGAACTACTCTACTTGCACACAATATTTCATGATGTTGTGAATTTCCCTTCTTTAAAAAAACGACTGATCCAGTAATGGATAAAAATTAAAAAATGTTTCATTTTTGTGAAAATCAGTCTTATTAAAGTACTCGGTTTATTAAAGTTAGCCGGCCAAATAATTTTTATAAAATGCTGTTTCCGCGACTTATATTGGGATCCTGATTAAAAATCTCAATTCAGATTATAACAAATAAAAATATTTAATATTAATCACATATTGCGGCCAATTCTATAATAGACCGAATATTGATCTTCATAAAAATAAATATAAGTTTCGTTCACTATACTGAGTCAGCATTTTTTCCCAAAGCACTGACTTTAGATTTATAATATCAGCCTTTGTTAAGAAGATTTAAGAAAAATCTCTGTAAAATATTTCTCATATAAATTGAAATATTTTTTAAGTATACGATTCGTCATATTAAATCTATGAAAGATTAAGATTTAGTAGTGGAAAGAATCTTAGATTATTTCTCATATTTTCACAGATTTAGTTAGAATCATAATAAACAAATTTTTAATGTATGCTCTTTAAATGAATCTTTTTTCTTAAACCTAAGCTCTTCGAGATATTTAGGAGTCCTTGTGTTTTCGTATTGAAAAGCAAAAGAATTTAGTACTTTATCTCAGCAAAAAAATATAGCAATCGAATATGTGTTGGAAAGGATAAGAATAATACAATACTTCAATGTGACATCTACCTGGATGCTGAAAAAAATTATTAAATATTTTGTAGGTCGTTGAAAATCCTCAAATATCTCCTCAGACACCAAAGCATGTCTCAGAAAAATTGCACAAATCTGTGTTTTAAATATATGTTTCGTCAGATTTTGAATTTTGAAAATCTAATTTCAAATTTGTTGCAACAAAACCCCCAGGATATGAAATGTTAAATTACCGTATTGATACAAATAAAAATTCATACTTCAAAGCGTAAAGGCTAATATTTTAATGAATTTTGACCTTTATATTAAATCTCTTTAATCAATTCTAGCTTTAACTCAAAATTTTTTTATGATTAATGTCTCATCATAACATTATTTGCACATAATTCTTGGCTTAATTATTGGTACATAATTCAATTCTAAAATTCTGGTCGCGAGACCAAAAACGGGTGAAAAAACTTTTGCTGTAACTCCTAAAAAAGTGAAAATTTCTTAAAAAGAATTTTGGAATAGATGGTGCACGTTAACGTTATAATAGCGTAAGAATGCAGCGTAAAATTGCGATCGCGCGCTGTGAAATCGGAAGAAAAACCAGAGTAAAATGATGCGAAATCGCCGCATGACAGGTGCGAGCAGAATGCAGAGAAGCGGGGCTTGGCGGACGCTTACCCGGCAAATAACAGCAAATGTTTCGTTCAGAGTTGCGGGGAGCCAGACGTCGTGCGTTCGCTAGTAATAGCGTTAGGATGAGACTCGAAGAATCAATACGCGCACTGGCGAATTTCTCAATCGACGCGCAACATAAAGGCCACCCTCCCATACTTCAATATGCCTCGTACTCTCTTCCGTAGACTTATGTTATATACATGGAAAGAACCGTTTTGCTAAAGTATGTATAAAAATTAGATCAGGTGCAAATCTGAAAATAATTATGTTGAATCAATTCAAGGTAATTGCTAGAATGTTAAAACTTTTACGGGATCTTTTTACCGGTAATTATTTAGTAGCATAAAGAAACCAGCCCCAATTTTTATCGTTACAAATTTAAAGTGTAGAATACTTAATATTAAATGATGTGTTTAAGTTATTGCATAGATCGCGAAAACAGTCACTTCATCTTGTAAGGTAAATATCTTGTTGAATACTCACTTACTTATGCAATTTATTTTTTAAGAAACAGAATAATTTATCGAATGTTTTTACATAAACAAAGGAGTTTTGATAGGAAAATAAACTGGTCAATTTTTTTCAATTACAATAATGATTACTTAATGAATACAAAAAAAACCTATTGAATATTTCTGCTCAATCTTTGAGAATAATACTTATGTATTTTCCTTTTATTCTCCTTTATCATTGATAAATAATGATGGAAATTGTTATCAAATTTTTTTCTTTTCCTCAATTAAGTGATTTCTCTACTCTGAGTTCTGTTAAGAATAAACGGTTCATCAATCTTTTTAACAATACAATTTTTACATTTAATGCTTATTGCAATTGAGTGATAATTTCTCACTACCATCCAATACAGAATGAGTAATTGCATCGAGTTTATCAAAAATATTGAGAAGTGCAAAAAAATTGAATACTGGAGCACTATAAATTAAATGTAAAGAAAATTGGGCGTCAGGTCACATCATTTTAAAAAATGGGGTGCTAACTTCTTATCGAAAATCGAGATCGAATAGTTCTGAGTAGCCCAATATCTTCATTTTGTGAATACCTAGAGTATTCCTGATGCAGGAATAAAAAAAATTTTTCAAAAATAAAAAATTTTTCAAAAATCAGATTTAGTAATTCAAGATGTAAAGAGTAGAGCTTTGAAGAAATTTTAGAATTGATTTATCATTTTATCTTAGGTATGTCGATGGCATAGCGATGTCATCATTTAATCAACAAATTACTCGATATTTTTAATTCTTTTTATTCTAGAAGTTTACTTTAGAAGTTGATGAAGATAAACTAATTTACTAATAGAAATTCTACGGACCATGCTCATTAACACGCTCTTTTTTTTTGTGAGAAAGGGCGTGTTAATGAGCACGGTTCATAAAACTTTTTTATTATCACATTCTGAATTTCACGAGGATAACTTGAAATTATTAACTGTAACACTTTTTAAGAGAATGACTATCTCACTATATTTGTATTGGACACGATTAATTCATGTTTAAAATCTCTATTCAAGTAAGAATTTTCAAACACATGGAAATACAGGAGAGGAAGAAAAAACATGGTTTACAATTCCTCTCTTTTTCTAAGAAATTTAGAAATACTATAAAAGAGATCTTAATGTAAAACCTGCCTTTTTAAGTTTCAATAAACTTGACGGAATTATTATATAAAGTATAGAAAGATGTTATTCCTAAAAATTCTAAAAAGAACGTAGTATATGAGATCTCATGTAAAGAGTCCAATGCTTCTTATGTTGAACCAACGAAGAGGCAGCTTAAAACAAGGATTTCAGAACAATAAAATTACATATAAATAAAAAAACAGTCAACTCCATCATGATAGAATATAAATTACAATTTAACCCCTTGAATTTAACTGGGAGAATATAGTTTTTTGATAGTGAAAGATATATTTAAGTAAGAGACGAATTTCTGAAATGTTAAAAGCTCGGGATTAAATTAGAAATCTGATACTGAATTTCTATTTTACATCAACATGTTAAATAAGTTTTGAAATGTTAAGACGAATTAATTATATCGACTGTGTATCTCATACGTAATAGATTATCGACATTATTTATTATTTTTATGTTTTTTATTATTTGACATGTCGCCAAGCATGTTGCTTATTGACTCTGTTTATTTTTTTATTGTTAATAGCTTTCTAATAATTAACGAGCGATTAGAATCTTTTGAAGGCTATTCATCAGGCTCATGACAATATATCAAGGTGGAAGTGATTGGGCCGATTTTTCTTTTACATTAAATAATTACCATTTAAAGTAATGAGGTTCATATAAAGAAGCAAGTGCGTTGTTCTTCAACTGAGGCAAATAATTTCCATAAATTCTTGTAATCGGCATCTTTTTTTATTGGGGAGGTGATCAAGAGTACGGTCAAGATGATACTTTGAAGCTTTTTTTGATTAGTCACTTCGTAAAATTCTTTCTTCTAATTGACCAATTAAATATGTTTCAAAGCATTCGTAGTAGAGGTTTTAATTGCGCCCCACCATGACACAACGACGCATTTGGAACTGTTTTTGATTACATTCGAATTATTAATTAATCGAAATAATCATGACATGCTCATATGATGCTTGGAATAAAGACTGCTATTTAATTGACATACGTATTTATTTCAGATTTGAGAAACTACTTGGGATACATTTCAATAGCGACAGTAACTGAATTACGGCAATACGATGCAGAGCAACGGTTCGGAGAATGTAGGATCTGAGAATGGAGTCGACAAGTCAGGATGGACGGTGTGTACCGATTAATCGAAATTAACTTAATGTAAACTGTAGCTTGCCGAGGCTACGAAGACATCTTCATCAATCGAAGATTGAATTACCGCTATTTAATCTACAGTTATCTTTCTCATCTCTTTTGCATAAAATTACCTCACAGATATTTAATTGCAATTTAATTACGAATAATTGATAAAAAAAGTGCACAAGAACGAAGATAATTATTTTCTGTACTTTTTAGGCATTAAAAAATGATCCCCGACGAAATTATTTTACATTTTTACTAAATTGTTTTATTACATTACCATTTTTGGGAAAATTTGTAGTTAAAATTGTAAAAAAGTTGGCATATTATACTATTTGACGAGAAAAAAACCACAAGAACGCGATTGATTATTTCCTGTAGCATCAACAAGATACTATTAAAGACGATCAGTTTTATAG
>NW_017304438.1:285126-289362 GCF_001594115.1 Trachymyrmex septentrionalis | reverse complement strand
TCTGCAACGACATTGCGGCGCATTTTGAAGGACGACTTGCATCTTTTCCCTTACAAAGTGCAAATTACACATATATATATAATTACACATATATATATAATATTATTAAAAGAAAAATATGTAGAATTCAAAATCATCTTAATGACATACTCAAACTCAAGTGGCAACGACGTATTATTGGATATGTTTTTTCTTATACTATTAATCGCCAGATCAATAAACACATTTGTAAAGAGAGACTTCATATCCAAAGATATTAAAACAGAATCTTTTTACAATACAATATAGTCTAATTTTTTATCAAATGCTGACTTTTCTACAAAAACTTGACGATTCCGGGATACTGCCTCGAATAATTTTTTGTAAATAATAAGCTAAATTATATACAATGGGCTATTGAACGTCGAAATTATTATTCTCAATGGATTGTCGGGTTTGTGGACTTTAGGTGTGCCATACACTCTAAGTGGAATACCGTCAGTGATTAAAATCTTGTACGTCAGCAGATCAATGTATTTTCTATTCTCTCATATGCTCTCAAGGGTTTCAAACTTCTAGTTATTTTATTCAACAGATTCTTCGTTACCTCATATGAGGAGCAGACTTTCAAAATGCGTTTTGACTTTCAAAATTTATAATTTTCAGAAAACGAGAAAGAAAGAAACATCCTACACAAAAAAATTACGCACTTTGCGGAAAATAACAATATGCCAATTAGTAGGATGTGAAATATTAAACAAAATTACTAAACAATTGTTAAAAATGTTAAACAAATGCATTTTTTGTTTGTCCCTAGTTAGAAAACATAACGCATTTCAAAATGTGTATGTTTTTTCAGCATATAAATTAACGGTGAAAAAATGCTTTCTGAACAGTCAGAGTAGTTTATAATATGAGTTTTTCAATCACTGAATATTACCATCTTTAACTAAAATAACTAAAAAAATAAAATTTTGCACAAAATGCATTTTGTAAAATTCTGCTCTTCATATATCTCTATCCAAAAGTAATAAATTTCATTTTATTTCTAATATTGAAAGCTAACTCGATATGATAAATGTTTTAAAATAGTAAAACAAAGTAAATAAGTTATATAGTCATTACAAATGTGATGCTTTCCAGGTTGGATTAATTAATGGGAAGTTTAAGTATCTAACGGCGGAGACGTTCGGTTTTAAAATCAATGCTAACGGATCGAGTCTGAAGAAAAAACAATTATGGACTCTAGAGGGCAGCGAGCATCAGGTTTTCCTTCGCTCACACTTGGATCGATACCTAGCGGTCGACCAATTTGGTAATGTGACGTGCGAGAGCGAGGACTCGTCGGATCCAGGATGCGCTTTTCAAATACAGCTTGCTTCCGATGGTATTTGAGCTTCACTTTATTTAATTTGCATGAAACATCATGCAACATTTGCATTAGAGAATCAGAAACATAGAACATTCATTTTACACTCTATAAATTTTTTATATCTTCAAAGTCAAGACAGACATTTGTTCTTCACGAAGAAAAAATAATAAATTTTTGCAGATTGTTATCTCTTTTAATGCATTTACTATTTTTTCTTCATGGAGAACAAATCTGTCTTGAAGATATAAAAAAATTGTGTAGGCTCAAATGATATAAATAAAAAATAAATAAGAAGTCTCTGAGAGCCGACGCTAAAAGAGATACATATATATTTAATTGAATATGAGGAAATGAATGAGGAAACGGAGGGAAGGAAAATTCTCGTTTCGATATTAGAATCATTTTCGCGTTGTAGTCTACAGGATGTTCTGAATTTAAATATTCAAACTTCGGGATCGTATAGGGGATCGATAAACTAAGGAAAAAAAATCTTTAGAGATATGCTCGTTTTCTCTCTATTTGGGAGAAAATCGCGAAAAAAGACAAAACATACTTAATGTTTTTACACTTATTTATTGCTTATTCATTCATACTTATTTATTCACACTGTCACTTGTTTAATGCAGATATTGTTCAAAATGTTGGCCTCTTGCAGCAATGCATGCATTGTATATTGTACGGATAGTACAAGATTGTTGCAATCAAATACTGATCTTGTCGACGTAATGACTCGCCAATCCGGCACACTTCTGCCTGGAAATACTCTCGCATACTCTCGCACTGCCTCTAAAGGATTATCGCTGAAGTCGTACCTACACGAAAACAATTTTCCGCTTTGAAAATAATATTCTGAAAGTTATTGTACTTGTACTGAAAGTTATTTTATCTTAAATTTTGCGATTTTCTTCAAAACGAAGCAAAAACGAGCACATCTCTATAAGGGACACTTTTTAAAATTTATTTGATTTCCTACAGGCTCTCAAGTTTTGAATTTGGGATCTCTCTATATTTACAAATATCGATTCGTAAATCTTATCTTTTAATCGAACTGAACGAGAAATGAGAGGCAATTTTTTATGTTCTGACTTTGTCAGTCAGAGACAATTATTCCAAATATCCGGATCAATCGGAGCTCTATAATGAATGGATAAAAGTATATCAGCAATTCTCTCAAGGCAATGGTGACAAATTACAGGCAGCGGGCGATGGGCTCTGAAGAACCTCCAGAGGGGCTACTTCTTAGGGTCGAGTCAAGATGAATTGAAGTGTACCGCTAAGGCTCCAGGCGAAGCGGAATATTGGCTCGTACATCTCGCCGCTAGGCCGCAGGTATACCTTATGCTCGTTTCGAAATTTTGGACGTGAAGCGTTCAGGGTGCACCGTTTTATGCAATTTAGTCATTGTTACACGCACAACTTCACTAATATAACTGTATTTTCTCAAGTAACTGAAATATTTTTCTTGACAGTCTTGATTTATTCCGACGTCACTTATTCTTTTATAATTGTACAGTATTTTTATACAAAATGACGTTGAATCATCGATGTCTTTCTAAGTTCCTTTGACCAATTTGGAAATAATTTTTTACTCGAAAAACGCATTTCTTGACAATTTGAAAAATTTAAAACT
Source organism: Trachymyrmex septentrionalis (assembly GCF_001594115.1). NCBI lineage: Eukaryota > Metazoa > Arthropoda > Insecta > Hymenoptera > Formicidae > Trachymyrmex > Trachymyrmex septentrionalis. The sequence continues at coordinate 286,381 of NW_017304438.1, read as the reverse complement.
CCAAGATATTGTATATACATTTACACAAAAATTAAGAAAAATTAAGAAGTACTCTTTTAAGAATTGTAAATATTTTTATTTTCTGAAATACATTAAAAATAAAAGAAATACTAAGCAAATTTATCCATAGTTTACAAGAAAGACTCCGAAGAAATAAATTATAGGTAGGTATAATAAAAAACTTTTGTGAGACATTATTTGTTTGTGCGTGTAACAAATAGTTATATTAATAAGATAAAATTACAAACATTTCGACCTGATTTTGTGTCCTCTTTAGTACTTATAGAATTAACAATTACCAAGCATTACTACACTTTACAATAAATTAGAGTAAGTATGGAACGTCGTCGCACAAGAAGCATCATTAATCCTATTGTCCAGAGATAAAAAGTTAAATAACTAAAAATTTCAGTTATTTTAGAAAATTATTTAAAGGAAACTATACAGTTAACAAATCTGAAAAAATCGGGAATGCCTACATATTAATTACAAACTCATTCTCAATATTTGATCAAATTCTAATATTATATAAGAAAAACTGTTAAATCTTTTTAATTTTAATCTCACAATTAGTTTAACTTTATTATTTTGCTAGTTTTAAGAATGAGAGGAGAAAATAAAGAGTAAATTAAACAGAAATAAAGTTATATAATTTCAAGGAAAGAAAGTATGCATTAGTTTGATAATTTTGTTATGATAACAATTTGATAATGATGTTGTGAAGTTTTTATGGGAATAATGATAAGAGTTGAAAATTCAATAAGTATACTTGTAACAGATTTAAAAAATTACTCGTTACTGAAGAAAGTAAATCATTATTTGTAATGAGTTATTTTTACTTGTTACTTGTAATGAATAAACTAACACGTCGACGCGTTACACAATTAATATAAACAAATTACGTTTTTTTAAATAATGCGTAATAGTGACAAGTTATGTTTAAAAATAATTTCTCCACTTTATTGCAACCTCAATTAGTTATCGTTTCAATCATAAAAATTGCAACGTCATTATAGAATCATTATTATAAAAAGTAACGGTAAAAGTAACGGCGTTACTATACTTCCATTCCCTGATTAATCTACATCGATAGAAATGAATATTATTATAGATGATCGTTCTATCCGGAGACAAAATAAAAAGCTTTATATCAAAAGTGATTTATTATAGACATTGCAAAACAAAACAAAATTCAAAATTATCATAAAATAAGCAAAAATAATTAAATCAAGAAACAAAATTCTAATGAGGAGAC
>NW_017304438.1:282334-285026 GCF_001594115.1 Trachymyrmex septentrionalis | reverse complement strand
CACAAAATATACAAATTAACATTTTTCTTTCTTTTTCTTTCACAAATATTTGTAATTCGATATTGTATTCCTGACAAACTCCATAGTGTTTTCAGGTTTTTTTGATAAATTCATAGAATTTTTGACAATTTATATCAATGTTCAGTTTAATACGTACATAATTTCGTATCAATTTCTCACGCATTTTGATATGGTCATCCCATGCATTATTAAAAACTTACTCTTTTTACGTAAATTAAGGAAGTGACAAATTTCTTTAATTTTATTATTTTTTAAATTAAAAATTATATAATGGTTTACCCTTTTTTAAATGTAATTTTTTAAGTATTTCGGAGAAATAATAACTGAACTTAGAATGGATTTAAATTTTCAAAACCCGGAATCTCCAGATCAAACTCGGAGAGGTAGCAATCTTAATTAAGGGTTTGATTATTTAGGTAAATCTTCGATCGGCCGGAAGGAAACGTTTCGCACATCTGAGCGCTACTCAGGATGAAATTCACGTGGATGCGCCGGTGCCGTGGGGTGAAGATACTTTATTTACTTTGGAATTTCGCCCAACGACGGGTGACGACAACAGTCACGGGAATCATTCTAAGTCCGAGGGTGGTCATTATGCGCTACATACTTGTAATAATAAGTACCTCGCGCGTGATGGCAAACTGTTGGACGCTTGCACGCGAGACTGCCTCTACGCCGCGGAATTTCACGCTGGTCTTCTTGCTCTTCGGTATTACGAATTAAATAACTTTTTTATGTCTTTTTATATATAAAAATAGAATCTTTCTTAATGAACTCATATTAGTAAGAAAAAAAAAACGTATATATACAAAGTGCAATCATTTTAAATTAATTTCAATGTTAATTAAACATTTTTGATGAATTAAATTAAATTAATTGAATTTTTATTTCTATAAATTAAAACTTTCAGGGATATACATGGTGCGTATTTGGCACCGATCGGAAGTAAAGCAGTTTTGAAATCCAGATCAACAACTGTTACGCGCGATGAACTTTTCTCATTGGAAGAATCTCTGCCGCAGGCATCCTTCGTCGCGGCGTTGAATCAGCGATATGTTTCTGTGAAGCAAGGTGATTATTTCGTTATAGGATGAATGTGATTGAAAATTAATCGCGATCGCGTTGCTTCGATTGATTAGGTGTTGACGTGACGGCCAATCAGGACGAGATCTCCGGCCACGAGACATTCCAATTGGAATTTGATCGAGTGACGAAACGATGGTACGTGCGAACGATGCAGGACCGTTACTGGAGTTTGGAGGCTGGCGGAGGCATACAAGCGTCGGATCATAAGCGCTCGTCGAACGCGCTTTTCGATCTGGCATGGCAATCAGAGGACGGCACAGTTGCGTTGCGTGCGAACAATGGCAAATTTTTGGCTACCAAGCGATCCGGCCATCTCTACGCGAACGCCGAGTTAAATGGCAATGACTCTGATGCCGCCAAGTACTACTTCTACCTGATGAACCGGCCCGTGCTGGTGTTGCGATGCGAGCAAGGCTTCGTCGGGCCGAAGAGCACGGCCAGTCCAAAGCTCGAATGTAATAAGGCTGTTTATGAAACGATTCGCGTCGAACGATGCGAGCGTGGCGAAGTCAGATTTAAAGGTGATTGCATTTCTTCAATTTATTTAACTTATTTTGTTACTGCAAAAAAAGAACAGCAGTTTTGTATAGTTAAATTGAAGAGAAAATTTGCGAATTTATTTCAGGAAAGGAAATAAATACAGCTCTCCTTATATAAAAATATTATATTTGAGCTGTAGAAAATTAAGTTGTATTGTAATATAAAACTGATTAATAGGAATTAGTTTTATACATATACTAATTATTGCGAAGAATATTACTAAGGCCTCGGTGATCTAAAGGCTTAGGACGCTCGCACGGAAGAGATCCGGAGAGTTTGACTCCCGGCCGAGGTAATATTTTTTGCAATAAGTTTTTTACAGGTTATTAAGACATAATATATGTAAATAAAATTTGGGGAGATTATTAATACTTCAGATGGATTGTGTTGAAGGTCCGATAGTAACAATCATATTTTTGACATTCATTTAAAGAATACATATATGTATTAGTTTAATATCTAATTTTGACCGTCAAGTGACGTTTCTTTTATTTAGATCTTGTCGTAAAATTTTGTGAATGAACATTTACGTAAACACATTTTACTGTTTATAAAAAATAATTAAATAATTTAGAGATGGTTACTTTTGCCTACAAATCGATTGCCTACATTATTTTTGCCGACAGTTCGTTTACACACAAAAATTATTGCCTACAACTCGATTGCCTACAAGCACTTTCAAGTATAAAATTAAAGTTAAGTAAGAAAATAATTTATATTTTTAGGAAATCTGTCATATAAACAGTGGGGGTGTCAGCGTAGACAGTGTCCGCTTGGAATATTTTTCCAAAAAAAAATCTAACCCTAACCAACCCCCATTTTTTGGTGTGAGATGGTCTTCATTTCGCATGGAAGGTTGTGAGCTGTAAGCAATAATAATGTAGGCAAAAGTAACTTCGTTTCTAAAATTTGTATTTGTGTGCAAAAGTGCATGTAGGCAATCGAATTGTAGGCAATAATTTTTGTGTGCAAACAAGCTGTCGACAAAAATGATGTAGGCAATCGATTTGTAGGCAAACGGGATCCTCCACAATAATTTAATAAT
>NW_017304438.1:279796-282234 GCF_001594115.1 Trachymyrmex septentrionalis | reverse complement strand
ATAATTTAAAATTAATAAATAATAATAAGGCTCTGTAAGTATAAAACAATATATATGTAAAAGAAACGAGAATAGATTGAAATGAACTGAAATGGATTTAGATTTTCAAAAATATTGATTCACGAATGTTAAAATGAATGCTTTTCAATCCTGAATGCATTTTTATTCATTTATACGAATTGCATGGAGTATATCTCTATGCCTTTTAATCTGAAAATAATATTAGCTTTTTCTGTGCACAAACACACAATTGTGAATACTGTTCAATTCAAAATTTTGAATAGGAAATGCAATTTTTCAATTCAATTGCATCGAATTGAATTTAATTGAATTCAATTGAATCCAATTAAATAAAAAAAAAGTATTCGCTATTTAAAATACGCGCATTCGGATAGAAAAAAATTTCAATCCATTTTAGTCCATTCTCGTTTGTTGGGTGGATTATCATTATTCGTTAAAAAGTTATTAATAAAAAAAGTTTAAAGAATATTCTCTTATTTCTAATGTATGTATATAATATTAAATATTACCTTATACTCCTTACTTATGGGGTTTAAGGACTTTCCACACAAAGCGAGGTTCACCTCTCCTCTGTCTATAAGAAGTGCACAATAGGGAAAAGATGAAGTGGACCTCGCTTCGCGTGGAAAGTCATTACATAAGCAGGGGAAGATGTAGTAATAGTAACGTTTGTAGTAATTGAAATATTGTTTGTGGCAGAAATAAGAGTGTTATTTACAAATTTGGTTTATTAATTTTTTAACAAATAACGAGCAATGGCTGATCTGGTGAAGATTACTCAGGATCATGACCTTGATAATATCAATTTATGTCAAGTTCATCGACACTGGCTTCCTCCATGTAAATATTTATCGTATAATATAGTAGTAAATAATATTTAAACGAAGAACTATCCATTTATTCCTTTTCCTGAAATTTGCAAATTTTACTTCCACACACACACGCGCGCGTGCGCACACACAATTTAATTATACAAAACCTGTCCTCTCTTGAATTCATACTTTATATACATTCTTTTTTGCATATAAACTGTATCTGATAATTTTGCCGACAACTCTCGTAGGCAGATAGGGCGGATTAAACTGATTATGAATCAGAAAATTCTGTATCACTTTATAATTTTGGTAATAGGTAACGAAATATTAATTTTTATAGATCGTGTATGAATAAGTATATCCGCTCGATTATATCGTCAAATGCATGCTCATCGATCATGGCTGCTAAATATCCGAAGAGTTGTTTATTGCAAGTATTAGTTGCAATAGTTATACGCACAATAGTAAAAACCGCGAAAGAAAACAATTCCCCGCATTCCCAGAAACTACGACCAATAGGCGTGCATTTGGCAGTATAGCCAGGCGGATATGCATTTATTCGGTAATTTTTAGAAATTAATATCTTGTTAATTGTTGCAAAAATTGCAAAATGGTACAGGATTTTTCGACTCAGTTTAATCTGCTCTACCTGCTTACGAGCGTTGTCGACAGAATTACTAAACACTCTGTATAATAATATAAGGCGATAAGAAGGACAATAAACTAATTGTATTGTATTACATATTATTGTATATTAAAAAGTAGTTGCCTCCCACTTCGGATAAATTGTATCACTTGTCTATTTATTATTTTATAGGACAAAATGGTAAATATTGGCATGCAGACAGCGAGGGAGTGACCGTGGATTCAGACATGCCGTCCGACGGTTTTTATTTGGAACTGCGCGAGCCGTCACGCATCTGCATCAAGTGCGTAGATGGCCGATATCTCACCGCGGGCAAGAATGGCGCGTTGCGTTTAGGCGAATCAGACTACGAGTCCGCCACGAAATGGGAGTTCTAATGCGGAGGATAAAACCTAAATGTATTCAACTGCCTCCTCAGCTTTGTGGTCGTAACTCGTATCATCGTGTCCCCGGAACAATAACAGCAAGAGATCGGCAGTTTGCACTGTTTCCTGCCACATAATCGAGCATGCCGTATCACATCAAAACGACGAGTTTTCGATATTCGATGTTCCACTGCAATATATACTTTTTTTTCTTAGTAAAGTTTCGTTCCACAGTATATTCAAGACTGGCGGTTTATACGCGGATAACGTAAAAGTCCGAGAGATATTCAAAGGACCGGCTATTACAATTACGGTCTATTTTATAAGTAAAATACACACACTTTTATATCTTTATATATTTATAGATATATACAGTTGCCTCTGCAAATTCAATTGTATATCGATGCCCTTTGTATGTATTTACACGTTTATTCATAATCCTGAGACATTGATCATAGAATTGGTTTAACAATCGTTATTAATATGCTTGTCTAGTTTATCTTATCTTATTCTGAGACAAAAGAAATTTATAAGTATAAATCGATCAATATCAATGCATTCAGAAAGAAACAGAGATTTTTCTTTCTGCTC
>NW_017304438.1:277072-279696 GCF_001594115.1 Trachymyrmex septentrionalis | reverse complement strand
TTTACATTTCCGACAATTAAAAAAAAAGGAAAGAAAGGTGAATATTTATCGGTTTCATATAGACAACAAGCCATAAAAAATTAAAAAAGTTTTTTAATAAAAAAGTCAAGGTTGATTTTTTTTAAATAATTCAATTTTTTTCCATAATATTATAAGAGTCTTCAAGACGAATTCAACTATTGAGAATATCATTTTTATTGATGTTTTGTTGATCTTATACACAAAAAAATATATGTATTATAAATAATCCATTAATAAAGAAAAACTATGTGATTTATATGAACAAATTTTATTTTTATCTTATGTGAGCTTTAATTTATATAATGTTCAAATTACTTGCAATACAAAGTTCTGCTCTTTTTAATTACATATTACTACGCGTAGCCATTATTACACTATTTTGATTCCAAATTGCACAACCTGTAATTATTCTCTCTCGAAGATTGAATATTATTTATTGGTGTTTGATATACAAACATTTCAAATGTTCCTATAAGAAAAAATCCATCGGAGATAAATCCAAAAATGGATGTGCCGGCCATCGAACTGGTCCATGTACTTATAACACTTTTCAAAGATATTCTGAAAATAATTTTGAACTATTCGTGCATTATGAGCTGAGTAATCGTCCATGAGGATTAAATATCAAAAATAAAATCTCTTATAAATTAATAAAATTTATTTACATAATCTTTTTTTATTAATAGATATATACAATATATATGATATATATGATATATATGATATATGATATACATATTAGATTTTATACATATAAAATCATACAATAAAACATTAATAAAGGTGACATTCTCAATAGTGCGTTAAACTCGTCCTGAAGACCTACAATATTATGAAATTGTATGGTGCTATTTAAAAAATTCAAAATGACTTTGATTTATTTTATTAAAAATATTAAAAAAATTTTTTTTATTGCATATTGTAGTCTGTATGAAACAGATAAATATTCATCTTTCAACTTTTTTCTTTAACTGTATCTAAATAATTGTATAGACCATTATGCTAAACATCCTGTATACACATATATATATACATACACACACACAAATGTATATAAAAAGTATCGGAATTAAAAAATATAAGTTTTATGAAAAATGTTTCAAACAAAAATTGTAGAGTTTAAAAAGATCTATTTACTGGTCTTATCAGTTTGATCTTGGGTGTCGTCGTCAAGATCAGGTCAAGATCATCCATTTTTTTAAATGGAAACCCTCATTTTTCATTGCATATTCTTGTAGCTTTTTTCGAGAGCTTTTCACAACACTACAACAAATTTTTTTTCATTAAATACTTTTTGAATAAGACTTGAAAGTTACAGTACTGACGGTATTATAATACTATCCAATTGATGATTAAAATGTTGTTCAAGGTCATGGTTTTGATAATATTTGTCACGATCAAGACTTTTGGAGATCATTCTTTTTGTTTTCACTTTTAGTAAAAATGAAAATAAAAAGAACAATCTCTAAAGGTTTTGATCTTAACATATAATGTCCAGATCATGACTGAACAATATTTACAAGACATTTTAATCATCAGTTGAACCTTAGATAATGCTGGCGTAATTGTAGGTTTCAAGCCTTATAATTCAAAAAATATTTAATGAAAAATATTTTCTATAATGTTTTAAAGAGCTCTCGAGATAAGCTACAAGAATATGCAATGAAAAATAGAGAATTTCATTTAAAAAAATCGATGTGACCTCGATCTGACATTAACAATCAAGGTCAATTTGATAAGATCAGTAAATACTTTTTAAATCCTACAATTTTTTTCTAAAACATTAATTTATAAAACTTATATATTTTGAGATATTCAAAGGTACTTTTTATTCATCCGTATATATACATACATACATATATATTTGTATGTGTGTATATATATATATATATATGTATGTGTGTGTGTGTGTGTGTGTGTGTGTGTGTGTGTGTATATATATATAAAATTAATAATCACACTTGAAAGGAAAGACACAGATCCAATTCGACTAATATTCGATTGCTGCCTCCCGGTATTAACTTGTAGATTTCGTTATCAAGGCACTTCTGTTACGATCATATAAGTTAAGAAAAGCTCGTTTAACAAGATGCACACTCAGTTTTGCTGTACTAATAGTATAGTATACTATTAGTTATACTGTACCCTGCTTCACACCGTATTAGCTTACTGCGTATGTTAAGCAAATGAAATATGCCGAATTAAGGCTTGGTGATGGAAAGATTCGCAGCATACAGATTTGTGAAAATCTGTTTGCTTTTTTCTTTTTTCTTTTGTTTATTGGGAACGATATTTTAACGGATGTCGCGTGTGTTTTAGCAGTAAGATAGGTTTTGTTTCAGTCTCCTCGCTTTTTTCATAACGATGAACAAAAAGTCGTACAGAATCGTAATATGATTTAGGAATATAATACGTGGAAAATTAAGAATTCTTCAGTTCGAGAAAAAATGGAGAGGTGTGTGCGTGTGAGAGAAAGAGAGAAAGAGAAAGAGACATTAAGATACGTAAGTCTCTTGTAAATATGTTTGCCTCTTCAATATCATTACGTTAATTATCGTAATTATAGCATGATACTATATGTGCGCCTCACGTCGCTTAATTTT
>NW_017304438.1:270333-276972 GCF_001594115.1 Trachymyrmex septentrionalis | reverse complement strand
CATTACGTTAATTATCGTAATTATAGCATGATACTATATGTGCGCCTCGCGTCGCTTAATTTTAAACGAAAACAAAACGTGTGTACGATGCGAAAAGTGGACGAAAATATATGTTGAATATTTTACTTTTTTCGACAAAAATATTGCTCAGATGTCGATTTACAGACGACGATACACGTATTATTCTCTTAAATATAGTTGTGTAAGCCTCAATCATCTCTTTTTACTACTTTTTCACGGTAGAAACGCATTAAGAACAATGGATGTAATAAATTAAAAGATATAAAATAAGATAATTTTTTATTGGTCAAGACTTCATCGGCGAATTATTTCAACCACAAATGTAGTTTCTTTTGCAAACTAATTTACATATATACAGAATTATATACAGGTTTGTTGTTTTCTGTTTTAGTAAGATTCTTTGATTCTTCAACTTTCAATTGATTTATATAAAAAACGTAAGATACATAAGCCATCTTTGTTTATAGTTTGAATGATGATTTTACATGTTAAAATTAAAGAAACAAACTTTTAGCCACTAGTTAAATTCATTGCTATGCAACATTCATTCTGTTAAAAATGTTTACTTTCCAAATTAACGGAGAACTATGACAGATATCGGTAAGACGAAAGTTATAATACAATTTATATTATTGTAAAATATTTATTAAGCTGCTATTCGTTGTCTTCGAGCAGCTCGATCCTCTATTTCTAGGTAATATTTATTGAACATTATTTTCAATGTCGGGTACATCAAAGGCAAGAGCGGCAATTGCGACAAGCTAATATGCATATTGTCATATGCAATGCCGACATTATCTAGTTTAGGACCATTTTTGTTATCCGGCAAATGAGGTATTACGGAATAGCGTTGACTAAAGTGCGTCAATAATGTAAACTTTGATTTCATTTTTTCGCCTGCCTGTATAGCCTGCGAGACCGTCGAATGAAACTTCAGTTTCGCGTCCTCTATCAGATCGTCCTCCATTGTCGCTTCATGGATGAGTAAATCGCAATTTTGACCAAGTTCCACGAGACGCGCACAGGGCATAGTGTCACCACTAAATATACAATATCACATACGTAATTCATGTAGCGTCAAAAAAGAATAAAATATTTCGAACTGAATTATAAAATAATTCAAAGACTATGTTTCTACAGTTGAGTGAAGAATTGACTTGGGACTTTAAAGAAAGATTTATAAAATTACTACACTTACCTATATACTATTTTCTTCCCATTATGGAGTGTCACAGAAACGCCATAAGAATAAGGACAATGCTCGACGTATACTGTCCTCACGGCTTGCACGTTCAACGTATTGTATATGTTTCTGTATTTATACAACTCTGGGTCATGCGAATCCATACAGAACTCGTTGTTTTTTATCAATGTAATTCGATGTAAAATAGGCTCAAAACGTGTATGATACATATGCAACCACACGTTGATATGCCCTGGTGCTAACAGATACAAAGGATCTTCTGTGACCTTCCTTCTCTCCTTCAGCAAACCAATCAATCCTATGTGATGATCCGCGTGCATGTGCGATATGTACACTCCCTAAAATACAATTCAAATATTACAAGTCGCCATTGCGGAATTTAAAAAAAAAATAGAAAAAAGAAATATTTATAGAAATAAATGAGCGTCTTACTTTTATCGTTTTTAAGATATTGTGCGCCTCAGACTTTCCATAGATTTTCACTATCTGGCCGAACGTTCCCTCACCGCAATCTAATAACATACTGTGGTCTTTATCCACTCGTAGAAGTATGCCGCTCGTGTTTCTGACTTTACTTGGTATGCTAGATCCAGTGCCCAACATGACAATCTTCGGGTACTCATTGCCAATATGTAATGTCTTCGTTCGAGCGTTGATCTCTGTTTGGAGTTCCGCCAACGCATCTAAAATGCCGTCTATCTCGAAAACTTCGTTTATATATTCCTCTGGATGCAGCGATACTTCATTCTTCGTATCGAATCTCAATTGTGGCTGTAGATGAACAGTGTGATGTGTTTTAGGACGATGTATAATGGGCAGATCTTCTTCCTAAAAAAAATTGTATTTAATTATTTTTAAATTACTAAGTATTTCTTAAATAATGAGTTCATAACAATGTGTTTTACTCTTGTTTTCTTTTGGAAGCTTTCCTCGTTTAAGAAAGGAAATATCTCAGGGTGCAGCATATGGAGTTTGTGCTGATGTCTGTGCATTGCTTCGGTGCCCATGCATTGATTCTCTTCATTCACAACTATATGACGTGTATTAAGACCAAATTTGCTCATCCAGTTCACATAGCGAGAATTATCCATCACTTCTTGCGGAGTAAAATGAATGACGCAGTATGGTATATCATCTTTATTCGCCGTTCCCGTTTGATGCCGCACGAAGGCAGGATGATTTACAAAATTCTCTAAGTAATTTTCTGATGGACACTCTACAACTGTACACAAGCAAAATTTAAAATAAAACAAGTAAAAGATATTAAAATGAAAACTTAAGGCTCCTATTCTCTCACTACTACTATTTCTTATGATGTCAGAAGTGGAACAAATAAATAATAAAAATTCTTGCAAACCATATTAATATGGAAATATTTCAATAAAACAACAACCGCTAGATTCGACTTGTAAATACATCGAAAAAGAGGGTATTAAAAAAGTGTCAATTTTTGCCTCCAAGATACACCTGAATAAATCTCGAAAAATCATTATTTGGGTCCTGGGAGAATAAGAGATAACAATCATTTGTCTGTGAAATAATGAGAACATTATTAGAATTGCTTAAACATAGTAAAAAGTGACATTATTTACATATATGGTTAATAAACGAAAAAAGATGATTTTAGCCATGCATGCATGTAGAGAGGGTTCGTACATGCGTTCGTACATGACATTGATAAAGTGAGTGAATTTACATTTTATGTGCATTTTCATCAAAATCTGATCATACTAAACTTGTTCTCTGAAGACTCAAATAATGATTTTTTAAAGATCTATTCAGATGTATCTTGTGGATGAAAACAGACACTCTTTTAACCCTCCTTTCCTTTTTTTTGTTTTGTTAATTAATAAATAACCATATATCTAAAAATGAATTATATGTAATTAGAAATGAAATAAACTATCTTCACAGTTATGACAAATTATCAAATTAATAACATGTAGAAATAAATATGATTTAATTTCTCCCCAAAGAATTATATTTTATAAGTCTATCGAAGACAAATGTTTTATTGGAAAATATTTCTATTCAAATATAACTTGTAAGAATTTATTCCCTTGCTTTTGATATCACAATTTGAGATATTGGTGATAAACAGGAACTTTAAATAAAATTCTTTGTTAACGTACTTATAAAAGTAGGGCCTGGCGTTGCTGGCGAGCATACATCCTTGCTCAAAACAACTGTGCCATCAGGAAGAGTAATATCTGCACCAGTTTTGAGCTGACCGAGTAAAGGCCCAGGTTTCACTCCCTTTTCTATACACTTCTCTAAGGATAATGTACCCGCTCGAGGGTGCAATTTGCAAATGTAAGACATTACAGATGATATTCTATTGTCAGACTTCTGATCGATCTTCTGGATTTTAGACATTTTCTCTATCCTATCAGGTACTCGCTTGCTATTTGAGTTGGTCTTATAATCATAATAATTAATATCGATTATTTCTTTTTCTACATCAATAGGCTCTGTCTCTTGCGCATTTGAATTTATAATGGAAACATACGAAACGGACATTACTGAATCTATGTATGGCTCTGACTCATTACATTTGGCCTCATTAATCTTCAGAGCCTGCAGCAGCACAGTCTTCTTGATTGTATTAAATATCTCCATTGTCCCCTTGGGACTATGTACATTGATCTTTGGCACCCCAGCATCCTGTATCGTCAAAAGCATTCCCGGCATGCCACCCAAGTTATTCCAAGTTGCTGATGTTATAAATACGTGCTCCAATTTGATTAGCTTGTACTTATGTTCGTATGCCAATCTCTGCGTTCCCTCGCCACAGTTGAAAATGTACCTGGTGTGACCTGCTGTCAAATAGACACATCGTGATGTGCCATAAGCTCCAGTACCCAGAATCTATAAGTGGTAAAAAAATATTCATAATTAAATATTTAGCATTGAATCATCGTCTTCGAAACACTCTCGTTCGACTGACCTGCAACGACACTTTCGTGTTTCCAGTATATTTCGCTGACTTTTCTTTTATCTTCTGTCTCATGCGTTGCATGCCAAGCATATGTTCGACGGAACGTGGCATGATCTGGTTGTTGTGAATCGATGAGAATTGCTTGCAGGGCGCCGACACGTGCCGGAGGTTTCGGCCAACGGGAAAGGGTAGCAACGTGCAATAATTACGCTTTATCACGTGGCATGTGAACGAGTACACGTTGGACCTCATCCGTTCGGTCTTCTTTCTTACAGTGTCAGGAATCCTCGTCGGTGACACCGATAATCGCAGACAGGAAAAAATTACGTGTGCAATGATGCAAATAAAGAGTCATTGCATCCTCATGCTTGATACTATCACGACCTCCAATAACCAATAACCTATAACAAACGACATAACGAACCCAATTGCTAGGCTAATGGATCTGACTCTGATTATATACCCATGGTATAACGGCATATTTTCATGAGTCGCTTAAACCGATTGTTTCAATTACAAAAACGATCACGTGATCTTTTTGTCGCCGAAACGGCTGGTTGGAGCGGCTCATAAAAATGTACCTTAAAGGTATCTTTGTAGCGGATTGCTACATATAATGAATATAGGTAATGGATGCACTCGATGTAACAAGAAGAGCTCTGGAAGGAATGAGAATGTTCTCGAAGGAATCTCGTTCTCGAAGGAGAAGGAAGACTCTTTCTCAAAAGAGTATCTAGGGAGATTGAGTATAGTGTTTGCGAGAGCGCGCCATCTGGTCGCCGAATATGTATGTTTACATGAGTATACGACACGAAGTATAATTGAGAGAGTGTGTGTATGTAAGTGTGAATGTGTGTCTCCACACCTTTTCATGCTGACTCTCTCTTTTTTTGCAGCCACTTTCTTTATACCCAATTATCCACGCGGGCCGCGCGGATGGGCATCATGTTTACGCGTAATTATCGCGCAGTCATTTCATTACTGAGGGTCATGTAGGCAGATAGCCGTGCCGCTCTTCTTTCGATTATTTTTTGAAACATAATCGCGAAAAATGCTAAATATAGTACGAAACTTCAAGAATATTCACAGTATATGATTATTAGCCCTTAATACACACCTTTGGATCATTTGTGTCCTGCGCTCAATATTTTTTTTTGAAATACTATATATAATGCCCGTTTCCATCAATATAGATAAACTTTAATCTCGGTTCAACTTACTCTTCGTCTTTTTCTAGTTCTAAAGATTAAAAAAAAGATGAAGAGTTGAACCGAAATTAAAATTAATCTACATTGATGGAAATTAGGCATATAAGGCCCAATTTCACAATTCACGGTTAACTTTTATTTTAGAGGCTCCGCATAATAAAAGGAACAGGGAACAGAGAACAGAGAATAAGAATTTCAACCTATCACAGAAACTATGTGTTCCACAATGCATAATTTCTGATAGGTTGAAATTCTTATTCTCTGTCCTTTTATTGTGCGGAGACCCTTGGCCGAGGTTCAACTATTCATTGTGTCTTTCCAATTCTAGAATTGGAAAGAGATGAGAAACTAGTTGAATCTCGATTAAGAGTTAACCATGAGTTGTGGAAACTAGGCCTAAGAGCACCTGTCAAATACCGGTCTCTTTTCTATCCTTAAAATAAGTTTGGCATCTAGAGAACAAGTTTTATGCATTGCCGGTCTCATTCGTGCGTTTCCTTAAACTGGCATAACTTCGAAATTCATCTCTTGGTCATAAATGACCTAACGTGTGTACAGAGCGCACATTTTTGTAACTAAAAAATTTTATTTTTTATTTAGAATTTCCAACTAATTCTCGGTATTGCGGGAATATTTCGCGATTTATTAAAAAAAAATTTAATCCTAGAGCAACATATTAGCCTTAATAAACACGATTTTTGACATCCTTGTGCTACCCAGTAAACGAGAATGGATTGAAATGAATTGAAATGGATTCAGATTTTCAGAAATATTGATTTACAAATGTTAAAATAAATTCATTTCAATCCTGAATGCATTTTTATTCATTTATAGGAATTGCATGGAGCATATCTCTGTGCCTTTCAATCTAAAAATAATATTAGCTTTTTCAGTGAATAATTTAATTCAAAATTTTGAATAGGAAATGCAGTTTTTCAATCCAATTACATCCAACTGAATCCAATTAAAACCAAAAAGAGTATTCGCTATTTAAAATACATTTGGAAAGAAAAAAATTTCAATCCATTTTAATTCATTTTTGTTTGCTGGGTGGACAGCCGACATTTAAACTATTTTTTTTTGTAATTTAGAATATCGATTTTAAGATATTGAACTATATTTTTCCTTTAAACATTTTTGTTTTAGTATTTTACATTTTTATATGAAACAATACATTTTTCTCATTTTGTTAACTATATTTAGTTATAACAATTTATTTACAATTTGTTATAAATATATGATTATATATACAAATACTTTTTAAAGAT
>NW_017304438.1:241616-270204 GCF_001594115.1 Trachymyrmex septentrionalis | reverse complement strand
ATATATAAAACATTTAATAATTTATATATATTTATTTGTAAAAGTAAATACTTATTAATTTAAAGGTTTTAACTGTTACTCTGGTTATATATTTAAAAGTTTTAATCATTACTATCATCCAGCTTTGCAACTGATGAGAACGACTCTCTAATGGAGAAGGGTTACTGCACTATTGCGACTAAATTATATCAATTTTTGTTAACATCGTAAGTTTACGTCTGCAATTTCATGGATCATGATTGTATCATCGTATGTTTTTTGCTGAAGAAGGCTAGAATACTAGCCGAAACATATACAATTCTTATTTCATTAATTTAAGATAAAGCTTTTTTGAAGGGAATTACGTACTGATCATTGTGCTAATTCTCATTTGCCTGTTTGTTCTTTATTTATCTTTATTATTTATTACGAGAATGTTTTTATTGAGATAACGGATATGTGGTAATTTCATTAATATACTATATAGTTAGATGCATATATGCATCAATTTAATAAAAACATACGGATAAATGTATATATAGCATTCTATACATCCGTTGCCTTAAAATGGATATGTTATAATAGATTAGAATAAATTTAATTCTAAATATATCTTTTTATTATGGAATTTATTGTGCACACACTTTTAAATTTATACTACGAGGACAATTCAATAAGTTCTTAGAAAATCTGTTAGGACAGACACTCGCAGTGTCATGTCACATTACTTTTTGACAAGTAGTATCTTTCAGTTGATTACTGTCAAATTTTGAGCGGAATTCATCGCGTAGTTTCATTTCTGTAGACGATTAAAGCGAACAACTTTGCATTTTTTGCAAAATGGAAAAAAACGAGTTTTGTGCAGTGATCAAACATCTACATGAAAGATTTAACGCCGAAAGAAATCAAAGTCGAGTTGGATAATGTTCATAGCACATCTGCACCAGCGTTTGCGACTGTATACAATTGGGTGAATGAATTTAAACGTGATCGTACATCCACACATGTGATGCACCTCGTTCGGGACGTCCAATTGAGGCTGCTACGCCAGAAATCGATAAAGTCCACGATATTGTTTTGACTGATCGACGAGTGAAAGTGAGCGAGCTTATTGAAGCCACTATCACATGACACAGTAATTTCAATTTTGTACGAACAATTGGGTATGAAAAAGTTATCGGCAAGATGGTGACGCGTTTGTTCACTGCGGATCATAAGCGCGACCGTGTGACGATTTCAAAACAATGTTTGGAGATTTGGGTTTTAACGTAATCCAAATAAATTTCTGCGTCGATTCATTATTGTGGACGAAACATGGATCCATTACTTTACACTCGAGATGAAGGAACAGTCAAAACAGTGGACTTCATCGGGTAAACCAACTCCGAAGAAGGCGAAGACCGTGAAGTCGGCAGGAAAGGTGATGGCCATAGTTTTTTGGGATGCACGCGGTATAATTCATATCGATTACCTTCTGTCGAAGCAAATGATCAATGGCGATTACTACACAGCCTTATTGGACCGTTTCACCAACATTTTAAAGAAAAAAACGTCCCCATTTGGCGAAGAAGAAAGTACTCTTCCATCAAGACAATGTACGGGTTCACACATGCCCGGTACCAATGGCCAAATTCAATTCGCTAAGAATTGCTTCCCCATCCAGCATATTCCCCAGATTTAGCTCCCTGCGACTATTTCCTGTTTCCAAATCTGAAGAAATGGTTCAGAAGAAAGAGATTCACCACCAGAGAGCAGCTCATCGCCGAAACAGAGGCTTATTTTGAAGGGTTGGGTAAATCATATTATTCGGACGGCTTGAAAAAGTTGGAGAATCGTTGAATCAAGTGTATCGAGCTGAAAGGAGACTATGTTCAGAAATAAAAATGAATCGATAAAAAAAAAATGTTTTACTATGTTTTTCTAAGAACTTATTGACATGCCCTCGTATTACGTTTCAATTTTTTTTTTTTGAAATGTTTAATACAATTTTAAACTTATCTATAAATTTGATTATTATACGCATTTTATTGTTGCTAACTTTTTGGTTTCGACGACTATCCAATTTATTTGCAAAATACGAGCCATTCAATTGTTCTACTGTTCAACCATTTTTTTTCACAAGAAATTATGAGCAACTTTAAGGGGATCCTAAAGCCTCCTGTTTTATTAATTAAATCATGTAATTTTTGTATAAGAAATACTTTTTTTTCGAAATGAATTTTTCGAATGATTCGAAAATCATTTCCAGGATTAAAATATTAATACGTGTCTGAAAAGTGCAGTCTATGCCTAGAACGATTAAAAATTTCAAAATTGATATATTTTTTATGATTTTTTAGTGAAACATGGCGTCTCAGCTATCAAGTCATGACAATATTTGCTTGAAATGAATGCTTTGCAACCTGTACGTACGAAATAGTTCCCAGACACGTAGTTTATACAAACAAATATAAAGTCGAGTTCTTAGAATTAGATTTAAACGCTTTATCGCGACAAATTTGTTATACGAAAATTGACGAATGTTTGACTGCGTGTGTCATAGGTTGCGTAAGATATTGATGTGGTAATATATGAAAACATGTCGATGCGCGACGCGACCTCTGGTAACTTCGTCGGAATTCGAGCTTCGCTTTAAGATTCCCTTAACATATAAAAAAAATTGTATACTATTAGAGTTTTTATATTTGTAGATATATTATATTTTATGTTTGTGTATTTTTAAATTACTGTTTTAATAATATAGCATTTATTAAATTTTAACTATATTTAAACATTGAAAATGACTCGATAGAGGTTGAAACGTCTGTTTCATTTTTATCATTCTACGTTTATTAATATATCCAGCAAACGCTATACATATATTCATGAAATATTCATAAAATGTTTTTAAAATTCCCAAAAAACATTCCAAGCATACTACAAAATATTCCGAATATTTACATAAGAAATACGTAAGAAATACGTAGAATACGTAAGAATACGAAAAGAAACATTCAAATATCAGTTAAAAATATCATTTGTATGTCGTTACATATTCCCAGCTCTGTATTATATTCTGCAAAATTTTAATTTTTGTAAAAATTTCAGATCAGATCCATGAATCAATTTTTAAACAAAATTTTACTTTGGAAAACACATTTAATGTGTTTTTACCTTGGAGCCCAATTTTGGGGCTCACTTCACAGACGAAGTCTTGCGTTCCTTATATTAGGGAGTTTTTGCAATAACCAGATGTCTGTGAATCCAGATACGGTGAACGTTAAAGTCACATTATCCTTTTCTTAAGTAATTGTTAAGAAGATGACTTGATCTTAGCAACCGTATTTGGATAAACGGTATTGTAAAAACTCTCTATTCACTTCCAGATGATTCTTATTTACGAATAAATGATCTTTGCCACGGCCCTCTAACAGCGGAGATGTATACTGCTCGCTCACTCGCGATTTTCGTGAAATATGCAAGGAATTCACATAATATATTCTGAACATTTCATCGACATTTGCACATTCTGTGACGATTCTTTTACTGTTCCGGAACATTCGGAATACGAATCCAGTACATTGGTAATATGAATCGAACTTTCTATGAATATTTAGCGTTAGCTGGGATATATCACATCCAATTTGGACTCGTAATCTTTTCTTTCTATTTATTAAATTTTTTTTAAATTGTTGAGTCTTTATTAGTACCTTTATATAATTATTGAATATAAAAAAAAGAACCATATTTTTTAATGGATTCGTTTTTATTTTCATTTAGGCTATGTTCAGATTCCTAGATATTATTTTATTTTTGTTTATCGAACATTAAACAAGAATAACAAGAGAGAACATCAGGCAATCGAATTGGAATCTGAACACACACTTGCAGGTGAATAATGAACAATGGAATTCTTCAGAGCAAAGAATTTGCTATGTCAGAATGCAAATTTAAAAGATGTAAAACATTGATGATTTACTATAAATTGTAAGAAAAAAATTATGCTCGGATATTGTCAGATCCTCTCTCTGTGAAGTAATGGTTCATTCTCCGAATATCTGCAGTAATTGGCGTACTTGTATTGATAACTATTGCGTGCTGAACAGTTTTGCAATTTAATCGGTTGTTTGACACAATAGCACTGAGACGATGGCAGGGATTTGCACATTGTACTGTATTTCTCTTGCATCGCTGATTTGCATGTTTGCTCGACTATGCTCGCCGATGAAAAATCACTATTCTTCATTCTTGCTGCAAATTAAATAATTTTAAAGGACAAAATATAATTAAATATCAATGACTATAAGATAGAATACATTCTAGTCTAAAAATAAATACAACTATACAAAAGTAAAGAGCGTAGCGATATAAATATGGTGAAAATGCCCCCAGGGCTTTTTAAGTTAATTTTTTTTTCTAAGGTAATAATTCTAAGGTAACAATTCTAAGATGACAGTTCTTGTATAAAAAGACGCTTACATATCAAATTTTAGATTTCTATGTGGAGACGTGACCAAATTGGAACAAAAAACAATTTTTTTACGATTTTCTGATTTTAACTTAATAATGATCAAATAAAATTCTGAAAAATATTTTGAAAAATCAGTTAAATCTAGATAATGATATTTTTGTTATTCTTTTTTGGTGTAATTTTGATTCTAAAAAAATAAAAATAACTTTTAAACATTTTTTTAAGGTGTTTACGTCGATGTACCATCTTAAAAAAATTGTACGTGAATCTTCGTTCAACTTCCTACAAAATATTTTTTTTTTCAAATTTTTTGGAAAAATCTGAAAAAATGAGCTACATTAAAAAAAAATTAAATTTACATTTCCTCGTTAATTTAAAAACAAATGAGTCACACAAACTATTTTTATCAGCTTTCTTATGTTTTATTTATCTATAAAATTCCATTAAAATTAAAATGTTTTGTTAATCATAAGAAGTAATGAATTTAAATTATTTTTTAATTTTTAATAATTCCATAACATAAAGTTTTTATTTTACAAATCACTAGGTTGGAAGGTATTTTGATTTAATTGATATTTATGTTTATTTTGACAAACGTCAGTATTTAGTCCTTATCGCTATCGTCATTACTGGATGAACTTCTGCAGTGGACAGATTAATTAAAATTTCGACAGACCTTATTATTTTTATATTATTTATATTATTTTTATATTATAAAACCTTATTTTAGATATCGAGCATGTGATATATATCAGCGGCAATATGAGAACAACATCCAACTGTGCGTCTACTATTAGGCCATTTACATAGTATCTGCCGAAATTCTAACATTTTCACCATATTTATTCCTAGATATTCCTGTAGAAAGAATGGTATTTTTTACTTCAAAGAAAAATATCAAAATTAGTTTTTTTACTGTAAGTAACGGTATTTTTGACCAAATTACATAAAATTCATGAAAAAAAACATATAGTTATTTCAATATAATTATTTAAACGACAGATATTTTATATTTAAAAGCTAAATAAGTGATGTTATCAATACAGATAATACTTTATAAACATAATAGACACTGTTTTGTTGCTTATTGGTTATAATTATCTATATTTTAATTATTTTGAGACATCCCAATATAATGTTAATTCAAAAGTAATTAGAGATTCGATGAACATTATCTCACTAATTTAAATTTAGAATACGTATAATTACAATCACGGTATACGATAAAAACAGTGTCAATTAATCTAGTAAAGTATTAGTGCATAAGCATAAATAACGCATAATATAATTTATTTATTAAGATTTGGAGACCAGCTAGGCAGATGTAAATTAAAATCATATCATTTGGAGATTTTCGATGGTACCAACATTATTCCCTCCACTTTTCAGGAGTGTTTAATTTTTGTTTGACTTGCAATCAAAATACCAAGAGCGCTGATAAAAATAAAGGTCATATCTGCTAATGATAAAAAGGAATGTGAATGTTGCCAATAACAAAAATATTATGATAGTTAAAAATTTATTCAATCACGTGGATAATTTAAATAAATAAACAGCGGTACAATATTGAACATTCGCGTTTCCTTTACTCTCCTTCCTCCTTCATTCACTTTCAGTGACTCCCTCCCCCCACTAAGCGTATTTTTTTAATGGCCCCAAATAAAATTGATAACATACAAATACCTGGTTTTACCGACCATTTTGACAATCTGTTTTGCTTGGAATATTCTCAGAATCGTTTAAACTTCCCTCATTATTTTCTTTAACGCATCTTATTAAGAACATCGTCAATGCTCCTATTATCGGAGGAACACCGGCTAATAAGAAAGGTAGATCATAGGTACCTGAGAACAATACAAATAATCTAATTAAGTTGTCGTTTACAAATTTGAGAAAAGGGCACATATTATAATAAAATATTTCAGATATTTATGATTTGGGAATACCAAAGTGCACTGAAATAATCCCCTAGCGTTTAATACAGAGTGTATCAAGTGATATTTGGCATAAATATGATACTTAGTACGTGTACAAACTTGGTGTAAATTAGGCTTATATCACACCAGGGTTTGTTCGGGAGACAACGACTTATGTAAATATATATGTGCGTGCTTTTCAACGATATATCACTTGTTAAGATCGGCGACTAACAATTATTAGTGTTATACAATTAGTGTTAGACAATTCTTTAATACACACGATGAATTCAAACGAATTAGTTATATATTTATTACGTTGTGTGATTGTATGATATCAAAAGTAAATGACCAATACGTGATTACAGATTCAACCCCATTGGTCGCACGTTTCATTTCTAGGCACATTGAGATACAGATAGCAAATATCCTGCATAATATTATTTAATATTAAGTAATATTTTAGACATATTTTCCTTAAAATATTAAATGTAACGTTTTAATAATATTTTATTAAAATTATATAATATTAAATAATATTCCCGAAATATTAATGGATGGTTATATTTATATATCCTCTCCTGATAGTATTGTATTATGTGATTATTAAAAATAACATTATTTAATATTATTATAACATTGTGTGAGCATTAAAAATATTATAATTTACTTAATTTGTAAAACTGTTATTCCAGTTCGGTTTAAGATTACTTTTAAAGGCTGAACATGATTTTAGCGCGCAATTATAGAATTGGATATATACATGAAATCACGTTATTTAAGCATTATAGAGATACATCATAGACTGATAAGACTTTTTCGTTAGTTATTATGAATTCAAATATTGCAATTATATAAAAATAATTGATATTAATAAATATTTTAATAATATTTCAGGGATATTAATACCAAGGATATTATGTAAAGTGGACATATGTAACATATACATAATATTTCTATAATATTAAAAATATAAATTAGATATAATAATTATATAAAAAAAATTTTAAATTAGACGATATAAGACTAAAATAAATAAAACATTTGTCTGCTCCTTATTCATTAAAACGTACTCTCTTATTATATTATTAGTACGTGTAAGGCAATTATGAAAATAATTACCAGTATGATCGTATAGGAGGCCTGCGATTGGTGGACCAACCGTTAGAGGTATAGAACACATCCCCAGAAGAAAGCCTATGGCTTGAGTTGCGCCGCTACGGCCACAAATATCGAATGCAATCGGACCGAGTAACGATATAAAGCATCCATCGAACAATCCCATCCCCAACGAAATGATGAGGAGCATGAGGAACGATTTAGTGACTGGAAGAAGCATCGTGAGAATGCCGATACTCACAAATGATATCTGAAAAAAATGATTCTTTATTTTTTTGTATCAAGATTTTAGCAAAAGAAAGAAAAGTGCTAAGGTATTTTATTTAAAAAAAAAAAAGATTTTAAACATATCATTAGAAGGTCGAATACTCACTTGTTGCAAGAATATTCGGTTCACTTTCGGTAGGTCGGCGATGTAGCCAAAAATTAAACGGCCAATACCGGAAGTGATACCGACACACATGACCGGCAACTTGCTATCAGCGTCTTTGAATGTCGTAGTCACGAACTTTCCTATGTGAACGTATGGGACGAAATATCTAAAATAACAATCGAACTTTTTTATTTCTAATAAAACAGAATTCATATAGAAAAAGTTCAATTCTTCACATTCAAATAAGAAAGAGATAGGTGCTACATAATCAGACACAAAATTTCTAATTGAGATAATCGTTGTTGACATTTATTAGGAAATAAATTTTATTCGTGCTTATGTACATGCATCTTAACAAGAACTGAATTGACGAAGACCATTCCTAAAAACCGATCTGCGCGTGCAATTGCGCCCCTTCTTCTATGGGCTAATTAAGGCCTTTCCTTTGCATTCGATCACGAGAGCGTCAAGAACGTGAGCCTCCCTATGAGGCTCTCTAGCGTTAACAACTAAAAGTATCTACAGTAGAATTTTCCTAATTTCAATACTTTGTAATTTTTTCATTTCCTCTCCCATATAAAGGAAAGCCTCCTGAGATAGGCACCTAATATGAGATAACGGCGTTTCTGCTAAACTAATAAACTCTACTTGGTTCTACCATGAATTTATTGCTCTTGGAATGAAAAACTATTTAGTAGAAAATTTATTATTAGATCATGCCTGTAGTCGTTGTAAAAAAACATTTTAGAATTTGAGTATCTTCAAGTTTTTATTGAGATGAGCCTTTATTATTTAATAAGTAAATATTTGACAATAAATTCTTCATGGAGTGATAGAATAAGATAGTGATAGAGTAAGATGGTCGTATTAATAGAAAAATATGGAATATGTTGAATTGGTTAATTATAGAAGTTAGATTTGATGATCATAAAATCGTAAGACATGGAAATCATAATACGAGATATCCAAAGTATTTCTAATATAAAATAACCTTGCTCCTATGTCATAGCAAAAGTAATTGCTAAAGTATAAATGTTATTGTACAATAATAAAAAGGACAACCGGAATAAACATCAGTCATTTTTACGAGCTTGGTTCTAGCTACCTGAAGATGAGTCCTGGTACAATGTATCGCATGCTCATTTTGCACACTGGCTGTGTCTGTTTATATTTTAGAAAATTTTAGAAAAACACTACATAGTTTTGTAATACTGATGTACTTTGCGTTTTATTATCGATTTCTCGGGACATCTCATTAGGAACACAATTTTTGACTTTGTTCACTTTTTACATTTCTTTATAATTAAAAAAAAATAGAATTTGAATTAAATTTTATATATTTACATAACATTATCTCAAAGCTTAATAAATTCCTTTCAAAATGATTTATTATTTCTTTTAATTCTATTCTTAGACTTCCAGCATTTACCCAAAATGAACAGTATCTCATAATAGGGGCCTTTCTTATATGTATATTTATACATAACGTCATGTATAAAAATTTTCAGTGTAATATAAGTTGTATTGCGTTGACATCTGTACAAACATTCTCATTCTATATGTAATACATGTTATTTCTTTTTAATGCTCCTAATCATTTATGATTAGCAGATACTATGTCTATAGACATAGTATCTCTAGACAGAGCTCTCTTGTCTGAAATTTGAAGAGTGAGGGTAGTCCTTATGTAGAAAAGAACGCACTCACTTAGCTCAGCTGCGTTCTCTCTCATCTTTTC
This sequence comes from Trachymyrmex septentrionalis, assembly GCF_001594115.1. Taxonomy (NCBI): domain Eukaryota; kingdom Metazoa; phylum Arthropoda; class Insecta; order Hymenoptera; family Formicidae; genus Trachymyrmex; species Trachymyrmex septentrionalis. The sequence continues at coordinate 260,629 of NW_017304438.1, read as the reverse complement.
GAAAAACTGGCCGAATTCGCCGTCATCTCATCGGTGTGTGCCATATAAATTAGAAGATATAATAACCTAGAAGACCTAATAATTTTACACAATGATGTGTCTAAGAAAAAGATCAGCAATCACGTATACAGTTGACAAACACTTATTGAAATATCGATCGTTCCAAAGAAAAAAAATCATAAATTATACAAAGTAATAGGACGATGATCAGTTTGCAATTATAATGATTTATTAAGATCATCTATTTGAATTTGATTTTCATAATAGCAATTTATTGAAATTGTCTATTTTGATTTCTTTCTGAAATACTTCATTGTATTCATATGTCACGAACCAAGATAATTATTGTATTGTATTTTATCTATAATCGTTAATTTGACGAGCTCCATACAACATAGAATTCGCAGCAATATTGCTACAAAATCTCTGCAATATTGCTGGAATGTTGCAGCAGTGTGTTGCAATTTTTATGCTGTAGGAGGTTATTTGTAAGTATAATTATACACAAACAATCGACTTACCCAAAAAGAGCAAGAGGAATAGAAACTGCCCATACGACGTATCGTTTTTTCTTCCAGATAGATACGTTTACGAATTCTTTCATATGATTTCGTAGAGATTTCGTTTTATGCGATTTGTCTCCTTGCGATGTTACTGAAAAAAAGTGCTCATAATGTCTCTGGTAAAAGTACCGACTCGATCCCAATGACTTTGATTTTGACATGTATTTGTTAAGATCATGACTGAATGACTTCTGAATGACTAGGTTTTAGCTGTTGCTCGTTATTCGTTAAAAAGTTATTATTGTAACAAAAAAGTTTGAAGAAAATAACGTTTTATTTCTGATATTTGTATAAGAAATAAGATCCGATCGTTTAATTGTACAACATATAATACTATATACTCGTATGGTAGAGAGTGCCAATGATCGGTCAAAGTTAGACGTTATGAATATAATATATATTCTTAATTTTTAAATTTAATTGTCTCAGATGTGACTGTGCGACGAAACATTCGGACATTAATAATTGATCTGACACACTAATAATATAAAAATGATGAGGAGCCGTAATATTCGAACATTCCTAAATAATCTCCCTCCTAAATTAATTCGGTAAAGAACTTATATTGCGAAAAATATTACCTCAGGATTCGAACATAGGACCTCTCGATTTTCTGGGGCGAGTGTCTTCGGAGAACTTTAAATTTAATAACTTCTGAACAAATAATCGGAAATTAGTTTTTCAAAAAAGAATTTAAACTAGAAATATACAGATATAAATATAAATTGTCAGATATTTTTTATGATTTTTTTTTTAATTATTTGGTTTTATTTCAAAATTTGTCAATTCTTTCCGATTTTTCCAAAGATTTTTGTGTGCGATTTGCAAAAATTTCATCACAAAAACTATTTTTTCAATGCTTATAAAACATTTTTATAAGCATTGAAAAAATAGTTTTTGTGTTGAAATTTATGAATTAAATGCCGCAAAACATACCTCGATATCATTTTTTTAGCCGAAAAAAATTAATAAAAAATTTACTTCTAAAAAAAACTGTTTTTGCAGCTATTTAAAAAATGTAAAGTGATGGACAAAAACGGACAATGTAGTCGTTTTCAATGCATTAAAATCTTACGAAAACGTCTTTCAAAATTCAAAGCATACGCCCCCCCCCCCTTCTCAAAATTTTGTCGGCCTGTGTAATTTTTTAATGAATAGCAAGCGATGACTAAAACCTGTTGAAGATTACTACAGAGATCATGACTTTGACCACATATGTCAAGATCAAGTCTTATTGGAGTCTCCTAATCGGTGCCATTTATCAATTACACAAATAATTTAATAATTTCTTGATGTTAGTTAATTAAGTATTCTTTAATAAGAATATTCTTTAATAAAGTAATACAATTATATTTGTATTTCAGCGAAACACAAAAATATTTTGTATTTCAAATCGAAAGATTGAAAGTATTTTGTATTTTGTAATTCAAATAGTAACGTTGATTGTCAATCTTAGTATTTGAAATATTATACAAAATATAAAATACCTTTAATCTTTCGATTTGAAATACTAAAATATAAAATAGTTGCATATGCTCTGTTGACATACAAAATACAAAATACTTTTATGTGCTCTGCCGAAATTAAAATACAATTATATTAAATGTAAAATGTTTGAAAGTGGCTCAACAATTACAAAATATAAATAATAAAGAGCATACAGCCACAACAATAGATGTTTTTTTTTATCATCCTATAGAACATAAAAGGGGTGCTGTAATTGGGTTGTTAGACAGAATTTTATTCCTTTCTCATCCTAAATTCCATGAAAACAATATCATTTCTCTAATTAAAACTCTCTAAAAGAACGAATACTCTTCAAAATTTTTATTCACAATGATTAATAATAGGATAAAAACTCTGTCTTTGAAAAAGAATTTTGAGTTGATTAAAGAACGTAATGTCATTTCTAATTCGGATTCCTCTTATATTAATAAAAAAATTTTTTACCATTCCTTATTTTAAAAAAACTTCTGAGAAATTCAAATTCTGTATAAGTAAATTTGACTTTAATATAGCATATAAACCAATGAATAGTATGAGCACTTTCATAAAAACTGGCAAAGACAAAATTAAAAAAGAAGATCATTCTAATGTTGTTTACAAAATTAATTGTCAGGATTGTAATCATTCTTATGTGGGTCAGACAAAAAGGAAGTTGAAGATTTAAAGAACACATTAAAGATTTAAATAAACCTTCTAATTCTTTATCTATTATTTCGTGTTATTTCGTGTCATAAACTGGACAGTGATCACACAATTGATTGGGAAAATTCCAGAATTCTTGATTCCGAATGTTCTTATTATAAAAAGATGGACTCTGAGATGATACATATTAAACGACAAAAAAATGGCTTAAATAAACAGCGTGATACAGAACGCTTATCTGAAATTTATTTCCCACTCATTGGAAATAATTTCTCTGCCCACACTTAGCATTACTCCCTCCACTTTCATTTTCTCTCCTTTCCTCGTATAATATAAATAGACTCCCGCTGACGGATTTTCATAATTGTCAGAACTAATTTTTAATGTAGTATTAAAAGTTCTTTACATATTTCGGTTCTTATTTGTGGGTTTTTGTGCCATAAGATACGTGGTAAGTTTTGTTACATTACAATTTCAAATTAATTTCCGCGAACTGTTACAGTATTGGAAATGTTGGTATTAGCATAAAGGAAAGATTTTTTGTTTTTAATAGAACTTAGAATAGTATTTTTACACGAAGCTTCTCATCGCTTCTTAAGACCAAGAATTGTAACAGATTATTACATCAAAAGATTGAAACATTATTTAATTCTCTTGACTTCTTTTCACACTTATTAATTCATACCATAAGCGAGAAGAAATTATTTCAACATTTTAATTTGCGAACATTGCGTTTGTAATTTTATGTAACTTTTTCTTAGTAATTCTTCATGTATTTTTATTTTAACATTATTATAACATCTTCCGATTAGCGTTAATTAGTTTTTAGTGTAAGATTTTCATTTTTTGTCTTGTGTGTACTGATGATGGTCAAATCTTGACCGAAACGTCTACTTATTTATTTGTGAATTTTAGATATATGACTTGCGTTAACATCTATTGTTGTGGCTGTATGCTCTTTATTATTTATATTTTACAATTATATTACAAATACTGTTTTTACAATAAAAGTATTTGAGTAAGAGTAAACACTTAATCTGGTATTTCTGATTTTTTTAATATTTCTGAAAAGTGTTTCAATTCGTTACAAAAAAATTTGAGAAATTTTGGAAGTTATTTAAAAAAAATTATGTTGAAATAAAATTATATAGAAACTATGACAAATTTTTAAACTTATATAGAAATTCTGAAAAATTCCGTGAAAAATTCTATGAAAAATTCTAAAACAAAATTTATTCTAGGGATATAAACTTATATAAATACGAGTTTTAAAAAAACTTACATGGAATTGGCTTAAAAAGAATTGCGCAAGCCATGATGGTAGCTGTAAGTACAGCCAAGCTCCTCAGTGTTCCTTCTAGGCCTAAACGCAGTATCAGGACCTCCATTAGGGATGGCAATAGTGTTGTGAATATTGAGCTTCCGGCTGTGACAATACCGTTCACTAGTCCCAGATATTTTTTGAAGTAGTGACCCAGTATCGCTAGACTAGGGGTATAAGCGAGACTTGCACCAAGCCCGTACATAACACCATATGTTAAAAAGAGCAGTTCCACCTGACAAAACACATGTAACGGCAATGTGCACAATTCCGAAACAAATTTGAATAGAGATCACAATTATTAGAAGCATCTTTTTATCTTCCTTACCTTGGCCGTCAGCAGCGAGGAGAGAAGCAGGCCAACGGATGCAATTGCACCTCCCATAAAGGTAGTTGTCTGGATGCCGAACTTATCCGTTAATATACCGGCGATCGGAGACAGAAAGAATGTGGTTCCAATAGTTAGCGAGCCTACTAAAGCTGAAACAATTTCGCCAAGTTCTCTGATGAATAATAAAATGCTCACAGAATCAAGAACGATTCTTTTTATAAAAAAAAAGGTATTCACCGTTTATTTCTTTTAATTTCAAAATTATGTCGTTATTTGCTGTTTTACACAACGCAGAATTACATCAATTATATAATAGTCCGGATATTATTAATGTCATAAAATCGCGTCGATTAAGATGGGCAGGTCACGCGGCGCGTATGGATGAGAATCGAATTGCATATAAAGTACTAATTGGTAAACCGGATGGGAAAAGACCATTGGGTAGACCAAGACGTAGATGGGAAGATAATATTAGAATGGACCTTAACGAAATGGGGTACGAGGGTCACAAATGGAAGGATCTTGCTCAGGGACGGGAACAGTGGCGGGATTTGGTATTTGCGGCAATGAGCTTTCGAGTTCCTAACGCCTAATAATAATAATAATAATAATTTGCTGTTTTATTTCTTAATTAATACTGTAATTAAATTTCATATAATTAAATCGATTAAAATTCTATTAAATAACTATCAGGCCTCGAGAACAATAAGCATTTTTATCGTTTCATAAACAAATAATAAAGAGATAACTAAAAATCTGAAATAATAAACATGCATGTATCAATAATAGGCAAGTTAATTAGTCTAATGAGAGAGTCGATCGATCGAATGCATGTTATAAATTAACAGCGTATCTAGGTTAGCAATTTATGAATTATATTTCTCTTTTCATTATGAGGATGGATGATTAAGTTGATGAAGCAGCATCAACAAGAGAATAGTACGAATTAGCTTCTATTACTATAAATGATTGTCTAATTGTCGTACAATTTAAATCCTTGGTATTTAAGGGCTCTGTCTATATAAACAATCACCCTCGTGACTTTTAATTTATGTGTCATTCAAATAATTCCATTAATTAATTTCATGAGTCTTTGTGTTCCTATTATTAATATTATTTAAAAAAAAGTGATATGCACCAAACTATTTCTTTCTTTTTAAACCGATAGTAGCAATTTCATTAAAATGCGCGGTCTATTTTATATTTATTACATCTATGAATAATTCCTTCCTCTCAATGCGATTTGATTTAAACGCGAAAAGAGCAAACAGCAAAGCAAGCAAAGACAAACGATAATTATTCTTTTGCTTTCATGGAAAAGCGATAAATTGGTTGACTATTGCGCTAACATTTGCGCGGTAAGCGTTGCCACATTCTGTGTGTCGCAGCCATAAGATCCATCCGTTAGAGGATTTAGCTTCTAATTTTTAATCCGAAGAATTTAACAATGAATTAAAATTAAATAAGTTCTTTTATTTTTATTTTATTTTATTTTGTTCTGTGCCCTCTTTCTTCTTTTTTCCATTTTTTCTTCTTATTCTTTTCTTTTTTCTTTCTTTCTCTTTCGTTTTATTAATTAAATGACATTTGCTTTATTATAGTTGTTATTATTATTAAATTGAACGAGTACAGTAGTATAATGTTATTATTTCTTACGTAGGGATTAGGGGTGTTATACTCCGGAAATCCACCTCTACGCTTCATGTGAAGGTGCAATTGTAGTTAAATGTCATCTAATTAGTGACGCGCATGAATGGATTAACGAGATTCCCACAGTCCCTACTATTTAGCGAAACCACTGCCAAGGGAATGAGTTTGGAAAAATTAGCGGGGAAAAGAGACCCTAATGAACTTGATTCTAGTCTGGTATTATAAAGAGATGATAGATGTAGCATAAGTAGGAGATGGCAATATCGCCAGCGAAATACCACTACACTGAGAAAGAAAGTTGTTAATTTGACTAAATGCGTTTAATTCGTAAGTTAGTAATCATTTAGTTCAAATATTTATATATTTAGGTTAATAGACTCTTGTAATTTAAAACAAATTATGTAATTTGTTTGAATTAACGAATATTTGGTTGAATTATCAAACCTACCTATTTACTTGCTATTTACTTGCCCAATAATAACCGCTACAGCTGAATCAACTACATCACGCAGCGTATTCAAAATTGTAATAAAAACAGAAAAGTTTCTAGAGTTACAAATGGAAGGTTCTAAAAAAGTTTTTCAGTCGAATTTGGTCTTTAAGACATTAATACGAGGGTAGAGCAAATATAAACAAGAATTTTTTTTTATTATATATTTATTGGATGAGAATAAAAATATAAAAAAAAACAAATTTTTTTTCTACAATATATAGCTCTCTGCTACAGTAATATATTTTTACCAGCGAATACGAATCGTATTGTCTTCCCAATTCTTTTTTCAGTCCAAACAAATAATAATCGTATGGAAAGATTTGTCTCAATGCGATTATTATTTGTTTGGGCCCCATCCGCTAAAAGAATTCGGAGCATTCAAGAACGATGCCAGTATAGCAGAATTCGTGCACAATTAGCTGCAGATACCAATAACCTATTACTTTTTATGAAACCGGGCTCGCCAAATTGTCTATTCGCTGGCAAAAATATATTAATGTAGTAGGGAACTATTATATGCAAAAAAATAATGTTTTCTTTATATTTTTATTCTCGTCCAATAAATAATAAAAAAAATTCTTGTTTATATTTGATCCACTCTCGTATATATATTAAAAAAATTTTTCTTTAGGTTTTTTAATTTTTCCGGATCTTGCATGTACAGATTGGATTATCAGAGTTATAAAAATTGCAACTTATTTATTTTATCAAATCAACAAAAAGGTTTTAAAAAGGTCCTAATGTATAAACAATCAGAATACAGTGCTTTTAAAGACCATACACTGGATGTTTGGGTGTTAATTGAAATTTATTACATAATCAAAATATATATAAACGTTTAGACCATAAATTTTGGTCATTTTCATTACAAAATTAAATGAAACGCATCTTGAAGGATCACAATACAATAAAATTGCAATAATATAAATAGAGAGATCTTGTGGTTGTATAGTGGTGTGGAAGATTGTCAATTAAACGTTATAGAGTAGGTAGTGATCCCATCGAATTTTGTCCAAATGATTAAAATTATTTATTTTTGAAGTCAACTTAAAATTATTCATGTACAAATGAGAGTGGCAAGTTATTAAAAATAAATTACAAATAATGATAGAAATAACGAATTTGTTGTGTCACACACAGTTCAAAAACAAATTAATTTATCTTCAGGGAACGCTCGCACGGAATGCTAGAGATTCAGATTTAACTTCCGGTGGAGGTAATATTTTTCGTAATAAATAAATTTGTTTACAGATTTCCAGCATATTAAGATCTCTTTAATAGATGCATATTGAGTATCAAAAATTTAATGTGATATTATTTTAATAATTTAGCCGCGTTTTTAAGTTCGATAAAATTTCAGCGCGCAATTCAAATGACTACAAATATGGTATATGTATATGCATGTAAATATATGGTATATATTAATTCATATTGAATTATATGAGCATTAAAAAATCTAGCTTTGAATGTTATGTCATTATTTCTTATTTCTTTATTAATTTTGATTGATAATTGTAGTAAAAGAGAGTTTCAGTAACATAAAATCCAAAATGTTGAAAAACTGAATGTTTGACCTCTAGCGTTAATAATATCCCGGTCACTATTGATTAAAAATTCTTATATAAGTTCTTTTTTTGTTTCATTGCAATGTCTATATTTTTTCGCATAACAACAAAAACATTTAAACTAAAAAAAAGTTATATGCAAAATAGAAAAAATTTTTATTTTTTGCAAATTTTTGTTATTTTCTTTCTTCTTCTTTTAATTTTTCGCAAATTTTCATTATTTTCTTCTTCTATTTTTTTCTTCTTTTTTGGAATTACAATATAAAAAAGATTTAAATATAAGAAATTTAATTTTAATTAAATTTAATTAAATTTAATTAATAAACAAAATAACTTTCTTGAAGTTTTTTTGTATTTTGTGTCGTTTTCGAGAGAGAGAGAGAGAGAGAGAGAGAGAGAGAGAGAGAGAGATATATTAAAAATAATAAAAATCCTATTTCATTCCTTTTTTTTCAAATATTTTCTTAATTTTTTTTCCTCAGAATTCAGCATATTTCAACAGATTTCAGTGTACAATAAATTATATGAATATTAGGAGAAAGCCACCGATACTGACATAGATCTTCTAAAGCACCCCTTTATTTCTCAGAAACTTTAACTATTACATTTTATTAATACTAATAAAGTCATAGTATGTTAACTAATTAAAGAAGTACAAACTTATAATTTGTATATTTGTGGCTTGTTTCTATACCAAACCACCTAAAGACGAATTCTACAATTGTGAAAATAAAATTCCTACGATTTTCTTTTACAAATTGCATAATTTAAATAATAATGATTATATTATTGATAATATTACGTCATTTTAAATGCTTGTAGTTTCCTAAATCAGTTTTATTTATATTATTTTTTTCTCTTATTTTTTTTCATAATATGATTTTAAATTTAAAATTGGAGTGCAGCATAAACTGCCACCTGTCTGTAAAATAGATCATGAGCTAACTTAATCTTTATAATATTGCTTTATAATGTCAAATAGCTCTATTGGAGCTGAAGGTAATCGTGCATATATGGAAAAACTCCTGAAAAACTATCGTGTCACATATTTGTATCTTGCAGAACAGTACTCGTATAAAGTAAATATATATATAATTCAATAAAAATTATAACCGAAAAAATATATATATAATTCAATAAAAATTATAACCGAAAAAATTTATAATGAAGTGAAAATATTCTGGAAAATCTTATATATATTCACTTTATACAGATAATTCTTGTAAAAGAAACAGAATGGGAATACGTAGCATTACTGCTTACAGTGCCAATTTTGGAGCCCATTTTGTCAGACGCATTTTTGCTTATCTTACGAAAAAATTAATTGCAAAATTGCAAACAGTATTATAAAAACTGCTCATACTATCTGATAAAAAACACTTTTTAGTTGGTACTTATGTTTTTAAAATTTTATTTTTATTTTTTGTTTAAGAAATATTAAAAAATAATAAATAAAATGCCAATTTGAGCCGACACTGGTTATTAGTGTGTAATATATAATATAATATCATTTATTCAAAGTGAATATTAAACGTATACGTTTCGACCTACGGTCAAGGTCCTCTTCAGTACAAAAGATAAAATTATTTAACAAAATTGAACAAAACAGATGTAAAATGATTATTTCACATTTATCATAGTTAAATGATCATTTTACATCTGTCTACCAAACAGTTATGTCGTGTCTTATATCTTATATATTATATCTTTAAAATTTGTTTCATTAAATGGAACAGTTTAATGACACATGTGCAACAAAACCTAATATAATTAGTTTAATCTTCATAGTCATTTAACTTAGTAATTAAATGACTAAGATTAACTCGGACATCACCATCACGAGTTTTCTCTTCTTCTTTATGTTATTAGTTTATATGTGTATGCGCTATCATTATGTAATTTTGTTAATTTTATCTTTTGTACTGAAGAGGACCTTGACGTAGGTCGAAACATATACGTTTAATATTCACTTTGAATAAATGATATTATATATTACACACTAATAATCAGTGTCGGATCAAATTGGCATTTTATTTATTATTTTTTAGAATTTTCTTTAGAGCCTATTGATTTTATTGTTTTAAGAAATATTGTCTAAAAACAAAATGGTATGTCGATATCTGTGACTTTCCTTTATGTATGTTGTATTATTTTTCATTTTCAACAAATATCTTTAGGATTTATGGTAATTCAGTATTTAATTTCTTAAATACAAATCTGTATAAATTTTCTTCACAATTCTTTTAAATTCAATGCTTTTTGTTACAATATTAACTGATTTCATTATTTTTCAGCAGATTTCATTACATTCTTTCAATTATTAATTCCAAAATGTTAATTATCCTGTTTTTATTTTTGGTAACTTTCAATAATGAATCTGTAAAAATGTTACATATACTTCGTTCCCATTTCATTACTTTTCAGATATTTTCATTATATTTCCTTAGAATTTATAGTATTTCAATAATATTTCAGTATATATAAATAATAAACTCTAAAAGTATTATATGTTTTGCGCACATTATTTATCATTTTTTTCATGTATTTTCAATAATTATCTTTAGGATTCATGATATTTCAATATAATTTAGTGTTCAATATCTCTGAATAAATTAATATGAATATTAAATATATTTACATAGTAGTAGTAAATAGTAAATATAATTAAAAAGTAAAAACGTATAAAACAGGTTTCATACAGAAATAGAAACAATTTTCTGAAAAAAAGTCAATAAATACTTGTTTTCTATATAATATATAAATTGTTATGATAATAACAATATAAAAAACAAATTATGCTAAAAAAATGCAACGCTTTTTTTTTTAAGAATATCCAAAGATCACAAGAGACATTGATGTTTTATCATTCTAGCACTCTCGGAAGCGATAAATAATTATCTTAATTTCTTTATGCAATTCTTCTTGAAACACTTGTTAGCATTCCCTTCCAAATTCAGCAATTCAACACCTTGTTGATTTTTAGACAGCATGAAATGTGTGCACATTTTTATATCACTTTTTTTATTATTTTAACAGAAAAATTTTTTGACTGAACATCTAATTAAATAAAATGCCGAAAATTTGGAATGCCTCACCAGGACCCACCTAAAATTATAAATATGTGCATAATCTGGATAAAATATCAAAACTACGTGTATGTTTTAATGAAATAGTTTATGAAACATACGATAGTAAATCAAGAGTTGCATCTTCGGCTATAGTCTCGCTACAAATGCTTTGAAGCATTTGATGGACCAATTAGAAGAAAAAATTTTACAAATTGTCAAAACGCTTCAAAGCGTTTATAACATCGTGTTGACCATGCTCTTCATCGAACGAAAACAGGATGAGATTATGTTTACTTTTCGAGGTTAAATTTATATGCAAGTTTATGTACGTAAATATTTTTCCAGAATCGCTGTTGACCTATTATTTTTTTGTGATCATTAAAACCATAATTTTTTAAACTTATAATCTCGTTTTTGAGAACAGTCTATGATAAGATATGTGCAGTTAGTCAAAGAAGCGTCTGTGAGCCTTATCTGTTGCTAAGTTAGTGAAAGATTACATTTTCAACATTTTTTCTCTCTTATTTTCTCTCATTAACCTATCGTAAAATTTTGCACACTTCAATTTCCGTACTTTATTATATAAAAAAATTAAACATTTCTATAGTAACTCGATTTATTAAAAAACCATCTTAAACTTCCTCATATAAAAGTACGTTGTAATCAAACGATTGTATCATAATATTATCATTGTTGAAGCTAATTAAAGCAAATAAATTTTATGATGGTGATGTAAATGCGACCATATTGTGTAATCTTTTTAATTTTTAAATTTGTAAATGCGGCTATATTTTGATCTTTCGTAATTTTTAATTTTGTACTGTAAATTATGCTGAAGATAAGCAAATCTAGAGCCTAGATATTTATATTATATTATATTTATTAATTTTGAAATCGACATTGTTGATTTGCCCACTATTTCTCGCGCTGACTCATATAGTCCATGTTTTTATTGTTTATAAATTTTATGCTTTCTAAGATATTACATATCACAATAGAATATCAAATCGATAAAACATACTTATGATAATTATTTCTTAGAAAATTAAGAAATAAAATTAATAATGTGCCAATATTATCTCTTTTAAAATTAATATCGTGGAAAGGTTCCGTACCTGCTTTGGAGGAGACTTCAGTTTCGCCAGCTTCTATCAGACGTTTTTGTAGCTCTTGATAGATGAGGGAATACGAGTTGATGATGCTGAACAGTACACCGTTGATTGTGAAGCTGCCGATCATAATCATCCAGGCCCTGAGACCACCATCAGGTGGCTCGACGATCGTATTCGCCAGCTCGTTTGCGTGGTTTTCATCATCGAAATCTCCTTTTCGGCACATTGTACTACTATCTGTCTGTGACGCCACCGCATTCTCCATTTTATGTATTCTCCTTAGCTTTCCGATCGATGCATCAATCGTTACTGTCGCGCTCTCGGCCAGAAGGGGATTGCCTGAATCAAAATTATCGAGGTCGGCCTGAACATGACTTGACGTGCCGATTGGATCATCTGTGGATGTGCGATTGACTATCCGGATCGATCCGGCAGCGTCATCTTCTAGACCGAAGCCGCTAATGTCCCCATTACCGGCTTCTTCGCCGATCGCCATTGTTATTGTCGGTTATCTGTGTTGATTGTTGGCTGTGTTTGTTGAAGAAATAACTATAAACTAAAAAAAAAAAACGTTTTATTTTAAATTTTATACGCTAAATTAAAGTGCATAAAAAAATTATGTAGTTTGCAACTACGTGTCCTTTTTAAAAAGTAACTATATACTTTCTTTACAACAATTGACTCATCGCATTATTCTGTGCATAAAAGTAAATATATTAATATATAGTTCCAAAAAATAAATAATTTACGAAATATTCTATGATAGAGATCGAGATTTCATGTTTAACTGTGCTAGAATAAAGTATAAAATATATAAACACAAAGATAACAGAGGAAAGCCCCCTATCATGAGATAGACGCCTAGATAGTGTTTCTACTAAATTAATAAACACTATCTATTGATTCCACCATGAATTTATTGTTCTTAGATTGAGAACTATTTAGTGGAAAATTCATTATTAGATCACGCCTGTAGTCATTGTAAAAAAATATTTTAGAATTTGGATTTCTTCAAGTTTCATTGAGATAAGCCTTTAAACCTTTATTATTTAATAAGTAAATATTTGACAATAAATTCTTCATGGAGTGATAAAGTAAGATCGTACTAATAGAAAAATATGTTGAATTGCTTAATTACAAATGTTAGATTTGATGATCGTAAAATCGTAAGGCGCGGAATAATATGAGGTATCTAGGGTATTTCTAATATAAAATAACCTATTCTCCTATATATATCATAGTGAAAATCGTTGCTAAAGTATAAATGTTATTATATAATAATAAAAAGGATAATCGGGATGAACATCGAGTATTTTTGCAATGCTTGGTTCCACCTACCTGAAGACAAATACTGGATATAATTCATCGCATGCTCATTTCTCATGAATGCTGGCTGTGTTAGTTTGTATTTTAGAAATAAATAAAGTTTTTTAACAATACTGCAATTATACACTTAATAATACTGATGTACTTTGCGTTTTATTATCGATTTCTCGGGGCATCTCGTATTAGAAGCATAATTTTTTGACTTCGCGATTTGCTCATTTTTATTGTTATATACAATACATTCCTTTAATTAAAAAAATATATATAATTTGAATTAAATTTTATATAACATTATCTTGAAGCTTATTAAATTCCCTTCCAAATGACCTATTATTTTTTTAAAAGTCTACCCATAGACTTCTAGCATTTTCCAAAATGTACTCGGTATCTCATAATGGGGATCTTTCCTTTATGTATAAGTGTGTAATATGTCGATATACATATTTTTCGATTTAATCAAATCGGATTCATATCCAAGCTTTATCCTACTATTTTTATATGCGAAATAGTTAAAAGAATCATTTATTATGTAAAAAAAATTCATAATTCCATTTTAAAAAGTGGCGATGTCGTTTATATTATCTTAAAGAATTGAATAGAGGAAGATGGAATAAGATGGATCGCGGGATAAAATGGTTCATTTACTAAATATTATTAATAACTACCTCCATCTTCTAAATGAACATAAAATTAGCTTCCTTTTTGATGCTTTTTAATTACTAAAAGCTTATGTCGTTATATCATACGACAATCATTATTTATAAAGAAATGTCAAATTTTTCCAAATAGATTATGTAATCTAATTCCATAGTGTTACATTTTAAATGGTTAAAAGTTGCACAAAATTTATTATTTTTAACAAAAATGACAAGTGTAACGTGCGAGATGTTGTGAGCTTATGAGAGACTATCAAACAGGTAAATATATTTATACAACGAATTAATAAATGAAAGTATGGAAGGATCAAAAATTCATGAAAAGATCGAAATATAATGGATCTAAGATATTAGTATTATTTTATAAATTTTAACCCTGCTTTTGCTTTCAAATGTTATTTTGGAAATCAATCTCTTATTTAAAATTTTTTTTCGTCTAAAATCTAATATCGTTCCAATCGAATTCATGTTCAAAATTAACTTTATATTCTGAAACGATAGAATGTTAATATTTCCGTTTAGTTCTTATTCTCGTTTTTAATAAACGTCCGGTTTGGCTTACGTATGAAGCATTATCACTGCAGTCAATTCTGTACGACATTTGAGTGCGAGAGAGTAGATAAATTATCTTTTTGTACTCTAATAAAAGTATTCAATTTTTTAAGGCCGGTGTCCATCATGCATATTGTAGAATTGTTTTAAAAAATCTTTTAAATTTTTCAGGAATTATAGGCATGGTATAAGAATATAAGATATTCCATTGTGCATAATGATTAAATTAGAACTACCAATCAAATGCTTGCCCCAAAGTCAATGAACATGGTAGCAATCATTCCTTTTTACAATTTAGGGTAACGTTTTAATTGGTCAAAGAGCATGTTCAAGATAACTGCGCATTCTTGTGAATAGAATACCTTATGCCATGATTAAAAGTATATAAAGTATTTCCGTATAAGTAGTAAAGAAACTCCTTTTTTGTCTTGTAGACTAACAGAAATAGATCTAACAAATATAATGTCAAATTAAATGGTTCTAACTGAGCTCCATTGCAAATAGTGATTACTTAGAAAAATGATCAATGTTAGAGAAAGGAGGGGTATGCATAATTTTTGCACGTAAAGTAAATATTACGATATAATAAAAGTTATATCTTTCGTTCTAACGAATACAATGATGTATGCTATAACAAAATTTTTCAAATTATGCAAATTATTTCAGTTTAAAATTTTGCGGGCGACTAATACCTTTTCAACTTCGGTCCTGTGTTGTCGCTAACTTCCAACTGTCGCATTGATGATTAACGTGTTAACATGTTATCATCTGATCAATGGGAGAGTTAGCTACACCGCAGAGCTGAAACTGAAAAGGTAGTAGTCGCCCGCAAAAATTGAAACCTTCGTCAAATACAATGTAATGTGTAGAGATACCCCGTTAAGTTTATATCTGATATTTGAATATATCTTAAAGGAATTACAATAGGTATAGTGAGTTTTAAAGTAATAGAATATATAACGGTATAAAATATAAAATTGAAATATAAATATAAATAGAAAAATATAAATATAGGAACTTACATTGTATCATCATGATTATAGTCTTATTGAATGCTGTGAGTGTGCGAGTTATATATTGAGGCTAACACTAAACTAAACTAACTCTCGATACATAGCATATGTCTGACGAACTAATGACATGTCGTTTAAGAGAGGAAGCATCAAGACGTCGATAAAAACTCTAGATAGACGGGGTCAAGAGATTTGATATCTCTTTGTAAATTTAAATCAGCAATAATCCGCCATCATATTTTCATTCACGTTCCATCTATCTCCCTAGTATCTTTGTTCACTGCTAGTTACTAAGAAGGGACACAAAAAAGAAAGTGAATCATAAAAGAAAAGCAATTTGACATGGTTGGATAAGTTAATTTTTTTTTTCACTAAATTAAATTAAAGTTAACAGCCTTGAAAATTTAACTTAATTAAAAAACAAGTTAATCTATAATAAAATTAATTGAATTAAAAGTTAAGTTAATAAAAAAAGCAATTAAAAAGTTAAAAGTTAAATTTGGTTCAAACGAACAACCAAAGAAAAAAAAAGAAAAAGTTTGACTATTTTACATAATTTTAGTATTTTTTCTTTCTTACAGCTTATTTATTTAATCTGGTTATTTTTGTTTACAAGTAATAATTATACAATATAAAATTACTAAATTATATACTCAATAGCCTCTCGCATTGTATCTAAGGATTGATTTAAAAAAAATCAAATTAAAAGTTAACAGTTATCGATAAAATGTAACTAAATTAAGATAAAAAGTTAAAGTCTAAAAAAGTTAAGTCTAAAATATAATTAAGTTAAGTTAAAATTAATTAATTTTTTAACTTTTTATCTTAACTTTTATCTTTTTAACTTAGCACTACCCAACCTTGCAGTTTGAAGAAAAAAAGTATGATTACACAAAAAAATGAGAAAGGAGCAGCATTAATGAATTCTCTCTCTATTTTCGCTCATTCTCGATCTTGCTTTAGCTGGCTGGATCATCTCAGATCTCATCTTAAGTAGCTAAATCACCTCAGATATTGCCTTAGCTGGTTTTTTGTGATTGGTTGATTGGTTCTTCAGCTTTCTTGTTAGAGCTTTTGAATCTAGCTAGATATTGATTTGTGATATAATTTATACAATTTTGAACCATTTGGTACACCGTGTATCTCAGAAATTTGACGTGATACAAATTTTCCGACAATGGATTTTATTTTAGAACGTCAAAATATGTAGGAAACAAGTGGTCTTCTTTCAGGAACAGAACCTTTATTTTATTAATGGTCCTGTGTAATGATTCCAAAGATAATGAATAGGCATTGAAGAGGTTTTCCAAAAAAGCCTGAATATATTAACCTTAATAGATACATTTAAAAAATCTAACAATAAAAGTTATACACAAAACACACAAAAATATTAAAAAGATACAGACAAATATAAAAAATAGATAAAAATAATAGAATGAACCATGCCCTCGCCGTTGTATTTGAATTTAACTAAGAGTGATCAAGCGAATCATTTTCATTGGGTGAAACAAATAATTATCAGCTATATAGTATCCATCATTTTTTTCAGAATTTTTTCCACTTTAACAGTGTGTAATAGAAAACGTCGAAAAATAGCACATTCATTGTATTGTATAAGATATATTAAAATGTAGGTAACTTTAGTCGAGCACAAACATTTTGAATCATTTTCAATTCGCTTCAATGATTCATTGATGTTTTAATTCGAATCATTGATGTTTCCATTTATAATTAATAGATTCGTAGTCAATTTGCCTTACAGAGCATACTCAGATTCATTTTGATAAAAAATTCGATTACTGCAACCCTACGTATAAGGGCCACATGACCGCTGGATCAATGAACATGCAAATCTTATGCAAATCAATGTGGCGTCTTTTTGTCGAATGATTATTGGTCTAGTGATCTTATGTTATGCTTATGCAGCTTTAAACTCCCTGGTAAAAAATTTCGTTGAAATTATTCTACGTTTTGGAACATTTCAACGAAATTGCTGAAAATTTGTTGAAATTTCATTGAAAGTAGATTTTTCAGCTAATATATTAAAAAATTGCTGAAATTTCTCTGAAATTTTGCTGAAATTTTGCTGAAAATGAATTTTTTAAAAATCGCTGAAATTAAACTGACATTTTTCTAAAATGCTGAAATTTTGCTGAAAAATGTTCCAAAACGTGAAATAATTTCAGCAAAATTTTTCCACCAGATCATTTTGTGTGTGATGGCCCTAAAACTAAATGCCGAGGGTACCATTTTAGACTTCCTACTTTGCATAATTTGCCATATTTAATAACAGAATTATGATAAATCTTAAAATCTCTAAGCACTAATTATCATGAGAAACTTTTGCAATACATCCGATTCGTGATAAGTTCTAGCATGTATATGAAAATTCGACTTACAAAAGGAAATATATATAACATAAAAAAATCTACTTTCTCGCATTTTTGGGACTTGTATTTCTAGGAAATGTAAAATTATTGTTACTATTTCATGTAAAATCCAAAACAACAATTTTTTGTGGTTAACTAAAGTTCCGCAAAGGGTCCAAAAATCAGACTTTTCCTCTTTTTGTGGCATATTATACATCTGCAGACAGGAAAGTTGTAACTATTTTTTTGGAACGTGCCAAAATTAATCTCGTCTGAAAAAAATTTTTCGAGAGTTCATTGCACTGAAAGATGCGCAATGACACATTTACCGTCTCATTTGCTACTACACAAAAGTCCGCGATGCGAGCTTGATAATTGTCTTTGAAGCCGGATGATGTAGTTTCAAAGACTGCGACTTAACTGTTTAACTGCTGATTTGACGCATCGATGTAAGATAGGACCTTGTGTGTGTGTGTGTGTGTGTGTGTGTGTGTGTGTGTGTGTGTCGCGTGAGGAACATTTTGCTTCCTGAAGTCTACTTACATACCGATCGAACGTCCACGATCAAAGTCGAAGTGAATGATAATAAAACTGTTGTGATGTAGCGCAATAAAAATACATATAGCTTTCTTCTCTTATGCGTCGCATGTGATTTACATACTATTGTATATATTAGGCCGCTATTAGTGAAAGAACGTGTCGTGAGTGGTTTCAACGCTTCAAGAACGGTGATTTTGACGTCGAAGACCGGCATAGCGGTATTTGGTGGGACCAGCTCGGCGTAGTGTATTATGAATTGTTAAAATCGACTGAAACAATCACAGGCGATCGGTATCGAACGCAATT